>NW_028274818.1:33036818-33339848 GCF_037043125.1 Eumetopias jubatus
CCCCAAGCCCGGCCCCTCCGACCCTCCCCTTTAAGGACCGGCCCCGGACGCAGACGAAGCTGTGACGCGGCCGCCGGCCCCCGGGCTGGGTACATTGTCGCGCGGCCGCTTCCCCCCCGGGCCGGGCCCCCGCCGTCCCGCGGTCCCCCGAGCTCCAGGCCCCCGGGGGGAGGGTGGGAGGGACGGAGCAGGGCTGGTGGGCGCCAGCGGCGCACGGCGGGACCCACGGAGCCCCGCGACCCGCCGAGCCTGGAGCCGGGCCGGGGCGGGGAAGCCGGCTCCAGCCCGGAGCAAACTTCGCAGCCGGGCGCGGGGTGGCGGGGACCCCGTCCGGAGCTGGAGGAGGGGGCGGCCGCGGGCCCTCCCGCTTCTGCTCCCGTGTCTCCGGGCACCATGCTGTCCAACTCCCAAGGCCAGACGCCGCCGGTGCTGTTTCCCAACCCGCCGCCGCCGCCGCCGCCGCAGCCCCCCGCCCCGGCCCAGCCTCACCCCCCGGGCCAGCCGCCGCCGCAGCCCCCGCAGCAGTTTCCCCAGTTCCATGTCAAGTCGAGCCTGCAGATCAAGAAGAACGCCATCATCGACGACTACAAGGTCACCACCCAGGTCCTGGGACTGGGCATCAACGGGAAAGTTTTGCAGATCTTCAATAAGAGGACCCAGGAGAAATTCGCCCTAAAAGTAAGTTCGGGGGCCGGGGGAGGGGAGGATGGGCACGGGGCGGGAGAGGGCTCCCGGGGACGACCCCCGCCTCGCCCTGCGGAGCAGTCGAAGCTCACAGTAGCCAGGCGCGATCGCGCGGACCCTTCCCGGACCCGACGTCAGTCCGACCGGGCCGCGGAGGAGTGGCCGCGGCGGGGCTGTTGGTCCCGGGAGCCCGAGGGGAGCCAAGTGCGCAGCAGGCGGCGGGCGGGCGGCGGGGAAGGTCAGGTCCGCGCGGACCACGCCGCCAGACCGAGTTTCCGGTCACCTCCGGGTGTGAGTGGCGGGACCCGAAAGGACTCGTGAGGACTCTGCCATTTTGGGGTTTGAGCGGGATCCAGCCGAGGCGCAACGGTTGGCTTCGGGACCACTTCTGCTAATTTCACCCCGGCTCAAGGAAGTGATTTTCGAGTGTGTGGTTCCCCATCCTCGCCTCCCTCCTTTCTTCTTTCTGCGGGCACAAAAGGCCCATTACTCATTGAGCTGGTTGGTCGGTTAGTTTGGAGAAGTCGGATCGCAGAGGTTTATTTAGCCTCGCTCCTTATTTGGGAGCCGGAATGTGTGATTTCACTTCCCTGGGCCTCCCGAGCGCGGCCGTGCCGCCTTGGGGCGCGCCGGCCCGGGAGGTGCCAGGCTGGAGATTCCGCGGGGACACCGCCTCCCCCCGGGCGCGGGGGAGGGACTGTTTTGATCCGAGAGCAGGCCCCCCTCCTACCTTCAGTGCCTGTGAGGCTCCAGATGGGAGGCCAGCAGGCTCCGGCGCGATGTCTGCTGTTTCCATAGCTCCATTGATCATTGTGAACCCGGTGTCTAAACCACGGCTTGGCCGGGTGCTGATTCCGCAAATCGGAGATGGCCACTTGAGCCCTGGACATAGGCGATTGGTGGACAGTAGGAAGGAGCGTTATCCTTGAGCTGGGGAAACCCAGCCTCTTTTTTTTTTTTTTCTAAGGGGGTGTGGTGGTTGGGGGTGGGGTGGGGATGAGGATTTAAGTGAGAATACCTATTTTAGAAGTTAAACAGAATGGATTGGAGGTCTGATGAGATGGGTGGGTCCCCAGTGCCCTGTGAGCCGATGTTCAGGGTCACTAAAAAGGTTTTCTCCTCAGACAGGTTTCAGATCAAACCACATCTCTAAAGGTGACACATCAGGCCTGTTTCCCCTGGGGCGTCTTAATGATTGGAGGAGAAGAAAAATACTTCCTGTGTTATATTCTGCCCCCCCCCCCGCGCCCCCCCTCAGCTAGCTGTCTTTCAGCTACTAATGCACAACTCAGATCGGTGTGATGGGTGGAACTGTTGGGATAGATAATTAGATGTAATAAAGCTGGCATTTGCAGTTGCAGAGGGCAAGCAGGTCCAATTTCCAGATTTTAAGGCCTCTAAAATTATTTCCTTGCTGCTTGCATCCTCCTTTGGGGGGAGAGCTTTCAGCTAGCCCCAACACTGTCAGATTCTTCGGTTTTTAAGCTGTTGCTGTGGGCTTTATGATTGCTGTGCCTTAGACCACTTTTTCCATACTCATAAGTGGGGGGGACAGGGAGGAGCAGTGGTGGTTTAACTGTGGCTCTGACCTTGGGGAGTGGAGTTGAGTGAAGACTGTTTGACCACAGTTAACCTGTACCGGGGAGCAAGTGACAGACGTTCTTTCTGGGAGAGTTTTCTGTCCCTCTGAGAGGCCATCTGCCTTCACCCATCAGCAGTTTGGGGACGATGGCTGTTCATTCCCTTGGATAGCTGGAATATTATATAAAGACTTCAGAACAAAAGCTCTCAACTTCTTTTTATTCTATTTAATGACACAGAAAACTGCACGCTAAAATGTTTTAGGATGGCAGTTCGGATTTGTTTTAATTCAGATTTCTGTTCTTATAATGAATAGGAGAGAGATTTGGATATTTCCCTCCTGTAAATAGTTTTGAAAGGAAAAATCCAGCAGCATTCTAAATAACACTCATAATTCATTCTCCTCAGGTTAGAAGTGGGTGAAGATTGAAGTCAGTCTGTTTTGACAGGCAGTCTGCTCCCAGATCTTATAAGTTGACTCAACTGTTAAATTGTAGATTCCCACACATCTTTGTGTAGAAACTTAATAATAGAGGAAGAAAGAAGGTATGAGGCATTCAGAGACTGACAGCAGTGTCAACAGCACTTCCATATCCAAATATTGGCTAAGACATAATTACAGCTTTTGGGGGGAATCTGGTCCAAAGAATCCTGTTTGAGACATACACCAAAGAGATTTCTAGATCTTGAATCTTGATGAACTTAACCTTAGGTGCTGAGTAGTGAAATGATTTTCAAAACCAGGAGTGTTTTGATTATAAAACAAGGGGGGTGGATGTTGTGGGCTAGCACGGATTGCCCCATTGGGAAGGTGCCTGAGGAAAAAGGGATCAGACCTTTACTCTACATTGTGTGTTAGGCTGTTCCTGGGGATTTGGGGCAGGAGCTGTAGGGTTGGAGCAGGGCCTCGAATGGGGTTCTGACCTCTGCTGTTTCACAGCTCTGAGAGTGGATGGGAGGTGGTGGCTACCGTGCCCTGCTCCTTCTATGGTCTTTTTTTTTTTTTAAGATTTTATTTATTCATTTGACAGAGAGAGACAGCCAGAGAGGGAACACAGCAGGGGGCGTGGGAGAGGGAGAAGCAGGCCCCCCGCCCAGCAGGGAGCCCGATGTGGGGCTCGATCCCAGGACCCTGGATCATGACCTGCGCCAAAGGCAGACGGTTAATGACTGAGCCACCCAGGCGCCCCTCCTTCTGTGGTTTGGTGACCTCTTAGTCCTCTTAAGTGAAATCAGTGCTTTAAAAAAAAAAAAAAAAGTTCAACTCGAGCTGCTGCTTTTCTGCTTCCACCTCAGAGAGCTAACACTTCAGGGCTTTTAGTGGGTGCCGTGACCTCACCTCACCATCTCTCTGGCCTGCTGTTGCTTCGCTCTGGGTCATACTCACACTTCGTCGGGGTCGTAAAGGGACTTCAGAGGTCATCTCATCCAACCCCCTTGTCTTGCTGATGAGAAAACCAAGACCCAGAGCAAAAACTCACTTGAGGTAATAGAGCTGTGCACTTGGCCGAGGCAGGATTAGAACCCGGGACGCCCGACTCCCCGTCTCAGGCCTCTTCCCACTTCATGACCGCAGTGATGTCCGCAGGCTTGGACCTGGGGTCGGCTGCTGCTGTGGAACTCCTCTCGCCTGAGGAGCTACTCTCTTAGCCCCTTGACAGTTGGCGAGGAGGTGCCAGGTGGGTGTTTATTGCCTCCGAGGTTGGAGGGGCAGCTTATATACCAACTCAGCAGCTTCATGAGTTTTAAATCGGGTAAGAAGCTTTTTCTTAAAAAATTTTTTATACCATCTCCACCCCTTTTAGGGAGTTATTTGATAGAAATCTTATTTTTTGTCTAAGAATGTAGGAATTCTATTAACTGTTTCTTTGGTAAGGACACCTAGTCTCAACCCACTTGTGTAATATAATTGGTTGTATTCCCGTGGGGGTTCCTCAGCTGCTTCCTGCTTCACTGTGTCATGGTGACTCTTGGGTATTAGTTGAACAAATTTAATTAAAGCTGGCACTGTTGTCCCTCTCTGCTGCGTGACTCTGATTAGTTGAAGCATATTATTACTTTACAAAATATAGATTGTTGTCATACCTTATCTCTGTTTATCTTTCCATTGCGTGGATTAGAGAAAACAAGGTCCTGTGATGTCTTCTCCTTTCCTTTCTCTGGTGGTTCTCCCTCCCCAAGTCACTTTGTGTCACTGTGGTGTGTCTTCCTTTGGTGTTCCAAAGGGGAGATAATTGGCACCTCCCATGCTTGTTCTGGAAACAGAGGGAGACACAGGAGCTCCCCCTGCCCCAGAGTACAGGCAGCGTCCTATCCAGCACACCTCATGCTGAATACCTCCTGGGGAGCAAGATTGGTAGCATGGCTGCGTGAGGGGCAGTGTCACAAAATGGGGTTTGCTGGATGGAATCACATGGTGAGGAAAGTTTCATTGACTAAATCGGCCTCTTTTAAAGAAAGAGCAGGAGGTGGGGAGTGGCAGAGGGAGAGGGGGAGAGAGAGAATCTCAAACAGGCTCTAGGCCCAGCACGGATTCTGAGGGGGGACTCGATCTCAAGACCCTGAGATCATGACCTGAGCTGAAATCAAGTCGGATGCTTAACCGATTGAGCCACTCAGGTGCCCCAAATCAGCCTCTTTTACATTCACTGTGGTTATAGGTTGTTAACAGTTTGCTGAGGATCTTACTATATGCTTGGTTGTGTAGAGGATACAGACATATAAAGTGCCTTAAAATTTAGGGGGTCAAGAAACCAGTTTGGAGAAGGCATTAACAGATGTAGTCTGCATTGTCCAATATGGCAGCCAATACCCATGCATGGCTATTTAAGCTAAAAATAATTAATCTAAATTAAATTAAAAATCAGCTAGCCACCTTTCAAGTATTTAGTAGCTACATGTGGCTACTGGCTGCTGAACTCGATAGTACGGAAGAATATACTCATCCTGGTAGAAAGTTCTACTGGACTGTGCGGGTCTAGAGGTGAAATTGTGTGGTTGGGGATAGAAGAGTTTTGGAAGGGAAATCTGTGAGAATCCTAGGAGCTGCTGCGGTCTCATTGCTGGGCCTCTGAAGTCTGAGCAGATCTGTAAGAGGGGCTGGTGACGCTGGCTCTGAGGGGAGAATAGGGGATCAGATGGGCAAGAAGTGAGTAGGGCTGGTGGCCCAGAATTGAACCGAACTTAGCTTTATATTAAAAGTAGTTTTTCTAGTATTTGAGGGGTATGAAGTAAACTAACAGGCTGTTGTAAAGAAGGGTGACAAATCGGGGTGCCTGGGTGGCTCAGTCATTAAGCGTCTGCCTTCAGCTCAGGTCATGATCTCAGGTTCCTGGGATCGAGCCCCGCATTGGGCTCCCTGCCCAGTGGGGAGTCTGCTTCTCCCTCTACCTCTCCCCCTGCTCGTGTTCCTTCTCTCGCGTTGTCTCTGTCAAATAAATAAAATCTTAAAAAAAAAAAACAAAACAAAAAGGAGGGTGACAAATCACTGAGGTTCAGACTGGGGAGGCCTAGTTTCTGGTTTCAGAGAACCCCTCCCTCTAGTGGGGCCTTGGCCCCTGTTGACTGCAGCCGGACTCTTGGCGTCCACTGAGGCCGGATCAAAGTTGGGTCAACTCATGGTCCTTTTTCACTTGTGAATTCTGGGCTTTGATGGAGCTTGAAAATAATCTCCAGCTAAGATCTGGAATCAGTGGCTGATGGAAGGGAGGAGAAGAGCAGCCCCAGGCCTCAGGACCAGATATTGGTGGGTGCCTGGGAAATGAAGAGGCTCCTTTTCAGCAGGATTAAGGTATTGGTGCCCATGATTAAGATGTTTTGACTGCTTTGGACCGGAGGAGTTGACCCATCATCAGTTGATGAGTCCCCTTAAGAAGGAGGTGTAGGGATTCAGGGAGAGGCTTGGAGGAGCCAAGCTTTGGGATTGCAGACTTAATCCCTGGCCAGATCCTGGGGTTGGAGGAGGGGCCAAAGCTCCTGACACCCGCAAATGCCAGGGATGTGGAGGCCGTGCCAGGAAGAATGTCAGCCACCGTGGGGAAGGACAGGGCATTGGCATCTGCATTGGAGTCCTTCCATGAGGCCCAAGAGGCCCTCCCATGCTCTGATACAGGACTGTCCCTGGTGGTTTGAGGTCCTGCTTCCTTTCTTCTGCGTCAGGTTCTTCCAGGGGCCATGTAGGGTCTCTTTTTTCCTCTCTTCCCTGGACTGCACCCTTCCAGGTGCTTCAGTGTTTTAGGAGGGAGGTGAGCGGGCAGCGCAGAATTGTTCTTTGTGTTCAAAGGGGCCGCAGCTGCTCTGGGTAATGATGGAAGGCCGGGTGGTGAAGAGACCCATACCTCCTTGCACCTTAAAGCTGATGACACTCCCTGGTCATCTTTCTTGACTCCTTCTATCTCACCGGAGCGGAAGGCTAGGCCAGTCAGGAAAGGGTCAGCGCTATGTCCAGGGTCTCACCCTGTGTCTTCATCAGGGACACAGTTCCCTGGGACATCCTCTTAGTCTGGGTTCCTTTGGTTTTTTAGTTGCTAGAGGGATTATGGCCCTTGCATTGCAAAACTGAGCTCCACTAACTGTCACTAGGCTTTTTCTACGTAGGTCACCTCATAAATGGGGACATTGGTAAAGAGAAGGGGCCATGCCACTGGGCAGCTTGATGTACACCAGGTGTGTAACCCAAATAAGATTTTGTACTTTTTCTCGTCATTAGAGGGATTTTGCATTTTAAGATATATATGGATACAAATTTTTAGAGATGAGCCTCTTATTATTGGTTAAGTGCTAGAGAAGAAAGCAAAAAAAGGGGTCCCGTCTATGCGCTCTCTAACTGGTCATGTGACCTTGAATAGGTCAGTTAAATTTTCCAGGCTTTCGTGCGTGTGTCAGAGGTTCAGGCTACCAGTTGCTCCTGAGCAATGGTATTGGGGGGTGGTGGAAGGCTGTGCGGGTGGGGGGGTGGCAAGAGGCCAAGAGCTGGCAGGATGGCTTGCTGACCTGCTCCATGTCTGACCATCGGCAGCGCCTGGGCCAGAGTGGATGCCCTTTTGATAGGCTTGATGCTAGGCTTTAGGATAGCTGCGTCCAGTTAATTAATAATCATCACTGACCAGCTGCTCCTTCTCTTGTGTGAAGACTTGGAAAGTGTTCCAGGTAGCACCTCAGCAGAGGATGGGCTGTGTAACTCAGGTGTGGGGGTGGGGTGCCCATCTAGTCTTACCTCGAAGTGGAAAGAATCTTAGTGTAGTGATGTCTCAAGGTGGAGATGAGGAATTCTTTATGTTCTCTGTCTGAAACTTCGTTCCCATTAGAGGTGTGGGGCCAAACATGGCCGCTGTGACCCGGCTGAGGGAGGGAGTGAAGGCTGCGATCTAACCTACCGTCCACTGGGCAGGCTTTGTGTTGGCTTGTGGCTGGGCTCATCCAAACGGATGCCTTCTTCTAATTCACCCAGAGATATGGTGTGGGCTGGGAGCTGCTCAGAGGTGAGAGGTGGGGACTGTTCCCAAAGCTGATGAGGAGATTAGGATTTACATCTAGGTACCACTCGCTCCCCCCCTCCCCTCCCCAAGGCTGTGTAAGACCGGATATCAGAAGTCCAAAGAAGCAAGAGGAGAGAGGGATGCCTGGTGCCGTCTGTTCTCTTTCCTCTTCTTCCTGCTCACTTAACGCTGAAGCAGTAGTTTTAGCCCTGAAGCTTTGGACTGTGGGGTCCTGTGTGCTCGTATGTGGTTGGAGGAGGAAGACACAGTGGCGTCTGGCAGTGCAGTGTTGGGGTCTTTATTCTCTGATCCAGTAAACATCTCTGTGTGCTAGCCCGCCGGTGGGAGAGGCTGGGACGCGCCCCAAGGTCAAACCCTATCTGTAACTCTTGTTCCCCTCCAAGACTGGCCAAGCCCTGTGTTTATTCTGCTAGGAACCTGAGCTGCCCAGAAGGGTCATACGAAAGGGCATCTTACTCTTGAGGGACGCCCCAGGCATCTCCGTGGCCGGTGTCCATGTAGCATTCATCTGGAAGGTGAGGAGTGGTGGCTAAGGGCGGAAACTGTGTGGCCACATTCGAAGCCGTTTCTGTCTCAGAGAAGATGAGGGGCACGCAGGGGACTGTACTGTTGATGCCTTCTCTCTGCTTCACTCGTCTCCGCTGAGTCTTTGACCTACTGGCAAGCCCCTGCCAACTCCTCCACCTCATGCTCCTCTGGGGCGCCTTGTCCCCCACCCCTCCGTGGCAGGTGATGGCGTCAGTCACTTCACTGCCATTGTGATGATCCCTCGTGTCACTAGGCTCCCAGCCCACACACGGGACATCTGCAACCTGGCCTCCCGCCCAGGGCCTAGAACTGTTACTCAGCCCCTCTGTCCCAGCAGCTAAAAATAAACCTACCACTGCCGCAGTCTCCCCTCACAGCCCGGCCCCGCCGTCGGCCCCAGGTCTTCCTGCCACGCTGCGGACCTGAGTCTCTCTCCCCCCACTTGGTCTCCCTGTTTGCCATCTCTCTTGTAGCCTGGAGTGAGCCACGGCTGGCGCTGCTCCGGGTATCATATCTCACTCCTAGCGCTCAGGAAGGCAGGTTGTCCCCAACCACCTGCCAAGCCCTGGCCCTAAGACAAAGGCTCGGTGGAGCTGCCTTGCTTCTCCATCAGGGGATGGCTTAGGGGGAGGGTGCGAAAGTTCATCAGAGTCCATGAGACTTTCCCCTGTGCTTCCTCCTGCTCTGGCTTCCTCCAAGCTGCTGGCAAGCAGGCCTCCCTGCCAGAAGGTGTGTGGGGATGAGTAGGAGAGCCCCGAGTGAGGCTGTCCCAGGCGCTCACCCCGACTACCCCGTGACTGAGCACGCTACCTGCCCTGGGACTCCTGCCCTGTTGCCCAGCTAAGTTCTCCACCTCTGCAGTGCAGGGCTTCGGGTTACCACTCTCAGAAGTGTGACCTCATCCTACTGGCTTCCAGAGCTAACTGGGCCCTGGCTCTCGGGGCCTCCTTCCTGAGTCAGGCCAGGGCCCCTCTGGCCTTTCCAGCTTCGCCACCTGCAGTATGTCACAGAGAACGTGGGTCTTTTCTGTCTCCTGATGGTGGGGGCAGGGTTACTGCTGATCTGTGTCCACTGAAGTCCATTGAGGTGGCCTCTTGCCCTACTGCTTAGGGGTCCTGGGCAGGTGAGGGAAAGGGGCTCAGGTAGCTGGGGTGCCTGTGTAACTGATAGATACTGGGTAGAGTATTTCTTCTAGCTTGACTTTGGCATTCTTTGTGATTTATCTAATCCTTGGACAGTTGTACTAACCGTGCAAACAAGGGTTCTGCATTTTTTTTCTGAGCTTGGGGTTTGTTTGGGAGAAGAGGTGTGTGAGGGAGAGTAATAGGAACTGAGGTAGGTCTTGGGGGGCCCTCTGGCTTCAGCTAGAGTTACATACTGGACCATGTCTCTGTGGACTGCTTTCTCCTGTCTGTGCCCCTGGGTCCTCATTTTCTCTGCAGGGAGAGGTTTATCTGCCAAGGCCCATTGGCTTCTGGAGGGAGGAGTTGGGCGTAAATTGCTAAGAGTTTATTTTTAACTCTGACAGAAGGAGCCCCTGTCCTTGGAGTAACCGTACCCTCCCTCTTCTCTATCCCAGGCCTCCTTCTCTGGCTCCTGTAATTCTTAGAGGAAGGCTTGTAGATTCTAAAGGCCAGGCGTCAGCGGAGCTGGGCAAGTGAAGCCTCTCTAAGTGGAGAATCCTGACTTCTGGACCATGGGGGGCAGGGAAGTAGAGCGGGAGCCCTGGGCATTGGAGGCCACACATGTGGAACTTAGAGCATCCTAGGAATGCAGATGGACTGGTGGAGAGGCCATAGGGGCCTTGGAACTTAGAGCACCCTGTCGGCTCTCCTGTGCGGGCGAGGGTAGCAGGGGTCATCTCGTGCCCTTCGCCATGCCTCTGTCCTCACAGGCACCCAGATCTCTGAAAGGTAGAAGGAAATGGGGACAGAATGAGTGTGTATGGTAGCCTGCTTTGTAAATGTGTATGTTTATAGAAACACTGAAGTTCTGTTACTGCCTCTGACTGCTGGGCTCCCAAGCATCACATCCTTTCTAGCGGAGCCTGTGTGGGTTTCTCTGGGACTTCATACCTTCACGTTCCCCTCCCCTGGCAGGGTGCTAGTCTCCTGGGCTCCTAGTGGGGAGGAAGAGAGGTATGAACACCCCTCCGCCTGTGTCTGGACCCCTCTGATTTCCTGGGTTTGTTTTGGTTACCTTGCCTTAGATTTTTAAAAAAGAACATAAACTAGAGTTTGAGAAAAAAGGAATGGAGAGCAGGGGGTGTGGGGTGGGGGCCAGGAGAAGCACACAGTTGCCTCCAAGGACCTCAGCTGGGGAATGAAGGTCTTGCCCCCTCAATGCCTTGGAGCGCATGGGGGATTACTTTACCTAAAGCCCAGCTCTGATCATGTAGCTTCCCAGGTTAAAACCTTCAGTTGGTTCACTTTGTCGGTAGAATACAGATTTCCAGATCCTTCCCTGATCTGACCCCAGTCTGGCTTTTGTTTTTGTTTTTTGTTTTTTTTTTTTTCTGAATATCTGCTATGTTTAAGCTTAAGTGGCTTTACATTTGCTGTTTCCTGAATAGGACCCTGACTACCACGCCCCCTCCCCAGTCACCTTTACCCACGCATGGTATGTATGCCATCTGTCCATCTGTATCTTCCTTGCCTCCCTGCCCCACCCCTGTCTGTATCTACCTACTCCACCCTGTACAAATGCTGCCACTTTCATGAAAGCTTCCACACTAGAAGTGGCTCTCCCCCACCCTGCCCTGTCCAACTTGCCAAGACACTCTTCCCTCCTATCTGTTTCAGTCTGTTTCTCCATGTTCAGGGGGTTCCTCTAGATACTGGATTATAAGTTCCCGAAGACTCAATCTTCAATCTTTTTATATTCTTTTATTTACATGTGACTGTATGCCCTCATTTAAAAAAAAAATCATGGAGTATTTTGGCATCGTGCATTGTACCTAGCTGCCTAATAAAGATGTGATAATTGAATAATAGTGGGCGTTACCTGCATAAACATAAGGTCCCAATGGTGATCCTCAGGTGGAGGGGGATGAGGGGGACGGCTCTGGGCGTGGAACAACATTGGGCTAGGCTCTCTGAGACTAAGCCAGGGGTCTAGTAAAGAAGTGTCTGTCCCTGTTCTTCGTCCTGTCTGCTAAAAAGCCATTCATAGCAGAACAGTCTTCTGGGCATTTCTTCCCTCCACACATTCGGATCTGCTGACTCAAGCTGTCACCTTCTGTTTCTGCTAACGGATTTCTCGTTCTTGTACGGGCCCTGACCACAGTTTCCCATTGATGCCTCTTGTCTTTCTCCTCCCTGTTCCCTGTTCCGGAGCCCCTCCTTTTCCTGTTCCACTCAGGAGATGGCCCTTCTGCCTCTCAGAGAATTTTAACTGAGGGAGGGACAGACTGTGGACCTGGCCAGCTCTCCTCCAGCTCTTGGTATCATCTGGTTAGCTCCAGACAAAACAGACCCACAGATGCAGCCCAAGGTGATCTGATGGCTGGCCTTGCTCCTGTGTGTTGCAAGAAGACCAGTGTTGAGTACCAAGTTGCCAGGTCTGAGGTCAGAGGTTTGACTCTCATGGGGCCACTTAACTCCACACCACAGGTTTGTAGGAGACACAGACCAGGACTGGTATTGGAGAGACCTGGCTTGCGTGGTCCTCAGCAGGTCCGAGAACCTGTCTGGGCCTCACTCAGTTTCCTCCTTTGTGAATCACAGGGCTCTGGCTTGATCTCAGACCTGATCTCAGAGGACTCCTGCACTGCATGAAGGGCTTTCTGTCACCCCACTGCTGGTAAAACAGCCCTACACTGGGAAGAAGGTGGGCAGCCCAGGTTCCAGACAGCGGGGACCGCCTATTCCTCTCTGCCCTTACTTTGTGCAGGCCAGTGTTCCGTCACCCTTCCCCAGGCTGTAGTATTTTTATTCATTCAGCCATTCAACCAGTGTTTATAAACATGTATTCTCTTCCATGTCTGCCTCCTGTCTTCTGGTTGATGGGCCATCAGGAGGCCCAGATGGCAGGATTAGCCTCGAATGGGAGACTAGTCAGGGTCATCCCCTTGGGTTTAGACCCCTTTAATACCTCCGCTATATGAGATGAGAGGAATTTGGAACAATGAGGGCTGATTCTTTCTAGCAGCTTAGACTAGACTCCTGCCTTTCTAAGCAGGATTTGCCGTAGGGTGCCTTCTATCCCTCTGAGATCTGAAGCAACTTACCACTCAAGAAAATTAATTAGCAGTGCTGAGGATGACTTTTGCAGCCTCCCTAAGGATAGATCAGAACAGCAGATCGACTTTGATGCATACATACAACAGTCTTCAGCCTTCTGCCTCATTCAGATCACTGTTGAAGGTTTAGCAACACTGAAGGTTTCCCAGATTAATAACAAGTCTTTATTGAGCACATACTTTGTGTCAGGCATTGTGTTAGGTTTTTACTTCTCTTCTTGTTAAGCCCTAAAGTAATACTGCAAAGTAAAAATATTTACAGAATACTTATATTTTCCGGAAGGGGAAACATGGTCAGACATGTTCAGAACAATGCATTCATTAGCAGTGATTTACTGAGTACCTACTAAGTGTTTAAATTATTGTAGGCCCCAGGGATACATTAAGTGTACCGAAGAAACCAAAACAAATCTTGTCTGCATGGAGCTTGCATTCTAGCAAGGGAAGACTGACAAAACATAATTAAATGATATGGTCTCTCAGAAGGTGATAGTTATGGTGGCAAAAAGAAAGGAGGGCAGGAGGCCCTGGAATGCTGGGAATGTGTGTGTGGCTCAGGGAAGGCTTTACTGGGAAGGTGGTGTTTGAGTGCACCTTGGAATGCTGGGAGCAGGGAGGGTCAGCGGGCAGGAGGGGCAGGGAGGGTCAGCAGGCAGGAGGGGGCAGGGAGGGTCAGCGGGCAGGAGGGGGCAGGAGGAGGCAGGAGGGGCAGGAGGGGGCAGGAGGGGGCAGGAGGGGGCAGGAGGAGGCAGGAGGGGGCAGGAGGGGGTAGGAGGAGGCAGGAGGGGCAGGAAGAATCAGAGGTGCAAAGCCCTGGGGCTGCTTCTGGGAGTGTCTTACTCTAAAACCTGGGCTCCTTTTGGCTTGTGATACTGCCTCTCTGATAGTTCCTCCATGAATCCATTATAATTTAGTACTTAGTTGCTCTAGCAATTTATGTTGTATCATCAAATATTTATGGAATACTTATTTTGTGCAAATTGCTACAACGGTAAGGAAGGGGCCCTGTCTTTGGGAACTTACGGTTCAGAAGGGGAGTGAACACGTGCGCGCGCGCGCGCGTGTGTGTGTGTGTGTGTGTGTAAAAGGAAGGAAAAAGACCACCCCTCACAATCTGGATTGTGCCTTTTCATACATATTCCCGTTTGACAGTCTCTGACGGAAGCAGGCCAGGTGGTCTGATGTTGAGGTTTGCATACAAAGAAAGAGGTTCAGGGAGGTGCTGGTGCATAAGCGGTGGGGTCAGGGCAGTAGGGTGGCCCCAGAGGACACGGAGAGGTGGGATGGGCTCCTCAGGGTGGAAGGGGTTAGGGGGTGGAGTCACCTTTGCCTGGCATAGGCGGAGGACCCATCATGGAGTCGCACCTGTGACACACCCAGGGGAGGACGCAGACTAGAGTTTGGCCGGTGGGAGGGATGCTAAGGAGTAACGTGAGGAATTGCACTGGGTACTCCCATCTTCTGTTCGGCTTAGGGGAACAGAGGACCTCGCCCAGGGATCTTTCTGGTAATAGGAAATGCTTGGGATTGGGTGTTGGCTAACCATCCAATAGAGCCAGGGAGGAAAGGAGTAATAAAAAGAGCTGGCCGAGCTGACCCTGTGGCAGAGCCTATTTTTATCCACCTTCGGGCCCTCGTAGGACTTCTCTCTTGCTTTGAAGAATCTCATCCATCCTGTGTTCAGCCCCTCAGGTGGAGGCGTGGGCAGGCGGCTCGCAGGGTGATGGGGTGGCTCTCTGTCCCCAGGCTCTGGCCGTCTTTGCTTCCCGCCTCTCAGGGCCTCAGAAGTCAAGGCTCAGGATGGAGCTGACCGTTAGCGCAGATGGGAAAGTGAAGCAAGACCTGGGGTTTTTTCCTGAGCGGGTGCTATGATGAAGGAAATTGCAACATGATCTTCTTTCTTTTCTTTTCCTTTCTTTTTTTTTTTTTTTTTTTTCTTTTTATAGAAGGGGAAAGCCATCTTCCAGTAAACTTCAGAGACTGTATCTAGTCGTTGATGAAGGTCATCGCCTCACCCGCCACCATGCTTTTTGTAGCCGATCTTTCTTTCATCCGTCTGCCCTGTTCCTCCCCTTCAGTGTTCCTCTCTGAGGGACTGTGTCTCTGCGTCAGGCTAGCTACCTGGAGGCTTGCTTGGTGGCCTCTCCTTGACAGTGGGAGCTGTTTAAATAGGCCAGGTGGTTCCTGATACCCACCTGGCCTCTCCTGCTGCCGCATCGGTCTGTGTTCATTTGGTATTCCAGAAGGTTGAGGCAATACTTCTTGGCTCAGGTAACCACACTTTGTGGTAGATTCAGAGCATGTGTCTAGGCAGATGCTGGGCAAAAGGGCCTGAAACGTGGGAGGCAGGAATCAAGGCTGGAAGGCCCCACATGTTAATCTGGAGTTCTCGGTCAGGTTTGAATTTGGCCTTTGTACTGTACCTGGGCAGGAATCCAGTTATGTTTGAAAGTGTGCAGATGATCTATTTTCCTGATGAAAAATTTTGAGGTCTGGAAAAGTAGTGGGTTTGGGGTCGTGTTTCTTTTTCTTATTCTTTCTTTCTTTCTTTTTTTTTTTTTTTTGGTGTGATTCATTTTCTCTTTCTTGGATTTCTGTACCCCCAAACAGCCCCAAAATTCCCTACAAACCTTTGAGACTCCAGCTTTAGTCAACCAAGGGACGTTCTAGGTCATCCCTGAGAATGAGGTCTGCTTGCTCTGAGGAAGCTGGGAAATGCCCCGCTGCCTGGGGTGGGTGGTAGCTGCCGGGACTCACAGTGCTGCTGGTGTTAATTGCTTTCTGGGGCCGAGAAGGGCTAAGTCCTTAGGGGTGAGAGTTTTAGTTTGGGCTCTTTGTTCTCTATACCTGTTGTCTTTGGTACAGCTGACATAGAGCTCCTCCTTTCCTGCTGTTTTCTTTGAATTTAATCTCCCCGTCTTCAGGTAGTGTGCTTCAGACTGGAAATGAGCTCTGAGAGGTGGTGGTGGAGGGAGTTTGCTTGTTTATCCAGATCCCACAGTGAATACATAAGCCCTCCTTCACTGTGCTCCACGGCCAATAGCAGAGCTCCTAGCCACATGTGGCTATTTAAATTAAAAAAATAAAATAAAAAATTAGTTCCTCTGTAGCACTAGCCACGTTTCAGGTGCTCAGTAGTCTCATATAGCTAGTGCCCACTGTCCTGGGCAGCACAGATAGAGAACATTCTATCATCACAGAACGTTCTCTTAGACAATGCTGGACTCTGAGGTAATCATTCTACACCCTAGTAAAGAATTATCTGAGCTGGAAAGGATTTGTGGAATTGCACAAGGAGAGGTTGTAAGGCCCAGGGAAGAGGGTAAAGAGAAGGTAATAATTTAAAAAGGGACCTTAAATAGTGTTTAGTTTGTCTTGTTTAGGACTACATCCCAGCAAATGGTCAGCTAGCCCAGTGGCTCCCAAACTAAGTCAATTGTCAGAATCACCTGTGGGTAACATTTGAAAAAAGAGATTCCTGGGCCCCACTCTTTGTATCTTATTGGGTCTGAGACTCTACAGAGGTGGCATTCGGGAATGTGTGTTCCTTAATTATCTGGGCTTGGCCACCACTGGTCTATTGAACCTATGCTTAAATTCCTCCAGTGATGGGGGAGCTTACCCCTTTTCAAGAAAACCCTACCATTAAAAAAAAAAAAATTGCTATTGTTAAAGTTCTGTGTTTATTGAGTTCAAAATTTGGTTCCCCGAGCTTGTAATATTCCTTAGTGCTTAGTTGCATTTTCTGGAGCCTCACAGAATGCATCAATTCCATCTTCTGTACTCAGTCTTCTGCAGATATTTCAACACAGCCTGTGACCCAACATCATGGCACATTTTCAGAGTACTCGACCTGCCAAGGGCTCGAGGGAGATGCAGAGATGAGACATCATTGCCAGGATCCTTCCAATTAATTATCAGGCCTCGCTGAGAGATTGAGGAAAGGTCCACGTCGCAGTAGACCCCGTCAGTGGAGAGTCCTAGGGGTTGGCCAGCTGGTCTGGACCATGCGTACCCTCCACCTCTCTGCATACCGCCCCATAGGAAAGAGTCCCTACTTTTCTGCATGGCTAACACTTGCTTTTTATTTTTTATTTTTTTAAAGATTTTATTTATTTATTCACGAGAGACAGAGAGAGAGAGAGAGAGAGGCAGAGGGA
Organism: Eumetopias jubatus; assembly: GCF_037043125.1. Classification (NCBI taxonomy): domain Eukaryota; kingdom Metazoa; phylum Chordata; class Mammalia; order Carnivora; family Otariidae; genus Eumetopias; species Eumetopias jubatus. Next base: position 33,053,510 of record NW_028274818.1, read on the forward strand.
GAAGCAGGCGGGACTCGATCCCAGAACCCTGGGATCATGACCTGAGCCGAAGGCAGACGCTTAACCATCTGAGCCACCCAGGTGCCCTAACACTTGCTTTTTTAAAGGCACTGATCCATTTTCCTTCAGAGGCATTGAGAGACACAGCCAGCTGGTGCCGGTCAGCTAGGACCACAAACATTACTTCCATTTAGAGACCTTCAGTAGCACCCTCCCCTTGCCTCCAGCGTAATGCTCAAACTCAACATGGTATTCAAGCAAGCTGGCTTTGACCTTCCTTCCCATCCCCACCCCTCACTCACACACTCACCCTTTCAGAGGTTACTGCTTCCCACCCTGAGTGCATTCTTACGCTCCCAGAGCTTCTGTTGCGCCTCGCATTTGTTCATCCCCTTGTCCTGGTAGAGTTCTCTCTCTCCTTCAAAGCTGAGATTTTACCTGCTCCCCACGCCCAATTCCAGGTAGAATAACTCCCTTCCCTGTACTAGGGGTAGTTCGTACTAGCGGTAAGTCTGCTATGAATTTGAATTACAGCCACTCCTGTGTCCTTCCCTGCTAGACTCTGAGCTCCTTGGGGGACAAGGAGTGTGCTCATTTATTTGGAATCCCCCAGTGCACAGCCCCGTGCCAGGCCCTTAGCTGAGGTGCCGTGTGTGCCCATGGAAGTGCGGTAGTTGTTGCCTTGGCTGTGTGTCTTCTCTTGGATTCTGTTGCCTCTGCCACGGGGAGCTGGAGCCCCTTTCCCAGCGCCAGCTTTCTCCCGGCAGTGGCCTCCGGGCCCCAGCAGCCCCCAGGAGAAAAGTGCTGTTTAGCAGCTGATAATTAACAAGCAGGGCCTGGAGCCTTGGCTGCCTCAGAGGCAAAACTGGTATTTAAACAACAAAGTTGCTAAAATCAAAAATTAAAGTGTCTGTTTCAGAAGCAGCTACATCCAAACAGAAGCCTGCTCTGCTGAGATAAATGAAATAATGAGTGGAGCCAAAGGGCTCTCTCTAACCCTGAGCGCGGCCTGGCTGGGGCCGGGGGTGGGGGTGGGGGGCAGGAAAGGCAATTTTCTGTTTCTGCTCGCTGCTGTGGGGCCTGGGACTGCCTGGGGAGTAGCGGGGGGCTTTCCTTTCACTCCCAGTGTGTATAGATTAGACTCATTTTGCCCAGTGGGCAAGAAGAGAAATTTGGGAAAACAAGGTAGGAATAAACTGGGGGCCTTCTCTAAGGTGATAAAGCCCACTTTTGTCTTCAGTGATAAATAGAGACGGTTCAATCCTGCCTCGCGGGGTCTCATCTTGTTTTCTTCTGACGCTGTTAGGGTTGAGAGGGGAGCGCTGACATTCTGGCCTCCTCCCTTCCTAGGTCAGAACCGGGGCGTGAGGAATTCCCCAGCCTCTTGTTGCTGCCCAAATACTAACCACAATTCCCAGCTCCACTATTCTAAGAAATATGCGTACCAGGAACAGCCCGTGGCTTCAGAACCAGGGCAGCTGCTCAAGAGGCAGAGGCTTCCTGTATGTGTGGTGTGTGTGTATGGGGGGGGTGTTGAGAGTACCCTGCGACCTGTCACCAGGACACCTGCCTCTGTGCTCAGCCGCAGAGGTCACTGGGAGATGCCCTTGTGAATGAAGCAGAGAGCCCACTGAAGGGTCTGTCCCACAAGTTCACCCACGGTACGTGGCCAAAATTAGGGTCTGTCTGACAAACATCTTTTTCTGGGAATGGGTTGGGGGTTGGGGGAGACTACTATCAGATCCATGAGACAATCCGAGACATACATATATACATATATATATGTATATAGTTTGAATACAAAAATACTGGCCTTTCTGGGAAATGTTAACATGATTTATGTCATGTCTGAGAGTCTGTCACTCATTGTGACCTCTCCGTTGGTATCTGGCCCATGATGGGAAGGGGGTTGGGTGAGAACCCTTGCCTGCCATCCCTTTCAGTGTCTCTGTTGGCATTAGTGGTATTGGTGGCTGAGCTTGCCCAGACCATGTGTGACACTTAGGGTGGTGGCCATAGCTGACCGTAGGCGTGTACGGTGCGTGCAGTGACCCAGTTACCCGTAGAGCCAAATGCAAAACAGTTGGGGTAGTTTAGGAGGAAACTTGATAAAGGAATGAAACCCCCTGGCTCACCTAGGGTTGAACCCTTGTCCTTGGTGACATAAGTAGAGATGATTACAGCCAGTGTTGGCTTGGGTGTCTCTCTGATGAAGTTCCAGTGGTCCTTGCAGAAACTTCACTAGTTGAACTGGATGGTGAAGATCCCACAAGCGTGTGTGTCCTCATTAATCTGTTCACCTGTCTGGTCACTGGAAGTTTATTGAAGGGAAACCAGGTAAGCAAAGTTTTTCTTGTGTCCTCCAAGGGGTAAGAGAGCTACGTTCAGGGGTCAGGGTCAACGTGGAGGAAAGAGCCACCCATCCCTCCAAGCACCAGCCAGTCCTGGAATGTGTTGGTGGAATGCCGATCCTGAGATGCTCTGTGAGCAGATAAATCTGGGAAACACTCTGCATGTACATTAACATTTTAAAGGCTCCGAGAAGTTCTGTAGTAAAAGAATCTGTTTGCAAAACCTAGTGTTGCTGACATTTCCAGGATCCCTTTTTTACTTATTACTTATTAACATCCTCCTAGACTGCTGTTTGAGACATGGCAGTACAGTCTCCCTGCTCTGGGAGACCTGCCCAGTGATTTGAGAAAAATTCACCTGACTCTAGGTCAACACCGGTTTGAGAGGTTTTAAAAAGGTGTGTGCGTATGTGTGTGTGTACATATGTGTGTGCGTGCGTGTGTGCCAGGGTGTGTGGCAGAGAAGGGCCCCCGGCAGGTGGCTGCTATTGAAGTTGGCCCTGTCTGCGTCCCTGCTGGCTTTGTGCTTCTGGAGAAGGCTTTTGTCCTGGCTTGAACATGCTGAACAGCAGCTACATCTGTCACGCCTGGGAAGCGGCAGTTTGCAGCGTGGGGGGCGAACAAGCAGTGAACAGACACCCCTGCTTGAGGCCCAGGCTGCTGCGAAGCCCTCCATGTCGCAGGGAGGGGCTGGTGATCCCGGGACAGCTGCTTGCTAATCCTGGAAGTGGAGGGGAGCACGATTTAGTGCCCTTATCTCTGCATTCTCCTTGTCCGATGGGGGAGATTGTGTTGAACCTCGAGGTGGTAGCTGGGAAGAAGCAGGTGGGCAGGATATTTTCTGCCCTTCACCAACCACAAGGCATCTGGAGGGTGGACCAGGGTGGAAAGGCACTTAGCTCTCCATTACCCAGTGGGGTGGAGATGAAGCCATTTTGGCTAAACTTTAAGGAAAAATTCAGAATTGTGAGGTGGATTGAGTAAAATTTGTGGTGTTTTAAGATTGGAGAGTCCCGGCTAGAATTGCTTTTTGACCATTGGTGACAGGAATTGGGTATGAATGACTGGTTCCCTGATGGCTGGCTCCTTGAGAAAGGTCTGGGAGGCATTCCTGGGTTCTTCACCTGGAGCACACCCAGGTCCAGGGAGTTCCCGAGGCTGGTGCAGACCTCAGTACCCTTCCTGTACACCTTTGCTGGGAGGAAAAGGATTTCTGAGGAAATTGGCAGCTGGGAAAAAAAATGGGAGTAGGAATCAGTCACTCTTCCTGGGGAGTGTACATGTCCACTGTGGGTAGACCTCTGTGTAATTAAGGCAGGCTCAGGATTTCCCTATCTGTTTGTATGGATGTATGTATTAATGTATTTTTTTTATGCTGCTTTTCCTCTTTGGACCTCCTCCCAAAGGGGGAGGCGTTGGTCTGTCTTTTGGAACTAGGGTGCGGTGTCCTTACCTCCCGGCTCCGCTGGCCTTGTCTTGCCTTCCCTCAGTCACAGCCCCAGAGGCCCAGAGTCATTCAGATGGGGGAGGAGCAAACCCAGTCCTTCTTGTTAGTGGAGAAAAGGCAGATGCGCCCCCCCCCCCCCCCCCCCGTTCCCCATGCACAGGAAGTCTGGGTAGGCCAGGCTTTGGTTTGGGAAACAGGAGCATTAGCGGCTGCTGCCAACTGGGGTTGTTTGCAGACTCCCAGGCTCCAGTGTCTCCGGAGGGACCAGCAGCTCTGACCCCCGTGGACCTGCTCTGGTCCCCAGGGAGGGAGTCCTTGCCAGGAACCTCTGAGCTAACTGGAGGTGGGTGTTGGGTAAGGGTGGTGGAGGACCGGATTGTAGGAGAGAAGTAGGGGATGACTCCCTCCTTCCCCCATCAGCTGGGGATGCATCACCACTGCTGGGAAGGCATTCAGGCCCCTTCTAGACAAATGGGTCATTATGGAAATTCTTTCTTACCCCAGGGTGGGGCTCTACTGGTTCAGAAGAATCTTTAGATGTCTTGGCCACCAGGGACCAAGCCATTGACCTGCTATATCCCCTCAAGGCTAGAGGGCAGGACAGTGTCTGAGTCCTCATTCCTGTGATCGCTCTCTGTTCTCCCTTCTGGTGTCGTCCCGTCTTCACCCGGTCAGACGTCGCAGCGGTCGTCCGGTGCGTGGTGGGCATGGGGGGGTGGGGGAGAGGGTGACCCCGCATGCCTCGCCTTCCTCTGTCCCACAGGTCCTAGCCTTGCTGGGTCTCCACTCCTGTCACGGCCCCACTTGCGGCTGCGGCGCATCTGGACCTAGACAGGCTGTCCTGGTGTCCTGCATAATGAGGATCCCAGATTTCCCCTAGGTGATTGGCCACAGTTATTCCAAGGGAGGAGTGGGATTTCCCCCACCCCCAGACACTCCAGAGACTTCCTCCAGGCTCCTGGCTCCCGTTTCCGAGTCTCGATCTCTAAGCAGTCTGCTCTCCCGTACCTCCCCCACCCCCACCCCCCACCCGAAGGAGAAAGGCGGGAAGTCCTGCCAGAAGTTGTTTTTTGGTTTGTGAGGTAACAGTCTTTGGATTGAGAAACACACATACCCTCCCCTTTAAGATCTGAGGCCAGAAGCACTAGACTCTGGTTTCCGGGGAAACCAGAGAAACCAAAGTGGGCAAGGCAGAGAAAGAGGGGGCTGGTTATAGGTATTGAAATCTGGGAGGGGCTCCCAGGCCCCCTGTGCTTTTCCGGGGAGTCTGCGTAGCCTACTCAGGGCCCTGGGTTGTAGCTCTCCCTCTGTCCCCAACCAGCAGGGGATCCTTGGCAAATATCTCAAACCCTCTGCCCCCTAGTTTCCATGTGCCTAAAATGAGGAGCACCTGGGCTCCACCTGGATTATAGATTTAAAGGTGACCTTATACACAAAAGGGCTTTGGAATATATACAAAATAAACAAATTTTAAGGTTGTATTACATAACTAGGAAGAGAGAATCATGTCAAAGAATACAGAGTTACAGAAACCTTAGACCTCAGGGAAGCTAGGTGTATCTTAGATTTTACAGGAGAGGAGACAGAGGAAAAGGGACTTGCCTACAGGTAGGTACTCAGCAGTTAATTGTAGAACTGGGACTAGAACCAGGTCACTGAGCTTTCTGGCATATCCTCCTATCCCGTGGCAAACTCCAGGGTATGTGTCCTTGGGGTAGAGAGCCACGGCGTAGAGAAAACATGCCACAGAAAACCTGACAGCCTTGTATGCCATCAGGTGTCAATTATCCATGTCCTTGGGAGTAGGGGGAGGTTAGTAGCATAGGTAGTCTTAAAAATTATTGAAATTGGACTTTTCAAAATATTATTGATTCTTTTTTTCTTCCTGTAGCAAATGTATCTCCTTAATTCTCTTGGGTTTCTATAACGTTCTGTGTCCCAGAAACCTGCTGTGTGTTGGGGGGCAGGGTGCTCCTGCTCACTGATTCGGTGTTTGCTGTGGCTAACCTACAAAGTGGATAGTCCACATGCAGACAGTTAAGAGCTGGTTATACCCAGTCCCTTTCTTTGGGAACACATTGTATGATAGCCAGCTCCCCACCTTTTGCCTGTGGGAAACTGGCCAGAGCTTGCTGAAGCTACCACGGCATCTCTGCGTCCTTTGGCTCCTGTCTAGAAACATGGTGTGCGCAGACGCAATGAATAGTGGGCTGTCAGAGCTGGAAAGCACTTGAAGGATCCTCTAAACTGGTCCCTTTAGTGTCCAGGGGCTTACCAAGGCCAGCAAGGGGCGAGGACTTGTCTGGGATAGAGCGTCAGATCGTGATGGAACCGGTCTCGTGGAACAAGGACTTGGTGACAGCAGAGGTCTGAGCACCAACCTCGTGTGTGTCCCATCTTGGCTGTGATTGCAAGTCCCCAGGTCAGCCGGGCCTTTTGCAACTCTGCCCCGGAGAGGCCCTGGTGTTGGCCTAAACAGTTCCTCTTCTTTCCCTTGACATCTCCCCCCACCACCACCCAGCCACCTCTTTTTCCCTTGTGATTCCTATTGGCTGTTACTTCCTGCCCTCCTCCCCCACGTTTTGTTACAAAACACTTTAGATATGCAACCAACTTGAAAGAATTGTCCAGTGAACGGCCATCTCCCCAGCCACCTAGGTTCTACCATTAACATTTCACTCTGCTCGCTTTCTCATGTCTTTCACCATCTTTCCCTCTCTCACCCATTTATCAGCCTTCTTTTGGGGGTGCATTTTATAGTAAGTTGTAGACATCAGTACACCTCACCCACTCAACATTTCCACATATGTAGGTATTAATTAGAGTTTGGTATTTGTTCATCCATTTTTTTTTTTTTTAATTTTTGGTGGTAAAATTTATGTAACGGTGAAATGCCCAAAATTTAAATATATCATTTGGTGAGTTTTGATAAATGCTTCCATCTGTGAATTCCAAACCTTTGTCAAGATACAGAACAAACACGGGGCTCCTGGGTGGCTCTGTTGGTTAGTTGACCAACTCTTGATTTTGGCTCAGGTCCTGATCTCAGGGTCCTGGGATCCAGCCCCCCCAAGGTGGAGCAATCTTAAGTTTCTCTCTCCCTCTGCCCCTCCCCCACCTCTAAAAAAAAAAGATATAGAACAAACATTTAAAAATATTTAGTAAGTTCCCTCATGATCCTTCCTAAGCAATCACAGTTTTGGTGTTTCTTCCCTGTAGATTAGTTTTGCCTGTTGTGGAACATCAAAGAAATGAAATCATCAGTATGAGCTTTTTTACGTAAGGTTCATCCACATGGTTACCTCTATTGGTAGTTTGTTTCTTTTTATACCTAGTAGTACTCCCTTGTGTGGATATCAAATAATTTGCCTATCCAATCTCCTGTTGATGGACATTTGGAGTGTTTCCAGTTTTGGGGCTATGATGAATAAAGTTTATGAACATTCTTGCACAAGTCTTTTTGTGAACACGATGTTTTTATTTCTCTTGGGTCAGTACCTACGAGTAGGATTGCTGGGTCAGAGGAGGTGGTTGTTACTTCTTGTTCTGAACTCTGCCCTCTCATTGTGTTCTAGACGCGATCGGGAGCAGTGGAAAGTGCCTCATTGCTCATCCGGATTATTCTCTTACTCAGTGTTGGAATCCCCTGAGAGCCCACCTGACAGCCTCTGCTTGAATGTTTCCAGGGATGGGGAGCTTATTACCTTACAGGGCTCTACTTTTTTTTTTTAAAGATTTTATTTCTTTATTTCTTTATTTCTTTATTTATTTGAGAGCGAGCACAAGCAGGGCAGAGGGAGAAGCAGATTCCTCGCTGAGTAGGGAGCCCGACACGGGGCTCTGATCCCAGGACTCCCGGGATCATGACCCGAGCCAAAGGCAGACGCTTAACCGACTGAGCCACCCAGGTGCCCCTCAGGCCTCTACTCTTATGAGACAGCTCCTTATTAATTTCTGCCTCTTCTGTGTGACAGCCCTATAGAATTTCAGGACCGCTGCCCCATCTCGTCCCTCATCCACTCCTTCACGGTTTCTCTTCTTCAGGCTAATTGTACAAGTTGATTGAACTGTTCCTCAGGTGATATGATTCTCAGACCTTTGATGTCCTGGTCATCACCCTCTGGAACTTTAATGCTCTTTTTCAAATGTGTTGCCCAGAGGTGAGCACTGGATTCTAGATGTGGTCTGTGAGGTACAGAGTGTGGTTGGGTCTGAACCCCCGTCTTGATCTAGGTACCAGGTCCACCCATTGGCTGAAGGTGATGTTCACTTCTTAGCAGCCACATGATGGCATTGGAGCCAGATGAGTGAATGTTTATAAAGAAATTCCACAAATCTCAGGTGGTATTGAGATAGTCCATCTGAAGTCATCTGGAGCCTCTATTAATAGCATTCCTTGCCACCATCCCATTTCGTCTTTGCCTCCACCTTCTGAGAAGGGTACTGCTAAAAAGAACTTAATACGAACTGTTCAGTTTAAAACAGGGTTTGTCAACTTTGGCACTGTTGACATTTTGGACCAGGTAGTTCTTTGTTGTGGGGGATTGTCTTTTGCTTCCCAGGAATTAGCAACACCCCCGGCTTCTCCCCACTTGCCATCCGGTCCATGCCGCCCACCCCTCCCCACAAGTTGCAACAATCAAAAATATCTCCAGGTATTTTCAGGTGTCCCCTGAGGGGGAAAATCATCTCAGGTTGAGCCCATTCTTAAGGCATAGAACTTAGCATCGAGAAAAGTTTAAATAATAAAGCTCTTCCTGAAGGGGAACCAGTGTAATTCTTTAGTATGTGTATTTCCATATTATGTCCTTTGTGGAGGACAGTCCTTGCTTTTCACCGTTCCAGTATGCATGGATTTTGCTTAGCACAGTTTAGCACACCATTCCCCCTGTACGCCGCCATGGTGTATTAACTCTGAGTAATGGCAGAGAGTCCAAACTTTGCTACGAGCTCCCCAGTCCACTGATCACTATGTACGGATGTTTTTTATGATCAGTGACCTTCTTTTTATAATCACATCCCTTCTTTCAGAGTCGGTCAGTCGTGGTCACTTACTTCATTGTTGGGTTCGCACCCAGAGAGGAAAGTGTGCAGTGTGTTGTCTCCTTGTCCCCGAGGGCTAAACTCATTGTGACATTTTACAAACAACAACAATAATAACGGTGAAATTTTCACAAAGAATTGAAAAGTGGTAATGCTGGAAGTGAAATTGGAGCTGAATGTAAGTGGAGTTAGAGAATTACTAGCTGATTGTCGACATTGCCACCGTTCAAGACTCTGCAGACGAAGCCAGAGGAGCTCTGGAAGGCAAACTCACTGACATGAGTGATGGTGACGAAAGGATGCAGAAGTTCCAGAGGAAGTGACATGGGGGAAAGAAAACCTCACATGGAAGTCACTGTTGGAGGTATTTTGCAACATTGAAAGCACAAAGGATAAAATGTTAAGCTGACCCAGACTTCGAACAGAGTCGGGCAGGTTGCAGGGGTACAGAAAAGGCGCTCCCTCCGTGGTGTGTGTCCAAGAGCCAGAAGGCAGGCGCTGTCCCAACTACTGGTGATAAGTTTTTCATAACGAAATAGCACACTCATTCTCAGTGTCTAATATTTTTTTTATTATGGTGTACTTCAACACAAGTTTTACTATTTTTTCCATTTCTCTATTCATTTACAACTGAGTGTAAGAGAGTTTTTAAATGTTTTGACAAAAATTCCTAAAGGTCATGGAACAATCTTAATTTTTTCCACTGATGAGTAAGATTGCTTTGCACGGTCATTTGTGTGGTTCTATATTACTGTGCAAAGCAAGCCTGTCTATATTTAGAGAAGTGTGGGTAAATACACACACACACACACACACACACAACATTTCTTTTGCTTTTTCTCTTGTTTTTTCAAAACATTTTACAAAAATAGGGTCAGACTGCATGTATCCGTTTGCAGTTTGCTTTTTTCGTGGAAGAATGTCTCTTTTGGAGAACTTCTGATCTCAGTATATCTAGACCCACCTCATTCTTTGTGATAATTGTATATTATTTTATGTATCGATATGGATGTACCATAATTTATCTGACCACTTTTGTTAGTGGACATTTTAATTTTTCTCTAGCTTTTTTTTTTTTTTCCCTCCACATGAAAGAACGCTGAAGTGGAGGTCTCTGGCAGATACCATCACTAGTCCCATTGAATGGATGAAGACGGTGGAGATTAGAAAGGAAAGAACCAGAGCACCTGGCTGGCTCAGTTGAAAGAGCGTGTGACTCTTCATCTCGGGGTTGTGACTTCAAGCCCCACTTTGGGGGTAGAGGTTACTTAAAAATAAAATCCTAAAAAAAAAAAACCCAAAAAAAACAACAAAAAAGAAAGTGAAGTGATGTTTGGCAGCTACTGAGCTTAGAGCTGGCATATGAACTCCGGGCTGTCCAGTTCTAGGTCCTTGCTTGTAACCATGGTGCTCTACAGCTTCTCCTCTTTTCTTGGAAGTCGCTTTTCCCAACCACAGCAGTGGCAACAGCAGAAAGTAATAAGAGTTTCCTGAGCGCGGCACAACTCCCTTTGCTCTTGCTCCTCACGGTGCACGGATCTGACTGGAGAAAGGTCTGTTTTATCACGTGCTATGGTAGATGCCTTTTTTGAACATAGGACTTCGTGTTGGCCCATATTTTCACCTACTGTAATCTTTTAGAAATGTGTTACCTAGCACACTTCCAGCCTTGGGTCGCTGCAAGTCTGATGAGCTTGCCGTCTAGTCTTTGTCTTCAGCCAGCCCGTTGGTAGAACACGAGGCAAAGCCACAGATGGCATTTCTTAATTTGTCACTGGAGGTGTTCTCTGGGTTTAGTCAACAAGCAGGTATTTGTTGAGTGCAGCCATAATGCCACGTTTGGGGCCGAGGGTTTGAAATCAAAGTTGAACAAGATCTAAGGGAACCTTTTGTGTCAACTATACCTCAAAAAAAAAAAAAAAGAAAAGGTTGAGAAGATATGGTCCCAGCCTCTAGGAGGCACACGGTCTATACACGACAGGGGGAAGAATGGTCTTGTAAATCACAGCGTGAGTGTGCAAGTAGGAGTTTAACAAGAGTCTTGTGAGAGCAGAGAGGAAGGAGGGGCTGACCTAGCCTGGGGGCGCTGCACAGAGGGGGTGACAATGATGCTGGTGCTTGAGGGCTGTGGACGTGGAGGCATGACTTGTTGGAGGACAGTGAAGGTCTGGGGAGCCCGAGCAGAGAGAATGCGTTGGGAGGTGAGGGCAAACATAATGTGGGTGGGAGCCAGGAGAGACCAGGCTAAGGAATTTGACGTTTGTCCTGTTCGCCAGTGAACGTGTTTAAGGGGACCCTTACCCTGCTCGGAGCCGCCTTTCAGTTCCAGTACATCCGCCGCGGGATGTACTGGAACAGAGGAAGGCTACCATCTAGAAGCCAATCAGAAGGCACCCAAGACAGAAGGGAACCAAGCAAGTGGCTGCAAGACTGCAAGAGGGAAGATGGACTTTTTGGAGATCTTTCCAAAGACAAAATCAGATTGGTTCTGTGGGTGAGGGTGAGAGGGTGACGATGACTACTTCAAGGTTTACCTCCGGCGGCCTGGCTAGTTGCGATGTCACTGTCACTTACAGAGGCCAAGGAGCAAGTCCGAGGGGGTGTTGAGTTCGGTTCGATGCATGTTCTGCCTGCCCCGGACCCGTTAAGTAACACAGTATTATTGGTCGTTGACAACAGTCGCAAATATGGCAGTGCTTTGTCATGTCACCCTTCCTTTCTTTGTCGTGCTGGAGGTCCGGCAAGGGACTGTCCATAGACTCTATAGAAAGTCAAGGCCTCTTGAATCTGGCATTCCTTGGTCTGTAATCTAGTAACTGCTAAAAAAGCTATTGAGCTTAGATGTGCCTGGCTTTTTGGGTAACCCAGGCTGGGCAGTGATGGTGCAAGTCGTCATCTGTTCTAGGCTTTGCCAGAGACAGATGTGAGGTTAAGCAGTCCTTCTTTTTTTTTTTTTTTAAATTTTTTAATTGTTATGTTAATCACCATATATTACATCATTAGTTTTTGATGCAGTGTTCCATGATTCATTGTTTGTTCATAACACCCAGTGCTCCATGCAGAATGTGCCCTCCTCAATACCCATCACCAGGCTAACCCATCCCCCTCCCCCCCTCCCCTCTAGAACCCTCAGTTTGTTTTTCAGAGTCCATCATCTCTCATGGTTTGTCTCCCCCTCTGACATACTCCCCTTTTCTTCCTCTCCTGTTATCTTCTTTTTCTTTTTTCTTAAAATATGTTGCGTTATTTATTTCAGAAGTACAGATCTGTGATTCAACAGTCTTGCACAATTCACAGCGCTCACTGTAGCACATACCCTCCCCAATGTCTTAATAACCATTCTCTTTACATATTGTGTCTTTCTCCTTGAATCTGTCTCTTTGACTAGTCTGTGAACTCCTTAAATCCCCAAGTGCTCAGTCTGGTACCTGGAGCAGGTGGGTGCTGGGGGCCTGATGCTGCCGAAAAGCAGGGCCCTGCCGTCTCCTCCTCCCCATGCCCCCTCTTGATTACCAACAGTAGTTCTGCAATCACACCCACAGGTTGTTTCTGCATCCTGGGATGTGAGTCTTCTAAGATTGTCGTCTTGTAACTCCATTATCCTTGGGTGCTTATAAGTTGGTTCTTGGTTCGGCTTCCATTTGAGGTTTCCCATCAGTGTGTGTAGATGTTTAGCTTGTTACAATCTGATGAACTTTCTCCTTGATAACAAGAATGGAACATACTGGAGATGAACATTCCCACATTGTCGTTTCTGTAACTTAGAGCCCCAGCCCCCACGAAGGGCCATCGCCCTCCCTGGTTTCTGTTATGGCTTTGCATGTAGGGTGCAGGCAGTCTGGAGTAGTTCTTGTGTTTTCTCAAGTCCTGCTCGCTCTGTTTTATGAGCCCACGCCACTCTCAGGGTCTGTCCTGTCTTCAGTATCTAAGCTCATCAGGGCTCCCTGCCCTCTGGACCTAACCATCCGTGGTTGCCTCCCACCTTTTTTCAGGGATTACTGTGCTTTACGTGCTCAGAATCTACTTGAGAGAGACCAGATGTCATCTTGCAAAATGCCTTCCCCTGTGGGATCTCTGCTTCTACTGCTCCGTTGTGTCAACATCTAAATATTGGTTTTCTGCAGGTCTAGGCTAAACAACTGTTTTTGTCCCCTGGTTTTTTCTTCCCTCCTTTGAACTCTGAAAATGACAAGGTTACTTCCTCCCAATGTGGTATTCTTGTTGTTACTGTTTTTGCTAACTTACAGGTGTTTTGTTTTTCCTACGTAATTTACTAGACTTTGCTTCCTGGTTAGAACTGAGTTCAAGGAACATTTCCCTTCTTTGCACCTCTGGCTTTGTGACAGGTAAACTCTTTAGAAAGGCACGGCAAGAATTTATCAAGTGCCATGCTCTTTGCAGGGCGAAAAAAAAAGCCTTGCGTCTGTCTCTGTCAGATGTCCTCGAGTTCATGCTGCGTGACGTGAGCTCTATCTTCCATCTGGACCATTTCTGCTAAGAAGTTCGTATCTTCTACCGTCTATTCTCTCCTAGCTTACTGCAAGAATTACTTAACTTCTGGTTCTTTTGCCTTTTCCCCACACTCTGCTGTCCGCCAGATTTGGGCATGTGGAATTGTGGAGTTATTGTCAGGGGTGTGTGTGTGTGTGTGTGTGTGTGTGTGTGTGTGTGTGTGTGTACCTCTTGATTTGTAGGATCCTTCTTTTTACACTTCTTCTCTCTCTCAACTCTCTCCAGCTCCAATGGATCTGTTGATGAAGGCATACATGCCATGAATCTCATTCCACTAAACTGGAGTGATGACGATGACATGGCATTTATCATTTTAATTAAGAATTTGAATTTGCTTTGTCACTTGTACAGGGTCAAGTTGTTGGAGGCTGCGTGGGCCAGAAGCAGTGTTGCTGACCTCCTTCCATCTTAATTTCTTTCTTTCTTTTTTTCCTTTTTTTATTTAAGATCTTTATTTATTTATTTGAGAGAGAGAGAGAGAGAGAGTGCACGAGAGAGAGAGAGAGCACTAGCAGGGGGAGCGGCAGACGGAGAGGGAGAAGTAGATTCCCTGCTGAGCAGGGAGCCCCACATGGGACTTGATCTCAGGACCCGGAGATCGTGACCTGAGCTGAAGGCAGATGCTTAACCGACTGAACCACCCAGGTGCCCCTCTTCTTTTTTCTTTTCTTTTTTTTTTTTTAAGATTTATTCACTTATTTGAGAGAGACAGTATGTGTGTGTTTATACACACCACCTGTGAACCAGGGGAGGGACAGAGGGAGAGAATCTCAAGCGGATTCTGCCGAGGGCCGAGCCCACCACGTGGGACTCATCTCACGACCCTGAGATCACTATCTGAGCCAAAGTCAAGAGCCAGACACTCAACCAGCTGAGCCACCCAGGCCCCCTGATCTTAGTTTCTTTTGATAATTTGTCCATCTCGGCATTCTTTAAAGTCATACCTAGATACCACAAGGAACATGGCATGTTTTCTTTCTGCCGCTCAGATTTTGTCTTAAATCCAGCTGGGAGAGTTGAGTGTGTTTCCTCCCTACTGTTGTCCCCCTTGTGTCCTCGGGAAAGACGCCGTGTGCCCTGGTGTAAGCCACGGGCTGGTGCGCTGTTCTGATGCGCAGCCTGCCATTGAATCAGTAAGTGTACGTTAGGTCTTTTCTGCACTAAGCGCTGTGTGCGGCCAGACAGATGCAGAGATAAATGGGGGCAGACCTGTGAACCGGGCAGGGAGGGGAGCCAGGGCAACAATAAACTAATAGGAGCAGCTCAGGGTTTGTTTGTCAAAGCCTTGTTTGTAGTGAAGAAGAGAACCTGGAACTTAGAGTGTAAACTGGGTCTGCATCTTGGCGCGGGCAGTGTGTCTTGGGCAGGTTGCTTCATCGGGCCTCGGTTCCACGCCTGTGAATGGAGTCGGCAGTGGACCCTCATCCACAGGGCTGTTAGGAGGCTTAAGTATAATGTGCTTTCTAAATATAAAGTGCACCTGACACATGGTTGATGTGGTATACATGAAAATTCCTCTTTCTCTTTCAAAGTACTCATCACCTGCTGGAAGAAAGAGAAATATCTGTGTCCCCCAGTCTTTCAGTTTCCTATGTAAGACCCAGAGTACTTGACATCCCCACTGTGTGCAGTATTCCTTCCCATATAAGTCAGAAGTGGTTAGCACTGGTGGTTTGGGGCCCTGGCCTGCTCTTCATTATATATTGGTTATATTCTCCAGGAAGATATGAAGCCTTTCCATCAGCTGGGTAGCCCTCATACTTAAGAGTGACACCAGGTTCTTCTTCCGTCCTGTGGCCAGGGTGGGATACCCTGTCTCTGTTTCCCTCCCTCGCTAGCAGGAAGGTCGGCTTGCTTTGGGGCCCATTCAGCTGTGTCACTATGTCAGGTCAGGGGCCAAATAAGAACTGGGGCATACTGCATCCTAGAATCTAAACCCCTCAGCTTAATTTTTAAAGAGAAATATATGCAGATGGTAAGATCCCAGTAGTACCCGAAGATATCAAGTGGAAATGAAAAGGGGGGAAAACAGGAAAAACACAAGTTTCTCTCTAGAACCTACTCCCTGGGGTTCAACACCCTTAACATTTTTGGGGGAGTAAATTCATCCAGAAAAATTGCAAGCATCTACAAGCCCATGTACCTTCTCCTCTCTGCCTTAAGACACAAAACCACCCAAATGGTATTATATTTTCTATTCTGTTCAGTACTTTTTTTTATTTTTCAAAATTTAAGAAACACACCAAAGAAGAAAACACCTATATTACCTATATTACCACCATTTACAGTTAACCATTAATTAACCTTTTGGTTAATTAATGGTTAATTAATTTGTGTGTTTGCTTCTTGCCTTTAGGAATAGACTTTAACAGTTACTTAAGTATTGCCAATGAAGGTCCGCTAAACAGACTAGGCTGGTAATGATAAAGCCAAAGCGTCGTCCTGTGCTTTGTTTGCTCTCCTGTTTGTGAGCAGCCTCTTTTCACCGCAGCCCTGTCTCTCCCCTGCACGGCCTGCGCACCAAATCCTCTGCCTTTTACCCGACTCCTCCAAAGTGGTGGGCATATGTTGTTACCAGCTTGGGGCCATTAAAATGCTTTAGGAACATATTTGCAGGATGATTTCCTAGCTGGGCAATGACTTTGTGCAAGGTTTGAACATTTACAGTTTTGATAGATATGGCCAGATTCCTCAAACAGTGTACTCGCTGATATTCTCCCGAGCGTATGTGAGAGTGCTCTTTCCTCTCAAGTCTTGGCAGAAACCCAGGAGTTTTATTTTGTTTTGTTTTTGGTCAAACATTAAAACATTTTTGCCATTCTGGTGAAATTACTATCGTTGTTTTTATAAGCATTTCACTCTTAATGAGTTGCATCAAGAATCATTTGGCCATCTGTGTTCCTTTCTCTTTGAACTGCCTGTTCTTATTCTTTGGCCATTTTTATATTGGATTGTTAATCTTTTACAATTGATTTGCCAGAGTTAAGTTAGCCTTTTATCCATTATGTGATGCAAATATTTTCTTTTAATTGTCATTTATGGTGTGGCTTTTAAGCTTCTTGCCTTCTTGTTGAACCTTGGTCCTTTGTGGCTGCCCCGGGAAGGTCCTGGAGAGAGACGATGGGAACCACAGGAAGGTCCAGGAGTCTTCTGGACAGTGTGGTGTGGTTGTCTCAAGGCTTTTAGTACTGGATTCCCCATTGTAAGTTTTACTTTTGTTCTGGGTGGGGATTTTTCCCTGTCACGATAACGAAAGCTGGTAGCAAATAGAGAACCACTTTTACCTCCAGCCAAATATTTGGGAATGTGTGCACCAGCCAGGGACCCTGATGCGGTACTTCTGTGTATCTTTTACTTTACTGTAACCTTCTTTTACTTTTACTTCAGTAACCTACAAACTCAGCTGTTAGATTTCTGCTTAGATCATTTTCTAGGGGAGGACCATCAGTAGCTCCTCACTGAGCTTTGCAGAAGTTCTAGAAGGGGGCATACTCCCTCCCACCCTACACCCCCATAGGTGTAGAGGAAAATCATTTCAAGCAAGACTTATCTGTCCTCTCTTATGTTCCTGAGCTGCCCTAGATGTAAGCAGACAAGTGACCGTGTCTCCAGGCTGTAAGCAGCTCTCTGTAATTTGGGGGGCTGAGGGAGAGTCTCCCTCACCGCCATTGCTGGTTTCTGGCAGCACCCTAGTTAGTTCCTTTACACACAGATCACAAGATATAATTTAAAAAAAATTTTTTTTTTTTTACATTTTCATTATGTCCCTCCTACATTCATATGGAAGTTCTGTGGGGCACAGGCCTTATTTACTATGTTGTCTGTTCTATCACAGCCCTCTCCAAAACAGCATGTGGCGTGTGCTGGGTCCTCCAGACGTCTGCCGAGTGATGGCAATCTGGGAGGGTGAGCCCTTGTGCCATAGGCTGTGCCTGCTGTGTGTCTCCTCCCTGTTTCCCTCCCTGGCTCCATTTCCAGGGATGGGGGCTTTGAAGGGCCCAGACAGAGATCAAATGATGTAAGGACAGTGTGTCCTGGTCCGGTGTCCTCGGGGCCTCCTCACATCTCCCTTTTTCGCTAGCACAGGGCCGTGGGGTCCAGTTCCCCAGCTCCAGACTGAAAGGAGAGGTGAATGAGCTGACGCAGAGGCCCGCTAGCTGGGGACCTGGAGGGCTAAGTCAGGGTGGAGTGGAGCTGGAGAGGACAGAGGATGACGGACCCGGTTGTGCTATAGTGCTCAGTATCTGCTCACACCCCCCCCCCCCCCCCCGCCTGACAGCAGCCTGCACCTGCCGGCGTGAGCTGCCTTCCTGCTCCAGACTCCCAAGACGGCAGCCCCCTGCCATGGACTTGGGGTGGCTGAGCTGCCTGGCAGAGAAGCCCCGAGCCTCTGCTTCCCTTGGCTTCCTGGCCACGGGGCCTGGGGTGTGGATGACAGCCTCCAATTTACATTTGGAAAGCTAAGCTTCTTTCTTTGCCTCTTTAGAAAGTACAAATGCTAATTGTATAAATCACCTAGAAAATAAAGATCTAAGGAGGAAAAAAGGAAGTCACTGTCATCCTGCTTTTCAGAGAGAATTCCGATTAGCATTTTTCCGATTAGCATTTTACTGAGTATGAATGCCATTCCTTTTGCACCCGGCCCCCCCAGGTATAAATATATAGAGAGAACTGTACCCTACATAATAAGGCTTTTGTAACTCGGCTTTTTCACTTACTATCAGACACTTTCTGATGAGTCAGAATAAGGAAACTAAGATTGGGATTTGTGCTGCAAAGAACAAAACAGAGTGAGTGCCACCACTGACCGTGACTGGGGGCGACCGAGAATCTAACAGACACGGGAATCCGTTCCGCATTAAATGTTCTATTCAAACATCACTTTCATAATTGATTGTATAGATAAGTGCACTTAAAAAAAAAAGCAGTCTTGTTTGTTGGGCCTCCACTTTCTGGTTGGTGTAACTGACTCGGGATTGGGATGTGCATACCTTAAGGCTCTGTCTAGGAGAGTAGTTTAGGATATAATTCTGAAAGCGGGATTTCAGGATCAAAGGGTTTGTACTTTCAGGCCTGTACCCTCTTTCAGCCCCTGATTTTGGCATTGCTATCACAACGTACATAGGTACATTGTCTGGGCAGGTTCTGTGCCTCTACCGGTTTACCATGGGGTGATGGAAGAGGAGCCTGAGGAGCAGTGAGGACAGGCATCAAATTCCAGCCCTGCCACGGGCAGCGGCTGGAAGGCTTCGAACTAATTGCTTAGCTTCTCCGAGCCTGAGTCTTCTCATCTATAAAGCAGGATGCTCCCTCCGGGGTGGGCATGAGGGTTCCCTGTTTGGAGTACTTAGCACCAGCACCCGTTAAGCACAGAGTTCGGGAGCGGGGCTGGGGCCTTTGCTGAATTCCTGCTGCGAGCACCCGAGGAGGTCCGCTTTAAGGACACACCACTCACCGGCATCACTCCCAGTGCCTGACTCAGACTTTTGCATCGCTCTTGGCTCCCAGTCAGTCTTGGGAAGGGACAGCTTCCTCCTCTCACGATGGGTGCACCCCGCCCCCAGCTGTCCAGTTTAGGTGGTGTTTGCAGGCAGAGGGAGAGCACAGGGCTGGGACGCCAAAGACTGCCTCCCTTCCAGTATTCTGGCTTTCCCTCCGCCCAGTGCCTGGGGCTGTTCGTAACCCCTGAAATGAGATGGGTGTGAGCGGGACCCCAGCTGCCCACCCCCTGTGGGAGTCTGCAACAGCATGGGTGGGAAGTGGGCGCAGAAAAATAATAGCAGGCACTAATGGGCTGCTCACGATGTGCCGTGCACTGCTCTTAGTAATTTACAGGATATACATCTATTTAATCATGTGCCTCATTTAATATAGGCAAGTACTGTTATTATCCTGTTTTAACAGATAGGAAACCGAGGCACAGAGGGGTGAGAGACTTCCACAAGTTCACACACCTGGCAAATATTAGAGCTTGTCAAGGGGATGATCCCTTGGGGCCCGGGGCTTGTTCCTTCCTGTTCAGTCCTCGTGTCTTCATTGCCGGCGAGCCATGCATCGGGCCCAGGGCTCTGTTTCTTCCCATTTCTCTGGCTCAGCTAGGGTTAGGATGCTGACTACTCCTGACTCTTCTCCTGTGGCCCCATGATGGAAGGGGGGATAACGGGGCCATAAACAACCAGAATTGGGGGCCCCATTCCTCTTCCCTTCAGGTGCCAGCAAATTGAGGCATGGAACAGTATTTTGGGAGCGCTCCCACGTCTCCCTCATTGCCACTGCCATCGTAAAGGTTCCTCCCCAGGCAGTGGGCTCTGTGGCCTGGTCCCTGGCCCTTGCCACACTTGGTAGGTGGCCTTGCCTATTGCATTGCAATTTAGCACATGCAACAATTAACCTTTTCTACAGTGCAAGAGAATTTCAGACGCGAACTACAGGGGGTGGAGACAAGTCACAGTATCTGTTCCATGCTTTGCGTGGGCTCAAAATATTTCATAAACCCTTTCTAGGCTTTTTGTGTCTAAGGGCATGTGGCTTCTTAGTGGGAAGACCCTTCCTTCCTCCAGTCTGGGTCCCTGAGATCTATAGACCTGGGCCCTTTGGCCTCCACTGTCTTTGTCCATGCCGGAGAGGTGAGCCTTTCCTATCTTTCCTAGGTGACTCTGTTGGCTTCTGGTTGAAACTGCTGGTGGCCCCTGACAGTACCTCAGGAATCCTGTTTCATTTCCTGTCTCCTCTGGCTTGGAGCTCAGCGCTGCGCCCCCCCCCCCATTGTTCTTTACTTCGCTCCTCCGTTCTCCAGATTAGGACATTCTTGATAGCCTCCCTCCAGGCTTTCTGCACCCCACAGCTGTCTACAAAGCCTTTTTGGCCCTTCAGGCTCTCCCCGCATGACATCAACCAGCTTGCCTGCCTCAGTTGAAGGTCTTGCTTTCATGGCTTGAGTTGGTCTTCATATCCATTTAGGGATTTCTGATAAACACATACCTGAATGCCAAGCACCAGGCTTCACGGGAAATTCTTATGTTTCTTTTATCGTTTAAAAATACTGCTCTTTCCAATTTACTGATTTCACTAAATCTAATCCTGTTTTACAAATGAGGAAACCTTTTTCAGAAAGGTCGATTGGCTTACCTGACACAAGCTAGGAAGTACAGAGCCGGGATGTGAGGTGTACATGGTTCCCGAGGCCACGTGTGTTGTACTGGGGCCATCTGGCTCGTCTACCAGGTGAAGAGTTGTGTGTAAGTCTGGACGTGGGACTTGAACCCAGGCCTTCTGACTGCAGGTCCTTCTTTGCCACATAGTCTAACCTGTCTAAGGCAGAAAGAGCAGAACTTGGAGTGCAAGCTCTGAGTTCAAGAGGGACCAAGGGGCCCTTGGGTTTGGGCCTTGGTATGTCCTCACTTAGCATAGTTGGTCAGAGCTTGAAGCTGCTTCCCAGGCTGTGGTCACTGGGTGGCAAACATAAACTCAGCCTGTAGTCTTGTTGGTGACTTGTACCGGCTTCATCACTGAGCTCCAGCCTCAACTCAGGTGACGGAGAGGGTCCCTGTGCTGTGGCAGTTATGCTGGGGCTTACAGTGACGAGTGCCTATCCGATCACAAAGCACTCTTCAGAGGTATTCTTTCATTAGGTGCTTAGGATGGCTCTGTGAGGGAGGGGGCCAGGTAGGCATTACCCCCTCACTTATAGATGCAAAACAGGCTTAGGAAGGTAATGATCTCTCCAAAGTCAGTGGAGATATTGGCACATTCCAGACCGGGGCCCAAGCCTCCTCTGATTGTAAATCCACAACTTAATGTTGCCTCTGAGTGAATCTTCCTCTCTGGGCCTCATAGTGATCGATGTACCTGTAGGGGGCGAGAGAGATCTTTCTTATGTGGCTGCTCTGAGAAATTTTGCTTCTGACCGCTTTGAACTTATTGGTCATATAGCACATTATCTCACTGGGTTATAAGTAGTTTCTGTGTCTACCTCCCCTAGTACCCTGGCACCACCACCCCCCCCCCCCCAGCCTGAATTCTTTCAGATTGGGACTCTTCTATTTCGTCTTGGCATCCAACACAATGTGGGACCCAATAAATGCCTGTTGAGTTGAGTTACATGCAAATGAAATTGGCCAGTGCCGCCTCCTGCTTTTCTTAGGGCATGGGAAAGGAAAATAAACTGTTTTTCTGGTCCATGATAAAGTTGTCGGGGGCAGAACTCCGAACCTGTGCAGTGTCCCCAGATGGCCACTAGGTGGCAGTGTGACCCCATGGGGACCTTGCCTCCTGCTTGCTCCCTGGGAGAGGGAACTATGGGCACCTGTTTGGGGATTGCCTCTGCAAGGTCATTCCACAGTTGTCTGTCTGAAACTGACAAGTCTCGGCCTCCACCCCTCCTCGTCAAGCTTTGTGGTGTCATGGAAAAGGCTTGGGCTTTGGAATCTGCCAGGCTTGGATTCCAACCCTGGCTCTGCCTTTCCCTAGGAACTTAGCCCTGGACACACTATTTCTCTGAGCCTCAGTTTCCTCATCCCATAAAATGTCAGTTGCTCAGTTAGAAAAGGCCCAATATATCATGGGCTGCGGTGTGATGAATTCTAGCTTTATTGCTGGAGATTCCTTTATTTGCCTTTTGCTGCCCTCTGTAATCTGGCTCCACCCTGGCCATCTGATCTTTCTGACCAAGCTTCCTGCACTGCCCAGCAGATCTCTGAGCCTTTCCTGCTGCATCCCCCAACTGCGTAGAGCCATGTGGGGCTAATCTTGACGGCTCACAGAGATGGTAAGTCTGTCAGGGTCTTTGTCTTAATTATTCTGGCATCTGCGCTGTGCCTTTAGCAGACATTCTGTGGTGAAAGTGACAGCCCTGGTTGTTGGGCATATGCCAGGGACGCTGCTAGGCGCTTTGCAGAATTGTTTCATTTAATCCTTGCAGCAGATCTATCCCCCATTTTACACAGGGATAGGCCAGGATGCCTTTGGCTCTGGGAGCAATAAAAAACTCTACTAAAAGCAGTTTAAATAGTAAGGAAAGATGATTATCTTGCCAAAAACAAGTCCTGAGTGATGCTCATTGGTGTCAGCAAGGACCCGGTAGCTGCCACGTCTCCTGCTTGCCTTCCTCAGTGCGCTGATTTGTCCTCTTATGCTGGTCTCTCTTATGGCGCTAAGAGGGCTGCTGTGGTTCCAGGTGCCATATGCGGGAAAGATGCTGTAGCTTCCTTGTGCTCCCTTTAAGAGGCCTCTAGCAGATTTGTCACAAAGTTCTTCTTGGCCAGCGTTGGGTCTTACGCTTGTTCCCAAGCTAGTCACTAGTAAAGGAATTCAGGAACTGGCTTGGGTTTGTCAAGATTCAGCCCCTGAAGCTGGTGAGGGATCCAGGTGAGGGATCCAGGTTCCATTTGCCCCTGGCCCCCTGGTCCATGGAAGAAGGCAGAGGAAGGAGGCTCGTGAGTTAAGGAACTTGATCAAGGTGGCAAACCTAGGAAGAAGCAGCCTTCAGACCCCATCAGGCTGACTCCCTAGGCGGTCGGTTGTTTGAATGAAGTAAATCACAGAGGTAGAAAGCACATTGCTCTGGATTTGGTGTGCTGGACTTTGAGGGATCTTGGAAGTACATTTTCTTACTGATTCTGGAGTCTCTCCTTTCTCTAGGCTCCTTTCTATAATGGTATCCATTTTCTTCAGTCTGTCTTTCTCCTCAGTGTCTCCTTTACCCCGTCTCCCAGTGCCCAACAGCTGCCTACCTCCTAGAATAGACTTCTGACGCATAGCTAGGAAGGGCCCCCCAGACAGAATGGTCCAAGGGCGGATTTCAGTGTAGCCGTCAGGGCCCCATCGGGGTCATCTTAAAGTTTCTTTTAGGTCAGAGAAGGGAGCTACAGAACTCTAAGTCAGGGTTTTGGAGAGGCCAGAGAAGATGCCAAGCGAGATGGTAGAGACCCAGCAGTAGCAGGGAGTTTATGGTCCACCAGTGGGGATGTTGGCGGGCACCCATGCCAGGTGGTAGCACCTGTCTACCTGCAGAGACAGTGTAGCCACACAGGAGGCCTTCTGGCTTGCAGATGCTTCAGGACTGCCCCAAGGCCCGCCGGGAGGTGGAGCTGCACTGGCGGGCCTCGCAGTGCCCCCACATCGTGCGGATCGTGGATGTCTACGAGAACCTGTATGCGGGCAGGAAGTGCCTGCTGATCGTCATGGAGTGGTAAGCAGCCCGGCCTGGCCCCACTTCCTGCTCAGGCCCCTCGCCCTCTGGGGACTGCCCGGCTCTGCACCCCGAAGCTCGAAATGCCAAAGCTTGACTCCTTTTAGTGGAGAGGGGAGGGGTGGTGGGATGTTGTCCCCGTCAGATCTGACTGGGGCTTTGTTTCAGTTTGGATGGTGGAGAACTCTTCAGCCGAATCCAGGACCGAGGAGACCAAGCGTTCACAGAAAGAGGTAGAAAGGGTCTGTTGTGGGGACAGGCCCCGGCGGGCAGGGCTGTGGGAAGGGGGGCTCCAGAGCCTGCTGTCTACGGAATATGCTGCGGCCCGCAGCCTGCTCCAGCTCGCTGCCAGGCCTGCCGTGCCCACTAAATCAGCACAGCTTCTCCTCGTTTCTCGGCTTCGAGGGTGGGTGGTGGGTGCAGCGAGCCTGGGGCTGATGGGAGGGGACTGAGTGTATTGTGTCATCAAACCTAACAGCACATCTTGTGCCTTTCTTTCTCTCTCCCACCTCACGGCTCCAGAAGCGTCAGAAATCATGAAGAGCATCGGTGAGGCCATCCAGTATTTGCACTCAATCAACATTGCTCATCGGGATGTCAAGGTACCACCCGCTGCGCTTTGCTGCCCCTCCCCCCGGCCAAGGTGTGGCGGGGGCCATGGTGACCCTGCATCCTTGCTGCCTGGTTCCTGAGGGCAGAATGGGGCAGGGTGCCATTCTCTGCCCTCTCTGGGCAAACCCCCAAACCCAGGAGCGAAGCCTTCTGTGGCTATGCCTAGCCCTGTGGCCCTCCTTCGTCAGTACCACATAGTCACACCTTTGGTTTCCTAGGTCCCTGTGGTGTTTGTTAGGTGGTTCTCTGTGTTTGTCTCTTGTCTCCATGTACACTGTCAGCTCTCAGAAGGCAGGAACACTCCTTGTGGCGTGCCCGTGGAGGGGCACAGATGATGGTTGAAAGGATGAGGGAAGACAGGAATCCTTACCCTTCTGATTCCCATGGCTCCTCACAGGCTCAGCAGAGCCGCCCTCTGTCTGTCTC
Source organism: Eumetopias jubatus (assembly GCF_037043125.1). Taxonomy (NCBI): domain Eukaryota; kingdom Metazoa; phylum Chordata; class Mammalia; order Carnivora; family Otariidae; genus Eumetopias; species Eumetopias jubatus. The sequence goes on from NW_028274818.1 coordinate 33,078,090, forward strand.
TCTATCTCCCTGTAGCCTGAGAATCTCCTGTACACCTCCAAAAGGCCCAACGCCATCCTGAAACTCACAGATTTTGGCTTTGCCAAGGAAACCACCAGCCACAACTCTTTGACCACTCCTTGTTATACGCCGTACTACGTGGGTAAGTCCAGAGGAGGCCCAGGGAGCTTGTCTTTCCCCCGAGCCGTTCTCAGGCGCGCTCTACAGCTCTCAGCGGCCACTGGGCCTGGGACAGTCGTGTCCTCTGTCCCTTTCTGGAGCTGGCGTTGATGTGACCTGCCCAGAAGTAGGGCTTGTCAGAGTTAAGGTGGGATTGAGGCGTTAGAGGAGATTAATTTGTCTGAGATTATAGGCAGGATTTTGTGCACACATGTAATTTCCCCAAGAAGAGCTGTCATTGCCCTCGGATTCCCAGTGGGGTCTGGGGCACAGATGTCGTTCTGGAGCCCCAGCTGACTGGCACAGAATAAACTCATGTTTGTCAAATTAAGTGGACAGCATGGGCCGGAAAGGCTCTTCAGTTCAGGGGTTGTTTCATCTTCAGATTCTAGCCCCAGGGTTCCTCTTGGAAGACGCCCTTCTGCTCTCCCCCACCCAAGCCCCACTGGGTTATGGCTGTCCCCCTTCCTACCTGCAGCTACAGGACCATCACGATGGGCTGAAGGGTTGGGACGGAGAGCGTGATCCACAGAGAAGTTGGGGTGTATCACAGTGTCCAAGGGCCAGATCCACCCACATTGACCTTTGGTTTGCAGCTCCAGAAGTGCTGGGTCCAGAGAAGTATGACAAGTCCTGTGACATGTGGTCCTTGGGTGTCATCATGTACATCCTGTGAGTGTATCAGGGACGGCCTAGGGGGTAGGCTGGGGCTGGGCTGGGGCAGGGCAGAGAAGGAGGCCGAGGAAGAAGCAAAGGTTCGAATCCCCTTCTGGGTGGGGGATTCCCTGGAAATCCCCTGCATGTCCCCTTCTCTCAGTGCTTATTGAATTCTGATAGCTAAGCGCTGGGTATAAACTAGCTAACAGGCAGGAAAATGTGTGGTTTAGATACTTGGTGTGTTGGATTTCTGGGCCCTGTTTTTGACTTCACCTATTGTGCCTGAAATCCACGAGTTCCAGTTTCTCCGTGACCTTTACAAGAAGCCCGTTTCCCACCCTGTCCCTGGGTCAAGGCCTCTAATAACCCCAGCACTGTCCCTCCCTTCCTGCTTCTTGGTCCAGGCTGTGTGGGTACCCCCCCTTCTATTCCAACCACGGTCTTGCCATCTCTCCGGGCATGAAGAGTCGCATCCGAATGGGCCAGTATGAATTTCCCAACCCAGAATGGTCAGAAGTATCGGAGGAAGGTAAGGACCCCACACCTGCACACGCGTGTGTCCTGTGGGCGTCCTGCCCATGTGTGTGGTGTGGCAGTGGGTCTGTACCTGTGTTCCTCCCTGCTGGTCCGTCCTGTCTGTGAAGGACCTGGCTCAGGGCCAGTTCCTCGGGCAATCTGCCTCCCTGCAGCCACCCCCTGCCCCTGCATCTGGTTTCTCCCTTAAAACTTGGGGAAGAAGCAGAAGAGAGAGAATGTCCCCTGAACAGTGTCTCCCTGCCTCACCCCCGCAGTGAAGATGCTCATCCGGAACCTGCTGAAAACAGAGCCCACTCAGAGAATGACCATCACGGAGTTTATGAACCACCCCTGGATCATGGTAAGTCTGGTGGGCCAGAGAGACCCTGGTCCACAGAAGCTGTCCCTCGGGGCGGGGGCTCAGCCACAACTCTGTTCCACCCCAGGCTTTCACTTGACCTCCTTTTCTCGTCCCTCCCCAGCAATCAACAAAGGTCCCTCAAACCCCACTGCACACCAGCCGGGTCCTGAAGGAGGACAAGGAGCGGTGGGAGGACGTCAAGGTGAGGGGACCACTGGCTGCAGGGGTGCTCCGGGGGGGGTCTGTGCGCGCTCGCCCCAGGGGCCTCTGCTACAGCAAGAGCAGTGACCCTGAGCCACTTCCCTGACCGGGCTGCGCTGGGGAACTGTGTCAGTCTAAATGCAGCTGCGGCGGTTCCCTACAAGCCCACTGCTCACTGGCACTCTAGAGGGACCTGAAAGGCTGTCTGCTATCACCTCCTCATTTTGCAGATGAGGAGACTGAGGTCCAGAGAGGGGGCGTGACCTGCTCAAGGTCCCGCGGCTAGCGATGGGCTGGGATGGCCCAGAGCCCAGCTCCCTAACTCCCAGTTCAGTGCCTCTTGCTGGTTCCAGCGGGGCTGTGGGGGAGGGGCCCTGGGAGAACAGCAGCAGTGTTGTGGCCAGGGTCTGGTGACCCAGGCGGGGCTGGGGCTGTGCGTTCGAGCTGTCGTCTCCCGCTCCCACCCTCTGTCACCCTCACCCTGCCCTTCCTTGTGTCTCTTGTCTCCCCTGCCTCCCCCTTGGGGGAACCCTGCCCCCTCCCCAGGAGGAGATGACCAGTGCCTTGGCCACAATGCGTGTCGACTACGAGCAGATCAAGATAAAGAAGATTGAAGATGCGTCCAATCCTCTCCTTCTGAAGAGGCGGAAGAAAGCTCGGGCCCTGGAGGCCGCAGCCCTCGCTCACTGAGCCTCTGAGCCCATCCCGCTCCACTGGAGGACAAGCAATAACTCTCGACCTGAATATATTTTTTAAACGAAGAGACACAGAACTGTCCACTTCCACCTCACCTCCTCCTTGGCGGCGTGGAGCCCTGAACCCTGTCGGCGGCTGCGACCCGCCTTTGGTTCCGGCCGCCTCAGAGAGGGAGAGGCTGGGAGGTGGGAGGCTGGGAGGCTGGGGGGCCGTGCGGAGAGAAGGGAGCAAGATGCTCTTGAACCTGTGCTCATTTTGCAGTTTTATCAGTAATTTGACTTAGAATTTTTATGAAACTTCTTTTATTGTTCTTTCCCCCAATCTGCCTCCTTACCCAGACCCCTTCCTCTCTGGATGTGCAAAGGTTGGGGGCTGGTTCAAGGGTATTTGTGGAGCCTCTTAGAGGGACCGTCCCTGTGTTGTCCCACCCGCCCTGTCTTTTCCCACCACAGCCTGAGGCCCCTGCTGGCCGAGGCATTCCGGCAGCTCCTGGTCCTGTGGGGGGGGGGGGGGTCGGGGCCAGGATGCCACCCACCTCTGCTGGAGCCCTCAGATGTCACCAGTGTGCCAGACGGACAGAGGCGAGTGTGATTGTGCGCGTGCGTGTGTGTGTGCACGTGCCCACAACTGTGTCTGGGGCTGTGCGTTCGAGGGCCTGGGGCAGGCAGGGCTGCAGGGAGAGGGGCCCTCCTCGGGCCTGCCGTGCCCATGTCGGGTCTACCAAAGTGCCTGAGAAGCCTACCCCGATTCTGAGCCAGGGCCCCTGTGGCCTGCCTGCTGGCTGGTTCCGGGAGGAAGAGAGGCGTGCCGTAGGCACTGGCGCAGCGACCAGGAAGACCGGACCGCCCGCGCCCCGGCCCCTGCTCCCTGCTCAGTGCTGGTCTTAGTCCTCTGAGGCGCTTACCCACCGAGGAGCCTCTCTTCCTCTCCTTCCTGCCATTATTGACCGGTTCTTGTCAAATTTTCCTCCATTTTTAGCCGCTTCTTACCAGGCCTCCTCTCTGCTCTTGGGGAGGAGCCCGGGCCGTTGAGAAGTGATGCAGAGCTCCTGCATTTGGCTGCTCTCCTGGGCTCTGGGGGCACTGGCCAGCTCCCCGTTGTGGGCAAAGGCAACGCCACTTGTGGGGTCCTGCGAATTTCCACTGTGGCCTAGTGGGCGGGTGGGGGAGTCTTCACACCAAAGATGTCCCGACTCTGCCCCTTCCCCGTTAGCTGCTTCACCTCCACCCCAAACGACTCAGCTTTGTGTGTCCCGGCCAGTGAGGGGGAGGGCGGGGAGGGCCCCCCCATTTTAGTGAGCATCACGGGGAGAAGTCCTCTGGGCCAGGGTATTTTCGGGGCAGGGGGTTGCACTAATACTTCAGCTCTCTTCTCCCTCGGGGGTGATTTGCTGGAGGAGTAGCCCGGATCCTCTCTGCGTGTGGGGGAAGGGCTCTGAGTGCCCGAGGTGCCTCCCTGTCTCTTGATGGTGTGTCCAGCACTCAGATTGTTGTAAACTGTTGTTGTTTTGTATGAGCGAAATTGTCTTTACTAAACGGATTTAATAGTTGAAGGGTTTTCTTGCTCTTCCTTCATGGGACTCAGCCTCTCCACACCCCCCCCCCCATGTCTCCTCTTCACACCCTGTGGAGAGTAGTTTTGTATGTTGGGAGGGCAGAATCTGGGTGTCCTGGGAGGGGAGAGGATGGGAGGGCCTCCCAGGTGAGGGAGCACCTGTCCTGTCCAGGCTCTGGCCGGGCCGTGTCTGCCATGGGGGCACGAATGCTGCTCTCCTTTAGAGCAGCGTGGGACGGCAGCTGGGGTGCGGGGGGAGCCCATGGTGTTTTGTCAAATACTGAACCAGGAGCCAGGTGGCTTCTCAGCACATGGTTCTTTGACCTGTTTAGCCACAGCCAGGTGCTGGCCTCCTCAGCTGGAAGGGACCTGCTGGCATGGGTTTCTGGGGTCAAATCCTGGGAGAGACCAGGGGAGCAGGGTGGTGCAGTTCTGGAAAATTCCAGGAGGGGGCGATAGGGGCTAGGCTTAAAGCGAAATAGTCTACACGGACCTGGAAGAGGCCTCAGCGTTCATGTGACCCAGCCGCCCCCATTCACAGATGAAAAGAGCAAGGCCCAGCGGTGGGATGTTTGGGATCACACAATGGATTGGTTTGCCTTAGGGCCTAAGGTAGACATTGGTCTGCTGACCCCACTGCTCTTCCTGCCAGTCAGAAGGACAAATAGTGCACTCTAGGTAAGTTCACATTTTCTCCCATGGTCCGCAGAGCTGACTAGGGAGAAAGGCAAGGCAGGGTGTTTACCCCGCTTCATGAGGGAGGGAGCTGACAGGGCGGAGGAACGTACTGGACATCACACAGCTAAGTGGTTTGCACTAGAACTCAGGAGCCAAAGACCCGGGATGTTCTCCATCCTCACACCTGGCCTTCTGCCTGGCAGAGACCTGCTCATCCCCTCTGTCATTAGCAAGATCATGGCTCTGCTGCTCAGGCTCGTAGACCCGGGCAGGGTGGCCCGTGGTGGCCCCTGACGTCCCCTTTATAACTCCTGAATGGATTGTCGAGGTTGGGTCCTAGCTCGAGACTCCACTCATCTGTGTAGAAACCACTGCTCAGATAAACCAGCATGAGGTTTTGCTCCCAGGGAAATCCAGTTGCATTGTCTGCACTTACACAAGTGTGAGAGGTGACGAGAACTTGGAGGAAGAGGGAACGAGGGCTGGTAGGAGGCGAGCCAGGGTGAGAGGGCAGAAGGGCATTGTCACCCTCTGCTGTCTTGGGAGGCTGTATTTCTGTTGCCGCCCTAATACCTCGTGGCTTACAACAGCGCAAGTGTAATAGAGCCCCGCAAGTCAGAGGTCTGATAGGGTCTCACTGGCCTAGAATCTAGGTCTCAGCAGAGCTGCATTCCTTTCTGGAGGCTCTAGAAGATTCCGTTGCCTTTTCCAGCTTCAGATGGCTTCTGCATTCCTTGACTCGTGACCCTCTTCCTCCATCTTCGAAGCCAGCAGCATCGCATCCCTCTGACGCTTCTGTGGTCCCATCTCTTTGACCTAGCCAGGAGCTAGGTCTCCACTTGTAAGGACTTGGGTGATTAGATGGAGCCTCCCCAGATCATCCAGGATAATCTCCCCATCACAAGGCTCTTAACCTTAATCCCATCAGCAGTTCCTTTTGTGGTGTAAGGGACCATGTGCCTAGGTCCATGGGACCAGGATGTGGGCACCCGCGGAGCACCTGCTCTGTCACAGAGGCCTGTCGCACAGCCATCTCATCCTCTTGGGCCCACACGCTAACACCTGTGTTTGCTGGGCCAGCCCGGCTCGGGATCCAGCCAGGTGGTCCTGGAGTTGGTGTTCAGGGAGGATGGCTGGGGTGAAGGGCCGGGAGGGGCCCAGCTTGGCGCATGGGGTCTTGCCATGTCTTTGCACTCCTCCCTGCCCCCCTGAGCCCTGCATGGGTGGCTCCGTGATTCCCTGACACTTAACCTCCTTCGGCCAAATTCCCAGGTGGGATGGGAAAGGGAACTTGGACCTAAAGGCAACTGCTGGCTTTCATGGGTGCAGGAGGCAGCGAGATGTGATTCCTGAACGACCTTCAGGGGTGTAAGATGTAAAGAGGACTTAAGGACTAGTCTCCAATTTACCTACGAGGAAATGCAGCCTCACAGAGGTAAAATGACTCTCCCAAGGCCTCACAACTAAGCAGAGGTGAATCTCACCTGGAGCTCCAGTTTCCAAGTTCAGAGTTCCTTGAAAACAACAAACCACACACAAAAATGCTTCTTGGTAAGGGAGGGGGTGGGGGGTCAAGAGTGAGACATACTGGACTCCCTTCCACTGAGTGGAGCTGTTTCCTCTTCTGTGAAATGGGGGTGAGGTTCCTGCACCCTGTGGCTATTGTGAGGAATTCGATGAGATCATGGATTTCAATGCTTTATAAGGTGCCAGGTGGCCTTTATGAGTCCCACTGTCCAGAGGGCACAGGGCGCCCTAGGTTTGGAGTGGGGCCAGTGGTCCAGGCTGCTGTCAGTCCTGCCCGCACCTGAGGGCCTGTCTCCGTGCTTTGGGTTGATGCAGTTGGCTTGGTAAACAATAACAGTAAATTTGGGGTTTTCCTTTGACTTGGTTGGAGACAGGAAGCGCCTATGGAGGGCTGTGAATGACGAGTGGGCAGAGTGGGTAGTGCCTGGTCAGGGTGTGAAGGAAATTCAGTTACTTGGGGAAGGAGGATGGGGTTGGTGAGACTGGGGAAGGCGGCTGTCCTACCCACCCCATCAATGCAAACAGACCCGCTGGCCACTCCCCAGGTGGGCCCGAGCGGGGATGGGAGCACCTTGGGGGGCATCCTCTGGGCCCTGGGCCCCAGGACTATAGCCGCTCGCTGGCTTTGTCTCTTGAAGTCCACATTTAGGGGCTCAGTGACCCCAGAGGGAGTTTGGCCAAGTTTGGAAGTAGCTCCTCTTTGGAAAGGACACCAGGCTCCAGCTCTGGGGAGCCTTTTGGCAAATTCATCTACCTCTCCTCTCCCTGCACTAGGACCAGTGTGAAGAGACCACCCAAAATCCTAAATCACTAAATACCCAGACACTTACTAATATGCACTGTGCTTTGGGAAAAACAAAGTGTAAGACCCAGTTCCTTCTCAGTATGCAACCTTGAGAGGACTCGTCTTTTCCTTTCTCTGCCTCCACAGGCCTGGACACCTACTTTGTGGTCTCAATCTATCTGTTCAAAACCGCTGCAGACAGTGAGGGGTGTGTCGTCCGAGCCCAGGTGGCCCAGGGCAGCCTTTGAGCACCCTGAAGGTTTTGACACGAGGGATGAGTGAGGACAAAGCAGCACACCCTGGACCCTTGTCTTCTGGACAAAGTCCTCACACCTGTGCCTTCCTGGGGATAAGATCAGTTCTACCCCCACTTAGGTGTGTGAGGGTTAAATGTGGCCATGCCGGGGGCAGAGGGGGCACTATCCCTGGGTGTACTAGAGGGTTCCTCCTTGTACAGGTCACGCTTTGAGGGGGATCAGTGCTTTGGCCTCCTTGGCTCGACCACTCTTTGAGAAGACTCAGCCCCCTCGCAAAAGTTAAAACACCACGTTCTGATTCAGCTCATCTTGAGCACCATGCCCGGTGCTCAGGACTTTGGGGAGACACAGATGAATTGGAAGTGGGTCTCTAGCCCTCATGGGGCTCAGCCTAGAGGATCAGGTTGACAGTAACAGAACAGAAAGCAGGGGAACCAACACATAAAACAGACAGCAGGTGCTTGGGCAGATGGTGGAGTTCTGGCAGAGACCCCGGAGCGCCCCTCTACGAGCCCTTGGAGGACCAATTCGACAGTAGACAAATGAGGGATGAACACAGTGGAGATGTTCCCATCAGATTTCCACTCTGGTCTCTGCAGGAGCCACATCTTTCCTTTGAATCTAGGTCCCCCTTCTGTCTTTTGGTCTGAACTGCCGCCTGCACACACCCCCTCCCCTACTTGCTTCAGCTTGACCTTTGACCCCATCAGTTCCTCCAAGGGAAAGATTTACCCCCCTCAGTGGGACATCCTCGGTGTTTTTCTGCCCATTTTCTCTTCCCAGCCCCTCCAACCTGGATTCCTCTCGTTCAACTATGTTTGCTTCCCCACCAAAACCAAAGTTTGGGAGCAGAGCCTGAGGGGGATTTCCCCTCTAATCTTCATTCAGTTCATTAACTTTTAAAGAAGCTTAAACTTAGATCATTTTTAGTTACACATTTTACAAGTCATTACGAAAAAGGATAACGTTACGTGTAACTGGGGGCTGCTCTTGGAAAAGTGGGCTGAATGGTTGTCCAGGCTTCCCTTGCTCCCCCCTCCCCCGGGTGTCACTGAGCCATAGCTCTTTGCCAGGCGGTCCTCACACCACCGGTCAGTAAAGGAAATGAGAGCCCCTGAAAGCTTTCCTGTAACAGATACACATTTTAATGTACCTAAGCTTCCACACTTCTTACATACCAACATCTCAAACCTAGGGTTATCTTGGAATGTACATCCACTCTCTGAGGGGGGGGGGGCATAATTATTGCTCTGGGGGGAAATTACTACCCAGAGCCTCTGGCCAGGAAGTCTTGGGGTAGATCTCGGGGGGATGAGTAGCGGCTGCTGAGAGGCACGGAACCTGTGTGTGGTAAGTCATTTTTAGGGGCCAGGGCTGCCATGCAAATGCATTCGTTTGCATAACTTTCTTGCTCTATGGGACAGTGAAGTTTCCTACTCCATGGGACACTGCTGCCAGGATTTGCAAGTGAAATATCGGGACTGGCTTTCCCCCCTTGCTATTCCCCTCCCTACAGGACCCTTCTCCTCCCCCCCCCGCTCCCCTCCCCCCAGTTTTTTTCTGTCCCTCAGGCCCCGTGTGACCAAATGCTGGTGTTAACATTTCTGATCCTAGGAGAGGAGCTTTGCTGGGGCCCTGAGAAGCAAAGGTTATGCAAATGAGTCCCTGGGCTCTGTGGCACTGGCCCAAGTCCAAAACCGGTGGATGGCTCAGGCCCCTGCTGTCTGAGCCCAAGTGAAACATGATCGCTGTCCCTTCATCCCTCTTCCCTTCGCATGTCCAAGTGGCCCGTGGCATCTGGTTCCTCAAATAGCTAGAGCCTCCTGGGGCTATGAGGCTTCAACTTTCAGAATAAGCTGAGTTCTCCCAGCCCTTACCCTCTGATCTGGAGACCTGTGGTTCCAAATTCACCAGTCAGAGGTTTACTTTTCAAAGAAACCATGATCACATCTAAGTCTGAGCCCCAGACCTTGGTTAGCTGTGCCTAGAGCCTGCGGTCCAGGGAGACCTGGTATTTGCTGTAAGACCTAGAAGGGCCTATGGTTTTCTGGCACTCAGCTTTCGGGTCAGAAACCTGTTCTAAGTAATGGTCCTCATAGCAAGACTCTGACCCTACTCACCCCACCCACAGCCGCCTGCAGCAGGGACGAAGGCAGGAGGGAAGGGAACAGGGGACAGGCCATTCTCTGAGCCAGTCTGCAAGGAAGAGAAAGAGGTGAGAAATCCAGTCTGATCCTCTTATTCCAAGTTCTGAAAAGCACAGTGGAGCCAGCACAGGTGCTCCGTATCTGTTGGAGGGATGAATGTTATCTAAAGAACAATAAACACAAGTCATTTTAGTGATTCAAACAGCAAAGAAATTATACACACATCATTGTGTACCCATTCAGAGTAAAATGTGCAAGTTCTTCTTTACAACCTCTCTCTCCAGAAATAACTTTGTTTAACAGCTTGCTGTGATTTTGATTTTATCCAGCCCTACAAAAATTTCTATTACTTTATCCACACAGCTATATGCTTATAAACACAGGTGAGAAATTTCTTTGAGGGTTATAAGTACAAATGGGATCATTAGGCATATGGTTCTGCAACTTGCTTTTTAAAAAAAATTGTGGTGAAACACCCATGCCGTAAAATTTACCATCTTAACCATTCCTAAGTGTGGAGTTAAGTAGTGTGAAGCATAGTCACATTGTCACACAACCCATCTCCAGAACTTTTCCATACCTGTTAACCAACATGCAACTTGCTTTTTAAACTCAGCATACCTTAGTGAGTGTCCATGACTGAATTCAACTCTCAAATTCTTTTTTTCCCCAGTATTTTAAAGGTTTTTGGTTTTTTGTTTTTTAGTAGTCTCTACACCCAACGTGGGCTCAAACTCACAACCCCATGATCGAGAGTCCCATGCTGCACTGACTGAGCAGCCAGGTGCCCCAGAACCCTCAGATTCTTAACAGCTTCAGAGTATTCCATAGTCTTGATGCACCATAATTTATTTAACTATCTGCTTTGGATGGATGTTTTGTTTCTTTTTTCTTTTTTTTACTATTAGTATTAATGTTGCAAACATCTTGACCAATATTCCTGTGCACATGGGTAAGGATTTCTGTAGGACAGATTCCTAGAAGTGGAAGTTAGATTAAAGGGGTATGTACATTTTATGTTTTGGTAGGCAGTCCCAAAAAGACAGTATCGATTTATGAATGAATGCATTTTGCATATTGCTTTCTGAATGACAGGTCCATGAATGGATTAACTGTCAGCAGTGGGGCAATCTGGGGGTAGAATAAGTCAGCTGAGAATAAGACGACAAAAGCACTTCCCAAAATATTGATGTATACCCTGGGTAGCACTGTGGGCGACTGGAAGACTCCGACGTGGAGGGGCATGGGGGATTCCTTCAGCCTCTCTGCATATCAGTGGCTCTGCTCACCCAATTACAGTTATTTGCATATATTTTGGGTATGTAGGCAGAATGGCTCAAAGACAAATCTGAGGGTCAGCCTTGTTCAGCTTTCTGCTGGTGTTTGATCTTGAACACGTTAATTGATCTGCTTCCCAGACTGCGAAGCCCCCCGGTGGGAACACCAAGGAGATAACAGTGTGCAAATGACTTTGACATAAGGCAGACTGGCAGGTGCTGTGAGAAAGGCCCAGAGTGCCATGAGAGCTTACCAAGGCGGACTCCCATCTGGTTAGGGAGACCGTGCCAGAAAAGCCTGTGCTGAAAGAGGTGACTCAGGCTCAGGGTTCTAGGAGTTATGGGGGACACAGGAAACATGCAGGCATTTTTTTCTTACTATACAGGAGCTCAATCACATTACTCCGGAAACCTTTATAGGAACACTGATTGTGTGCCCAGCCCTCCACTGATTATGGAATCTGAGGAATGGGGCTTGTGATGTGGTGGTCAATAGCTCAGATGGACACTGCACAGGCGAAAGCTTTGGAGTTACACTAGACTGGGTTCCAAGTATGTGCAGGTGACTTTACAGAGCCTCAGTTTGTCAACTAGTACAATGGGGATAATAATTGTGACACTCCACAAAAATTTCTTTTAAGATTGATTTATTTCAGAGAGAGTGTACACACGCGCGTGCAAGCAGGGGAGGGGCAGAGGGAGAGGGGGACAAGCAGACTGTGGGGAGCTCGATGTGGGACTCGATCCCAGGACCCTGAGATCACGACCTGAGCCAAAATCAAGAGTTGGGGGCTCAACTGAGTCACCCAGGCGCCCCCCACAAAAATTATTAACAAAATTTGGAATTATAAGTATTAACTATGAGAATGTGTTGCCTAGACTTCCAATTACAGCATCATGCTAAAGCCCCAGGGGCTGTTCTCTGAAATCCACCGTTGTATCTGTGCTGAGGCCATGCTTCCCTCCAACCGCCCCCAGGCCGTGACTGGGCTTGGTAGGGATGCTAAGTACACCAGTTCCTGGGGGAACAAGGCGTCTAGTGATGGCCGATTTTGGTTCGAGGGTTCCTTGGCAACTCTGCGGCCGCTTCTGCATACTGCACAATAGTATAGGACACTCGTGCCCAACCTTCTCCCCTTTGCTCCTCAGTGGGGTCAGACATAGTCTGATGGCTCCCTCAGCTTGACCAGCCTCTCTCCCTCTTTTCTCTCCTAAAGACATTTCCCCTAACTAAACCCTGGCGTGTCCAGTCCCGTTTTGGCATCTGCTTCTCAGAGGACGCAGACGAACGATGATATTGTTTTCCTCATAGGGTTGTTGCAAGGAACAAATGTAAAAAGTAAAAGCTTGAGCACGATTCCTGGCCCATGGTTAGCGCTCCTTATTGTCCTGTATCACAGGCAGTAGTCCTGTTACTGTATCAGTGCGAGCAGATTGATTCCAGTAAGAAGGAGAATAAAGGGGATGAACGCTGCATGGCTTTGGCTCAGAGAGGAGGGCGCCATGGTGTCTATGGCATGTTCGGGCCACTGGTTTCATGGCCCCGTAGCCCAGCATAGCGGACTCCCCACTCACGCTGGGACGTGGAGCGACTGGGCACCCCCTGGGGGCGGAGGGGGCGTGGGGCATCAGTGCCCGGCAGAGTTGGGGGGCCAGGGGAGAATGATGGGAAGACAGTGTGCCTGCAAGTAAAACAGGCGCTATGGGAAGCTAGGGTGAGTCACAGGGTTTCTCTCAAAACCCCCGAGCCCATGGCATCTAGAATGTGCTGAGTGTGGGGCCCGCCAGCCCAGCCTCGCCTCGGTTCTAAGAATGCGTTCCTCCCCTCCCCTCCCACAGTTGTCAAAATTAATCAGGCCCCTGATTTCAGCAGTATTTCTCTCTTCTCTTGTAAGAATTTGGCAAAGAAAACTGGGTTATATCCCTGCACAGGAGGCTGCAGAGATCAGGGCCGACTGGGAGGAAACGTGAGAGCTGTTAATCTCTAGCTTGGGTTTCAGAATGTGGTTCTCCCTGCTCACACCTGTGGAGAAAACCGGCTCAGGTGAGGCAGGCCAGGCACAGGGTGCGGGGTAGGCTGGAACCCTGGGCTCTTGCGGGTCCACACCACGTTCTGCCTCTTCCACGTGCCAGCTGAAGACATCCAACTTCTGTAAGCCTCCATCTCCTCTTAAACGTGGTGACAGGAGAGCATCTTCTCGTTGCGTTTTGGGGAGAATTAAACGGCTAATCAGTGTAAAGCCCCAGCCCAGTTCCTTGCACCCAGTGACTGTAAGCCCGGTGAAGACACTGTCCAGCCCTGTTCAGAGACCCCTGGTCCCCTTTGTGACTGTCCCCCCTCTTTTCTTTTGAATTCTGACCGCCAACAACCCTATATGGTAGAGGTCTCGTTATCCCCATTTTATAGATTTGTAAACTGAGGCTAGTAAACAACCTCTTGTGGTACAGGACCCTGATATAGCCTGTTGGAACATTTCCCAGAGGCGAAGAGGAGGGAGTGAACACAACCGAGGCCACATTTAGAGGCCAACAGTGTTCGTGGACCCGAAGGGCTGGAAGGACACAGCATAGGCCCTTTCCCTCCCCTGCCCCCAGGCCCCCAAGGTGGAACACTCCTCCTTCAGCTATGGGCAAAATTCATTTCCTCTTTGGTCACGTGTCACGTTTTCAGCGATGCCTACCCTTACTGCTCTCTTTTAAAACTGCAGTCTTCCCTCCTCCCACCCCCGACTCCTCACTCTGGGCACTCTCTCCTCCCCTCCAAGGCTTTATTTTAAAAAAAATCGTTTTTAATGAACTATAATGTACATCCCCAAAGCGACCCTCCTTAATGTTTTCCCCAAAGATCTGATCACCTTCTAAAAATCTGCACAGCTTACATATTTATCACGAGAGGAATCTAAGCTCCACAAGGGCAGGGATTTGTGTCTGCGTTTGAACCCCACCCCCACCCCCACCCCCATCCCCACCCCCACCCCCCACCCCACGCCTGGCCCGCAGGAGCCTCGAAGCATCCCGTGCGGCTCGCAGAAGACCAAGAGGCACGGGCTGAGCCCCCGCCTCCCCTGACTTGAGGGTTTTGTGCAGAACAGCTGCCGGTGGGTGGCAGATGAGTAAGAGCCAGAGGGCGTGGCAGACAGGCAGCATGTGTCCGGGTCAGGAGCAGTCCCCAGAAGTCAGAGAGCCACGGAAGGCCTCCTGGAGGACAGGAACGGACACCTTGATGCTTGGAGCTCGCCTGTCTCCTGAGACAGCTCCTCTTTCCCTGATAGAGGAGAAGCCTTCCCTCGGTTAAACCCCAATCCCTCCTGTTGCTGTTTCAACCCATTTCCTCTTGTTCTGCCCTCAGTGGGTCCTGTGGCAGTAACCGCACTAACCATTCCAACCCGTCTCATTCCTCAACCCAGTGTCCCAGCAGGCTGAGCGGGGCCTGCCGCAGACCAATTGCCCACAACCCTGTGCAGCCCGGAGGGGCAGGCTGACAGCGCTGTGCCCTTGGAGCAGGGGGAGCCCACGGAGGCCCGCTCCGCAGCCCCTGTCGGAAAGTTGACACACAGAGGATCTTCAGGAAGTATGGCTGAGTGGGTGGATGAAGCCGAGGACTACAGGATGCCCTGAGAAGTCCTTTTAATGACCCAGCTTCTGTGTAGACATCATTTAAACAAATTTTTGTTATTTCACTTTATTATTTATTTCTGTTTGTTTTTAGCCACTTTTCTCCAAATAGAAGCTTCTGAAATTGTTTTCAGTGTGATACAATAGAGCTGAATCAAAATAATGAGAAAAATCAAAAAAAGAAGAAAAGAAAAATGAGAAAGTAAGGAGAGGAATGTATGCCCCCAAGAGCTCTTACACGGTGGAGCTGAGTGGAGATGTCACTCAGACTTTATTGTCTGTATGTGCTTGTGTGACTGGCCTGTAGGGAGTCATTCTGAGTGCGGTGCTGGGCCCCAGTCTTATCATGGGCATGCGGGGCACGTCCCTGGCGCCTGGGGCCTCTGGGGGAAGTGGTATGTCAGGATTTTTATGGGGTCCTAGCTCTTCTCTGGTTTATATCCAATGCCCTCACCCAGGCAAACCAGAAAGCAGGCTGAGTGAGGGACGTTTGGGGGGCATCTCTGAATCAGATCCTCCAGGCTGGAGGCCTGCAAAGGGATACTGCTCTTTCTCAAACTTGCTGAATCATGGAACACCAAATCATATATTTCATGCTTCACCCCTATAAATCTTTTGCTTAAAAAATATGCCTGCCCCAGGGGTGCCTGGGTGGCTCAGTCGGTTGTGCGTCTCTTGATTTTAGCTCAGGTCATGGTCTCAGGGTCGTGAGATCCACCCCACATCGGGCTCCCTGCTGGGTGTGGACCCTGCTTAAGATTCTGTCTCCCTCTCCATTGCTCCTCCCCCTGCTCTTGTGCTCTCTCTGTCACAGAAATCAATAAATCTTAAAAAAAAAAAAAAAAAAAGGTATCCCTGCCCCAAACCACTGAATAGCTACATACAGAGCAAAACCCAAGGAGATGAAATTTCTTAAGGTATTGTAGTTACAAAGAGGTAATACCTGTTTTCACTAACAGCAAATTTATCACACTATTCTCTTCCCTGGTTCTCAGGGCACGTTTGCATTGTTTTCACAGTCTCTGGACTGGAGTTCTGTGAACTCTGGAGTCGCCAGTCCAGGGGTGTACTCCCTCCCAGGAAGGAGTTCTGTAACTGTGTAACACTAAACGTCAGCCCTAGGCCAGAAACCACGCCCCTTCCTTTTGGCTGGTCCGGATGACCCTGGAGAATGGCAAGTGATGGCCTCCCTGCAATTGCACCAGAGTGACTTGCAATGAGAGAACTTGACACAGTGAAGCTGCTGAAGCTTCAGCTTCTGAGTCCTGACTTGGCATGACCCACTTTTCTAATCTGGGATCTGTAAGCTCTAACTTATTTTTTCTGAAAGTCTTTAAATCATTCAAGCTTTGAGCCCCCAAAACCTAGATCCATTGCTGCTTGTGTTCCACTGTGGCAGAAAAGGCAAGCCATACACTAAAGATTCTTTCACTTTCCATCGTTGTTGCTGGGAAGTGGCCATCCACCAGGGACGACACTTCCAGGTCCTCCGTGACTTGGTTCTAATCAATGGAACATGGCCGAAGGGATATGCCCATCATTCCCTGGCCTGACCTATTAAAACCTATTAAGCCTATTAAAACCTATAAAAACCTGTTAAAACCTACAATCCTTTCCCCCTTCCCTTGTCATCTGGCTGCATCCAGGACAACAATGGAAGCCATGTGCGGAGGGCAGCAAAGTATAATTAAGAGTTTGACTCCATTTTTGATGTTTGCTTACAGCCTTCGAGCCCACTACTCCCCTTTCCCTTTCTGCCCCCCAAAATACAGTGGTCAGAAGTTCAAACCATGAAAGTCTCAGCCTGTGCCTGGGAATCCTTACCCAAGCTCCATCACCCAACTATCATGAACCCCAAGCCAGTAGCCCCTCTCTGCTTTCTCTCAAGCCATTTTTGCTTTTTAATTTAATTAATTTATTTATTTGAAAGAAAGAGAGAGAGAGAGCGCGCAAGGGGGGGTAGGGTCAGAGGCAGAAGCAGACTCCCCGCCGAGCAGGGAGCCCGATGAGGGACTTGATCCCGGGACTCTGGGATCATGACCAGAGCCAAAGGCAGTCGCTTAACCAACTGAGCCACCAGGCACTCTCAAGCCATTTTTGGAACCAACCCTCCTCCTTCCAAGAAAGTCTCGTTATGTGAGTAACAAACCTTTCCATGCCTTCCTGGTGTGTGTGCGCGCACGTGACATCATTAGTCTTGACATCCAAACCACATTCTGCTGTGAGGGAAATCCATCCTGTTTCAGGGGTGATGATAACACAGAACTCCCATCAGCACGAATGACAATGGGATAGACTTCTTGCCTGTTGCAGCTCACTGCCGCCCCTCCATACACATTCTTTCCATGAGTTGAGATATAAATTTCTGGTAAGTCACTGAGATTTCAGGATTTCTCTGTTACAGCAGCTAGTGTTCTCTTAACTAATATACCCAATGATAAAGCTGTTTAGTTCTAATAATTCTAATTAATTCCAATATCCTAAGTAGATTTGTGGAAATCTAAAAAAAGAACAAAACTGGGGGCGCTTGGGTGGCTCAGTCAGTTAAGTGTCCAACTCATGATTTTGGGTCATGATCTCAGGGTCTTGAGATTGAGTCCACATTGGACTCCATGCTGGGTGTGGAGCCTGCTTAAGATTCTCTCTCTGCCTCTGCCCCTCCCACCTCTCCACCCCCTCTCCCTCTCTTAAAAAAAAAAAAAAAAAAGACTGGTTATTTTCCTTTCTGGCTCAAGAGAAGATGCCAACTCTTTATCTAACAAAAGATTGTGGATAGGATCGTAAGGCCATTTGATTCAGAATACAGGAATAAAGATGTGATTCTAGAATGATGGATTACTTATATGCTTCATAATATTAATACGACTTTATTCATTCTTAGTATTTTTCCATGGAAAAAAGAGGGGAGGGAGGAGAGTGTTATCATGTGTTATGAAACAAAAGGAGAATGGGCTTTATTCATTCTTAGTATTTTTCCATGGAAAAAAGAGGGGAGGGAGGAGAGTGTTATCATGTGTTATGAAACAAAAGGAGAATGGGAGGAAAGAAGGAACCTAGTACAGCAAAATCAGCCATCAAATAAACATATTCCAGTCATGGGGTCACCAAAGTCCAAGGGACATGTAGGTCAGGCACTTCCTCACCCTTCCTCCTTTCTAGGCACTTAAGATTTCACCCAAAGCTTTGGTTTCTGGCAATAAACATGGAGTTGCGTTTGTCCTATCTCCTACTTACCAAGCTTCAGCCTCTATGACACATGCTGACCCTGAAATGTGTGCATCTTTCTTTTCTCAGTTTTTTTCTCACTCTCAGTTTCTCTGTGAAAGGCTCCCCACTACTCCCCTTTACTTTAGGAGTGGAAAGAATGGCAGATTATGAAACCTATGATGTGTGAGCAAGTAGAAAAGAAAGCGATAGTTGCTAGGATCCAGTAAAGATTCACTGTTCGGGTCCCACCTTCAAAACTCTGGAAGCCACTTGTCGGGATTGAGTTTAAGAAGACACATGAGTCAGGAAAAGTCTGTCAATGGGGGTGCAGAGTCAGGTTTTAGAGGACTCTCAGCGTCATGCCTGGGAGACAAAGCACCTTGAATCTGAAGGCAGAGGTAAGAAAAGAACAAGGAGCATAGTCAGTGAGTTAGATTGCCTACGGTAGAGAAATTCAAGTTCACTCAACAAAACTAACTGAAGTTTTTAAACAGTGCATGCCTTGAGTGGGGAAGTCATTCTAATCTAAACAAACTACTTGTTTTGTGTGGTCACTGCACTGGTAGATTCAGACATCTGGTAGACTTGGCGTGTCTGGATTTCATCGAGGCATCTGATAAAGTCTCATGTGATCGATCTGTGGAAAAGATATAATTGTCTATTATTTCTAGCTAGGAGGAGGACCTTGATTGATATCTACCATGTTATGGCCTTGACCCGCCATATTTAATGTTCTATCATCCTGGACAAAGATACAGAAGCCAAGTTTATTGAAAGCTAGATTAATTGCCCCAAATATCTAAGAGTAATTAGACAGAGAGCTAAGCATAAGTCACACATTTAATTTCAAAAAGTTCAATGTACAACACAGAATGAGAATGAAGTAACTTGATAATTATTAAAATCAAAAGGACTCAGAATTTTTGCTGAGCCCAGGGTACTAGTTTCCCAGAACTGCTGTAAAAACCACCCCAAACTGGGGGGCTTCAAACAGTGAAAATGTATTCTCTCATGGTTCAGAGGCTACAAATCCAAAATCGAGGTGTCAATAGTACCATGCTCATTCCGAAGGCTTTAAGGGAAGCATCTGTCTTGCTTTTTCGAGTTTCTGGTGGTTGTCAGCCATCTTTGGTGTTTGTTGCTTTGTGGCAGTGTAGCTATAATTCTGCCTCTGTCTTCACATGGCCGTCTTCCCTGCGTGTCTATGTCCTTGCTTCCAAATTTCCCTTTTGTTAGAAGGACACCTGTCACTGGATTAGGGCCTACCCTACCTCAGTAGAACCTTACCTTAACGTGACTACATTTGCAAAGACTCTATTTCCAAATAGGATCACATTCACAGATACCAGAGGGTCAGGACTTGAACATATCTTTTTGGGAGACACAATTCATCACATAGCACCCAGTATGGTGTGGTACCGTTACTGCTAAAGCAGTGTGGTATGGTTACTGCTAAAGCATCTGCATGATGATGGTGAGGCTGCATCATGATGAATGATGTTGGGCAAGGCACGTGAGTAGTACTAACCTGCCCAGGGAGGCACATCTAGTGGACTCTCAGCAGTACCTGGCTCCCCCTAGCTCCCCTTGGCTTCCATGCACCACACTCTGTTTTCCCTTTTATTTTTCTGACAGCTTCTCCTTGCTCTCCATTGCGGAGACCTCTTCCTCAACTCACCCATTAAATGACTGTATTCCTCTGGCTTTAAACCTTCTTTTCTCCTCCATATTTTTTTCTGAATGAGTTGGCATCCTTTCTCATGACTTCAGTTACCATTTATATACTGATGACTCCAGAATCTGGTGGAGGCATCTCCTAAAATCTAATTAGACATCTCCATTTAGATAGCTCCAAGTACCTCAACTGAAGATGTCCAATGTTGGGCTCTTCATTTTCCTCCTTGGCTAAAATCCGGGTCTCGTCTAAGGTCCAGTCTCAGTTCATATTACCACCCCATCTGCCCACTTGTCTAATATCCTTGATTTGTCCCTTGCTTCACTCTCCATGTCCTGGCAGCCATCACATCTAATTGACACTACATGTGAACTACTCCACAAATATGTCTATATAATTTTCTTTTTATTTCCACTGCTGCTACCCTTGTGCTAGCCACTATCTGATTTTTATTTTATTTTATTTTATTTTACTTTATTTTATTTGCCTAGATGACTGTAACAGGTTCTGACTTGGTCTTCCAGTCTCTGGTTGTAGCCTCTGCTAATCCACTTTCCACACAGCAGCCAGAATGCAAATACAATCATGTTATTTCCCTGCTTAAAACCCTTCGATGGGGGGGGGTGGGGGGATGGTGTGGCTGGGTGATGGACAGTGGGGAGGGTTGTGGTGAGTGCTGTGTGTTTTGTAAGACTAATGACTCACAAACCTGTACCCCTGAAACAAATAATACATTGAATGTTAATAAAAAAAAAAGAAAGAAACCATTTGATGGATTCCCACCCTCTTTAGGATATGAGTCAACCTCCCTAATATGGCCTGATAGAAACTGGGTGGCCTGACCTCTGCTTGCTTCTCACGCCACATTCTGTCTATTCCCTCTTCTTACTCTCATACCTTCCCCCTTCTCCTCCACATCTTTATGCCTGCTGTTCCCTCAGCCCAGCACACCGTTCCTTTCTCTCTTTGCCTACTTTATGGATATTCATATTTTAGGTCTCAGTTTATTTATTTATTTATTTATTTATTTATTTATTTTTAAGGATTTTATTTATTTATTTGACAGAGAGAGAGATAGTGAGAGCAGGAACACAAGCAGGGGGAGTGGGAGAGGGAGAAGCAGGCTTCCCGCAGAGCGGGGAGTCCGATGTGGGACTCGATCCCAGAACCCTGAGATCATGACCTGAGCTGAAGGCAGACGCTTAACGACTGAGCCACCCAGACGCCCTAGGTCTCAGTTTAAATGTTCTTTTCTTCTAGGGAAGCCTCTCCTGACCCAGTGTGCTTGCTCCCATCAGTTACCAGTTTACCATGTTGCACAACTCCAAGGGGTGACATTTGTAGCACACAGAGTGTGAATAGTGCCCCTGAAATTGTGCAATGCAGTGACCAGGCACCCTTTGTTCCTCATAGTCACTGGTTTAATTGTCTTCCTTTCTGGGGCTGAAAGCTCCACATCTGATTCTCGGCTGTACACCGGGCACACAGTAGGAACTCAATCGATATTGAGTTAAGAAGTGAAATTTAAGAGAGAAATGACTCTCTTAATGAACGCATATAGGGAAAAAATGCAGGAATGGAAAAGATTCTGGAAACCATATATTTTATTTTATTTTTAAAAAGATTTTATTTATTTATTTGTCAGAGAGAGAAGAGAGAGAGCGCACAAGCAGGGGAAGTGACAGTCAGCAGGGAGCCCGATGAGGGGTTCGATCCCTGGACCCCGGGATCATGACCTGAGCTGAAGGCAGACGCTTAATCGACTGAGCCACCCAGGCATCCCTGGAAACCATACATTTTAAATGATAATTTAAGTAACTGACGGTAGCTGGCTTGAAGAAATTAAGACTTAGAATAGATATAATAACTGCCTTCAATATTTGAAGGGGTATCTATATGAAAATGGAATATATTTTTTCTATCCCAGAAAGTGTAACTAAAATAATTGAAGGCAAGTTTGAGCAAAGCAAATTTGGGCCTGATAAGAAAACCAGAAGAACTTTCCAATCATGAGAGCTATCCAGAAATGAAATGAAACACCTGTGATTTTATTACTGTAAGGAAAGTTCTCTTTGTAATTGAACTCAAGCATTTATATAATACCTTCTCTGTACTTGACACTATTAGTGCTATTGGATGGCAAGACTCCTCCCCGCACTCAGAGGTGCAGTCAGGTCTGAGGGACAATGTCAAGCTCGTTGACATTGATTAGAAGGTAGAACCTTCCAGAATATCATCCATTGTCTAAATGTGTGGCCCAGTGGTTTGGTCACTGAGTGGAGATAACTGTCTGTCTGGTCTCCCACGGTGGTGGAAGGCTTCACAGGAGAGGAGGCATTTGAAAAGGGAAGTAGAAGATGCAAAGGAATGTCCACCTCAGGAGAAGGGGGTGAGAAGGTAGAGCCCTGTGAGGAAGGCAGATGTGGACCGGATGCATAAGCAAGTGTTCCTCACACATTTCCTTCAGCGACCCAGTGTGCACACAGCTCTACAGAACTCTGGTTTCCTTAGATGAAACCAGTGAGGAAGACGGCATGGCGGCCGGCCTGAGAATTGGCCGAAACTCCGGAGTCATGTCCTGTGGTGAAGGGATATGAACTCCTTGACTATCCTGAGCTCCCTCAAATATTTGGGGCTCAGTGGATGAGTCAGAGATGACTCAGTCACTCGGAAGGATGAAGGGAGTAGGGGAAGCCCCAGGATTGAAGTTGTTTGACTGTTTATGGACCGAGGCTCAGGCATATTTTTGGTACATACTTTTGGCTGCAAGTAACCTGAAACCCAATGAACAGTGACTTAGTCAAAACGAAAATTATTATCTTATATATTGGAAATTCTAAAATAATTCTCATCTAGGATCGGTTAACTCATGGGTTTGACAAAGTTATCAAGGTCTTCTTTCTATTTTTCTGCTTGTTATTTTCCATTTGTTGATTTATCCTCTCAGGCTGGGTCCCCTCAGGGTCTCAAGAAGACTTCAGTAATGCCAGGCTTCAAATGTGGAGAACATCCAGAGACAGAAAAAAAAGCCCAGTTTCCTTGCTTTTAAGAATAAGAAGAGGGGCACCTGGGTGGCTCAGTCAGTTAAGCGGCTGCCTTCAGCTCAGGTCATGATCCCAGGGCCCTGGGATCGAGTCTGCTTCTCCCTCTCCCTCAGCCTGCTGCTCCCCCTTCTTGTGCTCCCTCTCTCTCATTCTGTCAAGTAAATAAATAAATAAATAAATAAATAAATAAATAAATAAAAATCTTTAAAAATAAATAAAACAAGAACATTAAAAAAAAAGAAGAAGAAGAAGAAGAAGGGTATTTCTGGGTAGCCCTTCGGCCAACCTCTCCTCAATCTCATTGGCCAGGTTACATCACGAACACATTCCTAAGTCACTTGCTGGAGAGGGGAAACAGAATTACCTTGGGAGGGGCCCAGCTCCCATGAGGGGCATGGATGTGGGATATCTAAAGAAAATCAAGGTTCTTTCTCATGAGAGAAACGGAGAATGGCAGCCAAGAGTGGCTGCAACATTTCCTTCCTGGGGAGGATCCTAAATTCTTTAGGTATGATGGAGACAGAGGAGAGATGACTTGGTCCATCCCACCTGCCTTGCCTGAGCTGGGGTCCTTGTCAGGATGTGTTGCCTGGGCTAGGGTACCTGTGGTTGGTTCATCAATGGGGCCTGAGATTCTCACTGGAACAGTAGGTTGTGGGTTCAACCAAATGATCTTTAACACAACTCACAGTCCTCATTATGGGCCTGGTATTGTGCTAGGCTAGTAGAAGCGTGGTATCTCCTGTAATCCTCATCTCAAATCTGCAACTCCAGGACTATTATCTCTACCTTCATATGAAGAATTGAGACTAAGTAACTTATCCAAGGTCAACGGTGACTGGTAGAGTGGGGATTTGAAACCAGGTAAGTCTAAGGCTACATGTTTCTACCAGTGGTATCTCACTACCTCTTTCTTCCAGCTTCGAGTTTCCATGAATCTAAGAATAAAGCCTAGGAGTGTGATTTAAACCTGTGTTTCTCAAACTATTTTTGGTGAAGAACCAGATTTAAAAAAAAGAATTCCAATCCGTGGTGGATGAACATTTTCATAAAATATAATAAAAATAATTGCTAGGAAAATAAAATGAAAAAAAGTAAAAATATACAGAATACAAGCCCTTGTTTTCAATGACTCGATCTAACCAAAAAATACTCTATCAAATTGCTATAAAGTTTTTTAAACTTCGTTTCTGTGCTGCTCTCGTCACAGACTGGGAACGAACAGTTCGTGGACCAGCACTGGTCTTTAGGCCACACTGAGCGGCACTGATTTAGATGATTTTCTGCCCCCATCCTCCTCCCTAGACTACAACTCAGGATACTTGATGCTTGGATGTCTCAGCAGAAAGGAGGGTAAGAGAATTACTCATTATAATTATTGAGGCAGCTATCATAGGAAAAGTTCAGGTGGCACTGCTGTTTCCCCGGGGACCTCTAGTGTCACCAACAGATGTCTATTATACTCGGGGTAACACTTTCTTGATGGTGATTTTCTATCTTCCCGCTTTGTAAGAAAGAGATTGAGGATAACAGTAATGCAGTAGTCCCCTCTTATCTATGGGGGTTACATTCCAAGAGTCCCAGTGAGTGCCTGAAACGGTGGGTAGTCCCAAGCCCTATGTATACTATGTTTTTTCATATATATATATATACACACATATATATATACATATATATACATACCTTTGAAAAAGACTATATATTTTTTAAAGATTTATTTATTTATTTGGGAGAGAGAGCATGAGCAGGGGGAGTGGCAGAGAGAGGTAGAGAATCCTTAAGCAGACTCCCTGCTGAGTGTGGAGCCTGATGTGGGGCTCGATCCCAGGACACTGAGACCATGACCTGAACTGAAATCAAGAGTTGGACCCTTAACCAGCTGAGCCACCCAGGCACCCCAAGAAATGTAATTTATAAATTAGGCACAGTAAAAGATTAACAACAACAATAATAGAATAGAACAAGGATAACAATATACTGTGATAAAAGTTATATGAATGTGGTCTCTCTCAAAATATCTTGTTGTACCGTTCTTCTCGTAATGATGTGGGATGATGAAATGCCGACGTGATGAAATGAAGTGAGGGGAATGACATGGGTCTTGCGATGTGCACTCTGCTGCAATATGTCAGAAGGAGGATCATCTGCTCCAGTTCTATGGTTGACCATTTGTAACCGAAACTGGAAAGCACAACAGTGGGTAAGTGGGAATGGCTGTATGCAGAATAGAAGAGACTCAGGGGATAAAGAACCTGCATATCATAGGAAAGATCTGTTTGGAAATTTGCTGGAGGTTGCCAGTTGGATGTGTCATTGGATGATGATTCATGTTGGCAAAAATTACAAACTTCTTGAATTGAGTGACTCTAGGGTTATGTGTGGTTAATGTTTGGACATTTGTTATTTTCCTGATGTAAAAATGACTTCAATCTTTTAAGATATATTTACAACTATATAAGTCCTTCTATTTATTATGCAATTCCAAGCAGTCTATGTTAGGGAATCCTCCAAGAAATCTAGATCTGCACTCCTCTAAGATTTAGGAAATTTAAAATGATAAGTTGTCAAGTGTATGAAACTTTGAGAACTCCACATGTATGGGAATTAGAATACACCAGAAGCTCCAGGATGCTCAAACATCTACCTCTCCTTTTCATTCACAAATTATTTGAGCACCTACCCCATACCCTTTTTAACCCTGCCTTCCACTGGCCTTCCTTCTACTGCCACAAGCCTGATGGACTTCATTGCCCTCGTGGGTGACTTCTCCAAAGTGTGGCTTTTCAATTTCGTGACCTCCACATTGCTGATGACTTTTCCCTCTGCCTTTGCTCAGCCATCTGCTCCAATGGTTATAGCTTGGAATTCATCGTCCTTCAAAACTGCTCACCTCCAAAATATCTTCATTCAGTCTTTTCTCTCTCTGGTCACCACCTCCTCTCCTTGGTGATTCAGGTCTTACCACCACAACTGTTCCTCAACTACATCAGAACCTCCAGTCCATTGGCTTAACGACACTACCCCTTTTCATCAGCTCCCTCTTGTCTGCATTTCCTTCATTATTCAACGTTGAATCCTGGGTGCATTTTTCCCCAGTCAAGCTCTTACTTATACTCTCAACTTCCTCTCCTTCTTGTCCTTTTGTTATATTCATGGGGCAAAAACAATTCTGGTGTGTTTACTCCAGGCTGCCAGGAGAATCCTGAGAAAAAGCGTGCAATCTGGCAAACTTCAATTCATGATTACCTATCTCAACTGGGCTCAACCCTGCCTGGAATTCTGCCATGTTTCTTTAGAGTCATTTGCTTTCCACACATCTGCAAGTACCACTTCAAATCTTTCTTTCTCTCCTCAAACCTTCTTGCATTCTCTCTCTTATTCACTCTTTTCAGAGAAAATAGAAACCATCTGATGAAACGACCTCAACTTCCTGCCAACAAATCTTCAAACCAACTTGCTTTTGTACCCACTGTCTCTACTTCCTTCCTGTTATTATTCAATGAAGGTGTTCCTCCTCATCTCAAAGGTCATCCTTTCCTCTACCTGCATCCTACCCCCTCCTGCCTTCTGAGGAACTGTCTTCATCAGTTCTAGCTCATTCATCTATCTTAACTTCTTTCTCTCCTCTGTTGGCCCAATGTCCTGTCATCTCCACTTGTCCTCCACTTTTTCACTTCCCTTTTACTGTGCAATCTCACCAATCTCCATCCCCTGCAAATCCCCTGCACTCTTCTTTTCTTTTCCCCCTGCACTCTTCTTGATAAAGTCATCAGTGCCCCCACTTGCTACATCCCGTAGAAGCTCTTTTGTCTTGATCTTACTTGACCTCCCAATAGTGTTTGATTTAGTTGACCATTCCCTCTTTCCGGAAATGGTGGCTTTCCTTGTTCTCAGGGATGCCACTCTCTCCTGGTATTTCTTCCTACCACTCAGGCCATTCTTTACAAGTTCCTTTGTCAGGTTCTCTTGCTCTGACTTATAAATATCTGGGTTCTCCAGGGCTTGGTTCTGGGCTCTTTTCTCATTCAACACTCTTACCCTTGGTGATTTTCTCCACTCCCATGATTTCACTCACCATCGCTATAGCAATGACACCCACATATTTATCTTCAGACTACATCTCTTAAGTCCAGCTGACCATTATAGAAAAACTCACTCCAAGTCTCAGAGGCACCTCCAACTCAGTAGGGCCAATGTAGAATATATCACCTTCCCTTCCAAACCTTCTTCTCTACCCAGTTCAGGCTAGATCAGAGGGCTTTTTGGCCATCGCCTGCTGTAACCACACTCATCTAAGTAGTTGCTGAATATTTGAAAACTTGCACTTCTCTCAAATCCTATTTATTACCACCTTAGTCCATACTACAATTTCCTCTTACCTGAATTAGAAGCAAATGGACCCTATAAGGTCTCATTCAGAAGATGTAGATTCTCCTCTTAATAACCTTCGATTACTTCTCTTTGCCCTTAAAGTCTAAACATTTTGCCTCTGCCCATTTTTTCCAGTTCATGTTAAACTTCTCTCCCTCATGTATAATATGCCTCACTTGTCATGCGTCATCTTTTAGTTCCTTAAACAGTTTAAGTCCCTTCCTACTTCAGATACTCAGGATACAAGAGGAGATGGAGAAGCCAGAGGGTCCTGAATAGGGCCCAGGGTCCACCTATGTTGAGCATCAGTACAAATCTACCCTTGCTTCAGAGACGTTCCCTCCCCTCATGCTTTGCCATTCTAAGAGGTCTTTAAATATGTGGCTCTTTCTGCCTAAGGTTCTCATCATCTCCCTCTTCATTTGTCCAACTCCCACTCATTCTTCATGCCCAGCTGAATGTCACCTTCTTGTGGAAGGCCCCCCATCCCTACTCCGGAGTCCAGGTTAGTTGCTCCATTAAAACCTCTCACTTCTCATTTAGTAGTTTCACAATTATAATAATATTGTGTAGGTAACTTTGTAATGTCTTTTTTTGCCCCTATGGATTTAGCTGTTAAATCTATGAAGGCAGGTGCTATGTTTGCTTTATTCACTGTTTTCTCTCCAGCATCCAACATAGTACCTAGAGCATAATAGGTTCTGAGTGAATAAACGCACATCTCATAAAAACTCCGATTTGGGGCAGAGGCCAGGGAGAAGGCAATTTGCCTCTGTTTTGATTTGAGTCCCATCCTTGTTAGATATGAATGTAGAGATTATACTGAGAGGAGACATGATTAGTTATTTATGCTGCATACTAGTCATAGTTACTAATTTGGCTCTGGTAGAAGTATGATAGGGTTCAGCTGGGGAAATAACACCTGCTTCTTCTAAATAATCCAGAAAGACTTCAAATAGGCATGAGATTCTGAGTTGCATATTGGACAAACTATGGGCTCCATTATGCGATGACTTCTTGACTTTGGGAAAAAAAATGTATTTTTTTTTTTTTGAATAATGGTAAGGGAAGAAGCAGTGTGGTAGACTGTCTCATTTTCTGGGTTGCTAACAGGTAGTAACAATGATAGAAAATGAGCATATATGAACAAAGCCCAGTGTTGTAATCAATAAAAACTTCCTACATAGTTAACCTAATATTTATTTAATGGTATGTGTAACTATTATTGCTCGGGATGATAGTTAGTCACCTCTGTTAAGCTTCTGTTCAGTGAACTAATGCAACTTTAATAGCTACAATTCATATATATATGAATTATATAATTCATAAATATATATATTTACTTCATCAAGCCAAGTATTCCTTCAGGCACTCAAAAAAATGTCATTTCCTTTCTGTCTTTCCCAAATGTAGGGATGGCCCATTTTCTCTTTCCATCCAGAAATGGTGGGTTGAGAGCAGAAAATAGTATAAGGAAAGGTCCAGGTTTAGTGATGGACACACAAAGAGTGTCCAGCTGGTTTTTATGGTGTTAGCACTGATCTTACCATGTGGTCTCATGTGAGCATTTTCCAAATGTCTAAGGGAAGAGCCACTTTTACTAAGCATTTCCTCTGTGCTTTACATGTATCCATGCCTTTATTTCTTATGACAACAACACCTTGAAGGAAGAATTATTCTCTCCATGTTACAGAGGATACTGAGGTAGGCGTTGTTTCAAAGTCATGAAGCTTGGATCCAAAGTTTGGCAGACTCCAGTGGCTGTGCACATCATCTCTGTGCTGTGGAGTAAGAAACAAGCTGTGTTACTTTTCCTTGGGTCTTTTATCTCCTCCATATCCTCTCCAGACAGAGGGTCAAGGAGGCTTCTGGAAGCTCAGGGCTCTGTGGCTGCTCAGCCCTGCTGGGAGATGGGGGCTGTTGATAGTTACCAATGACTGGGAATCCATCTGGAAAATTCCCAGTGCAGACTCTGTGGACAGGAATGTGTCCCAGAAGAGGGTTCAAATGGGAACAGGCCTGGCTGACGGAGGAATCAGATGCTGGAATTAGGACGTATGGGCTCAATGGGCACTTCAAGGTCATCTCATTTAGTGGTTTTGAAGCTTTTGACCATAAAGGACTGCTGCTATTAATTTTCCCCAGAGACTCTCTGTTTTAAAATATTTCAGCTGGTTAAAAAAAAAATTCAAGAAATAATTCCATTTTCTGTTTTCATTGGTCAAAAATATCATAGATGACTAGCAAACAGAGCTTCTGGCCATCAGGAGGCGACCAGTCTTTCCATACAAAGTGGCTATTACTCCAGCCAAGGACATAGAAGTGCTTTTTAGTGAGCCTGCACACACTTAGGGGAGGCGGGGGTGGCAAATGTACAATTTCGTTAGGCTTTTTCAAGTTTTGGAAATTGTTCAAAGACAGTCTCTCCACGATGAGTGCTTTTGGGAATGTGCATGCATCTAGTGCTCCCAGTTGGAAACCATGGGTCTAGATGTATTTCTTTGTTTTATCATCAAAGAAACTAAGGCCCAGACAGGGTAAGTAAAATTTCCAAAGTCACCAAGTGAGTTAGTGTGTAAAAGGAGGATTAAATAATGGAACACACATGTCACCTGGACCCACTAACCACTCCAAGGTGAAGTTGACTGGTTCATTTTGTAGCCAGTTCTGCAACTTATGGAAGTTCAAAGATTGTTCTGCCATTTTAAATTCTGAGCGTTTGTTCTTATGATCCAGTTCCTATTTCCTTGGAGTGTTGTGTCTGCTTCTCCCTAAATCACCCCAGGCCTAAAGCTGGTCTTCATGTTCCACAATTAAATCCACTCCTATAAGTGTTTTGAGGGGTCAACATGCTATAGAGTGGGTAGCTTCTGCTCTCAAGCCAATTCTCTTTCCTCTTTTTTTCCATCTTTGATATCATCCCCTTCCTTCCAGTTGGTGCCTTCCCGAACCTTTTGATCCGTCTGATTTCCGTCAGTGGCTAGGTAGGGTGACCACATTATCATCACAGATTTTAGGAGCTTCTCTCACTGGTCCCACCCTCCTCACCTCAGCAGCTAGGACGACAAACAGAGACTCTCATTCTTCACTGCTATCTAAATTGTGGTGTGAGGAGGAGAGGAACATGGGAGATGAGGTGGTTGATCTTCTTACAGAATAAAGGCTTGTTGCCAAAAATCAATCAATCAATCAATCAATCCATCCTTATCTAAACCTCATCTCTATATTTCCAATCCAAAACACATATGTACCTTCACACCTGACATTATATTTGACCCTTATATCAAGTCTGGTCTATCAGTCAGCTCAGGCTGCCATAACAAATTACCATAAATTGCATGACTTAAACAAAAGAAATCTATTTCTCATAGTTCTGGAGGCTGGAAGTCCAAGATCAAGGTGCCAACATGGTAGGTTTCATTCTGAGGCCTCTTCCCTTGGCTTGTAGCAACTGCCATCTTTCTGTGTGTGCTCAATAAGATCTTTTTATTATGCACATGTGGAAAGAGAGAGAGTGAGAGCTCTTTGGTGTCTCTTCTTATAAAGGCACTAATCCTATCATGATGGCCCCATCCTCATGACGTCATCCAACCCAAATTATCTCCCAAAGGCCCCATCTCCAAATATCATCACAGTGAGTGTTGGGACTTCAACAATGCATTTTGAGGAAACACAAACATTCAGTAGATAACACCTGGGAAAAAAGTTTTTGCTAGTTTTCCAGATGCGAAACTGAGGCTCATAGAGGTAAATATATTAGAGTGACTCCACAGGGGAGAGAACTGGAGGAGGGTAGTGTCCATGGTGATGGCCTCTCCATGCACCCTAATACTTACCCAACTCATCTCCTTGTCCCCCCCAACCCAGGAGCCTGATGTGCCATTCGAGCACAGAGCTATTTTTTCTAAATTCTTAGAAGGGTGTAGTAGTTTAAAAACATGTCCACAAATTCTTTGAGATGCCTCCTTTCAAAAGGTGGAATCTAATTTGTTTCCCTTTCAATATGGGCTATACTTGCCAACTCACTTCTAACAAACAGAATGTGCCAGGAGTGTGGTGTGAGATTTCCGAAGTTAGGTAGAAAAGACACCGTGACTTCCTCCTTGCTCTCTCCCAGATCATTGACTCTGGGGAAGACAGCCACTGTGTGGTGAAGACATTCAAGAAGCCCTACAGAAAGGCCCATGTAGCAAGGAACCAAGGCCACCTGCCAATAGCCAGTGTGGAACCAAGGCCACCTGCCAACAGCCATGTTAAGTGTGACATCTTGGATGTGATTTGTCCAACCCCAGCCAGGCTTCAGATGACTGCAGCCCTGGTTGTCATTTTGCCTGCAACCCCCTCAGAGACCCTGAACCAGGACCCCTAGTTGCCACTCTCAGATTCTGGACCTACACAAAAAGACAAAAAAAAAAAAATGTGTTTTGCTTTAAGCTGCTAAATTTTGGAGACATCAATAGATAATTAATACAAAAGGAAAGGCATTTTATACTTTTCTCAGTTCTCCAGTCTCTGTATAACCCATGTGGCCAGGCCATACCAACATGTCTGAGCATCTGTTTCCTCTTACAGAAGATTGCAATAATAATCCCACACACATGCCCGATACGTACATAACTAGCACCAACTGGCTCAAAATAAGTGCTCGATGAATTGTGACTGTTGTCAATATCTCATCAGCTGTGTGGCTTCTCTAGGTGAGTTGCTGTGTCTGGGTTTCAGATGCCCACTTCCCTCACATGAGGTGCCAACCTCAACCTTAAGTTAGTGCGCATTGCCTAGCAGAGAGCCCTAGCTGCCTAAACCTCACGGCTTCTCCAGTTCAGTATAGACAGACGGCCTTGGCGTAGAGCCTCACTCCTCTCTCTTGGTTTTCTGCTAGCCTCCATTCTTAACCTTAACCTTTCATCTCAGAATTTCAGCTTTGATGCTTCCCACTTCCTTCCTATGGTTACTTTAACTGAAGTGAGTCAGGTCTTACTGAAAAACTGCCCACAGCCAGTTAGCCCCCCTCCTCCCCCGGACCAGGGCTGCCTGGGCAGACTGTGAGGGTGATCAGTGTTACTCAGACCACTGTTTCCCTCTCTCTTCTCCAAGTCACGGGGCTTTGAATAGGGCTTCCCCAGCCACCGTGCCCCTCCCAACAGACCGCAGTCAGAAGCCAATCTCACATTAGTCTGGTGGTTGAAGGAGGGAACAGAAGGGACGGTAGTGCCTTGAATCCTTGGGTATTCTATCAAGTGGGCTGATCTGCTTATATTCTACTCTGTTTGTGGGCCTCTGATCTTAACTCAAGGAGGACTTGGTAGGTTGTGCATACCAATAACAACCAAACGTGTATAGGGACCATCTCTTAGTGCCAGGAGCCATGTTAGCTCTTTGTCCGAATTTTCACAACAACCCGGGTAGGTTAGTATTCACCCAGACCTTTGGGCCTTTGAAGAAGCAAAACCAAGTGGAACAGAACAAAACAAGCAAACAAGCAAGCAAACAAACAAAAAACCCAAAACAAAACCAAACCCCTAGAAAACAAAGACAAAAAACACTAAAAAAGTCATCTGCTTATCTTTCTAATTTTGGTATCTATAGAATGTCATCCTTAGTCTTGAAAATCAGCATGATCTTTAAGAGTTTAAGGATAATTTCTTAAAGGACTGAGTTTATAGGAAGACAACGGCAGTTTTTGCTATTGGTTTTTTTCCTCTGATCAGATTTGGAACTTACCTCCTCTTTGGGAAAGGATAGCTGGCTTGCTTTCTCTGGAATGCAGAATTCATTTATCTACTCTCGTCTATCTTGGAAATGTTGAGGGAATCATTTTATTTTATTTTATCTTATTTTATTAAATATTTTATTTATTTATTTGTCAGAGAGAGAGAGAGAGAGAGATATTGAGATAGAGCATGAGTGGGGGGAGAGGCAGAGGAAGAAGCAGGCTCCATGCTGAGGAAAGAGCCCGAAGTGGGACTCAAGCCCCGGACCCTGGGAACATGACCTGAGTTGAAGGGAGACACTTAACTGACTGAGCCACCCAGGTGTCCCTGAGGGAATAATTTTAGTCAAACAGAAGTCAACTGACACCATAACATGATTTTAATGATTCACATATTTATTAAAAATTAAAATCTGCTATGAAAACAGACAAACAATGTAACATTCCCAGAGGAATTGAATTGCTTCTAGTTAAAACTAAGTTCTATTAGAACCAACTTTAGGTTGTTATAAATAACAAGCAGGCCACAGCTTTCAAGAATGAATTGGTTGGGGAACGAGGTCAAGGGAATTCCTCTGAGCCACTGGAATACTAAGTATCAAAGGGGCTCCCTAGTTTCTCTTCCTAAGAGGGTAAGAGTTTTTTAACACTCTAGGAGCCCCAGGCCCAGGGACAAGAGAAATTATAGGGAGGTCAGGGAAACAGCTCAACAGCTATCCAGTACAGTCAGGCTTGGAATGGAAGCTTCAGTATTCCCCTCCAAGAAACATTTTTTTCCTTATATAACTTACAATTTCTCTTAAAATACTCAAATACCACAGGGTATCACCCTATGAAAACAGCTTACACACAGGTGAAAAAAATAAATATTGAAAAAGATTATAATATTGGGCTTCTTTCTAAATAGTTCACAGAGAAGCTCAGTAAATAAATACAAATGGGAGTTGAGGTATCAGAGGTAATAAATATTCTAAGAGAGAGGTACAGCAGGGTTCTCCACGGAGTTGTTCAGCTCTCCTACATCCCTGGATGGGATTTTGCAGATCTCCAATTTATGTCCTAGAGTTGAGAAGAGTTGCCATCCTGGATGTTTTGTTCCCCAGCCTGTTTCAGATTTTCATCCTCATTGTCATGTAGGTTTCTATGTAGTTGATGAAGATGTCAAACTCACTCATGGCTTTGTAGACACCTCTCTCTTGGAGCTGTGTAGGGAGATAAGAAATGTTTAGTGAAAGCCCCATCTAAGTGAGTAAATGGGTCCCTGGCATGGATGGGTATGACTCTGGGGCCCAGGTGCCATACTTGCTCTCGTAAGTCAGGAGGTGAAGGATAGGCTCTAGGAAGCTTAGGGTATGCCCGGTGCCTTGGGAAGGGCTATGCATTGGTCTAAAGCATGGCTAGCAAGTAACAAGAGGAACATTCGCTTTTTTAAAGCACAGTCTACAAAATGATGCCTTAACAATTTTAAAGGTCATGTGCTCACATGACGCTTATTCAGAATTTGGAGAGAAGATGTTAGAGGAACTGCTTTGAAAGCAAGTCAGTAAGAGGAGAAAAGGGAGCCCTTTTATGTGGATGCCCTCCCACCAATGGATGGAACAGGCCCTGCCCTGCTCCTCAGGACTACTGTCAGGGGGTTTATGGCTCCTGACATTGGAAACCTGCCCAGGGTCTGTCTGCAGCCCACGAAGAGGACATAGACCACATGGCTTCTGGGAAATGGGGTCGAGCAGTTCACGGGCAGTTGGAAGCATGAAACCCCACTGGATCTGAGAGCTGACATTCTGAGGCACTTGGCAGGTGTGAATGGCAGCTAGAAAGTGAGTATGGACTGACTCTAGATTAATGAGAATTCTGCTTCCTGCTCAGAGTTCTGGGGAGTTCCGGCTGAACCCCTGGGTGTGTTTGTGTGTGCGCATTCACGTGTTGGCTTCCTGCACGTGTGGCTTTAGTCTAGATTCCCAACAAGCTACTTTCTGTTTCCTTTGTCACTCTCCCCAGCATCTAGCTCACTGCGTTCAGAGGCTGGCTGACTGGCTCAACCCACAGGCCTGCAAAGGTGGGGAACAGTCATTTAGAAACCCCCAAAGACACTTCACAGAAAACAAATATAAGCGAGGCAGCAGCTCCTCACTGGCTGAGGAGGTCACACCATCTGTCGGGTTCCCACACCCCCTTCAAGAGAATGACGGGGCCTGCTTAGCACCTGCCAACTTGGGGAGTGGGTAGAGGTCATGGTCCCCAAGCCCCTTCTACCACCATCCACTCACCTTACTAAAGGCATTCTTCACCTGCTCCACCGCCTTGCTCTTATTCTCACAGGGCAGAAAGCGATGCTGTGGAGGACAAGAGAAAGTATTAATGCCATGGGCTCCCAGCTCCTGTGTCCACAGCACTTGGGGGACAAGCCAGTAGCATGAAGAAGGGGCCAGACTCATCTTGGATACCTAAGCCCCATAGCTTCTTCAGGAGAACTGAGCCCCACCTCACCCTTGCCCACTAGACAGGGACGAAACAGCCCAGGGAAATGAAAAGTGCTTCTCTAGGAGCCACTCCGAGGCGTTTGCAAAGCTTGCGTGAAAACCCAGGAGCTGGAGCTTGGAGCTTCCTCTCTGAACACCACAGTGCTGACAAGTGCTGAGCCAGCCATTCTGTCCTTCCCTGCTTCCCTGTCCTGTCTCTCTTCTTCAGGTTCAGCCACAGGGACCATTTCTAAGTCCCCGAGGAGTAGAGATGCAGTCTCAGTCATGCAGACCAAAACCTTTGCAGAGTCCCATCCTACAAACAGAGACCAACTGACTGATGCCCTGAGGAAACCAGTGGTGAGGGCAGTCAGAGAAATTTTTTCTCCTGGGGAATTGTTTAGAGACACTAGCCTGGGGGTGACTAGCTCCCTGGCTCTTCTAAAATGCCAAGGAAAGCCCTGTCAGTCAGTTGGGCCCCACTTAAGAGCTCTGCTTTCAAAAGGTAGAGAATGAGAGGTAAGTGGAGTTTCTTCTCCGAGGGACTCTGCCTCCTGGCCCGTTTGGCTGGGCCCGGGGTCGAGGTCCAAAGGGACGAGGGAGCCCAGACTGAAGCTCTGGGCCCCTTTCATAAAGAGAGAGGGGAGTAGTTAATAACCCACAAATGACTCACAAATAACAGGAAAGCTGTTTGCAAACATGTAAATGCCTAGCAGCCTCCCCCACTCCTTGCTCAGAGAGAAATGAGCAAGAGATGGAACTCTAGTGCCTTTCCGAGAGTCTCCTGCCAGTCTGTCTCTGCATCTGGGCAGGGGTTTCAGGAAGACCCTGAGAGCCACAAGGGAAAGAACTCAGCGCACTCACACAACGCCGCAGCCTCAGCCTGAGGGTCTTCAGCTTTTCCCCCAGGGAGTTCACGTGCTCCTTGATGTCTGGGTCGTGGTTCTCAGCCTGGGGCATCACCTCCTCCAGGTAGAACTGGATCATCTCCGACAAGGCTTGGCAACCCAGGTAACCCTAAGGGCAGGAGCCAGGGTTGGGGGGACAGTGACTGGGAGGAAGAGCTGCTGCCCTAGCTTGAGAGGACAGCTTTGTACCAGGGACCTTTCTTAACCAGCCACCTCTCTCCCCCCACCCCCCAGGACAGCCCTTTGGCTGTGTGCTGAGTTAAGATCTTTCCACTTCTCCTTTTCAAAGCAAAGAAGCAGAATTGCTCCCGGAGGCCTCCCTTCTCTGAGTCACGCTGCACCCTCTCCTCCCACATACCTCCTCAGGCTCTCACCTTAAAGTCCTCTAGCAAGGACCCGGTCAACAACATGTTGTCCAGCTTGTCCTTCATTTGCTGCAAGAAGAACAAAGGGAGAATGAACCTGACGTTTGAGGAAATGTCTCTCTGATGCCCTCTTATTTATAGAGCTTCTGATTTTTAATCAGTGAAGCCTGGCCCCAAAACGGAAAGGAGATTTTCAAAACAGGACATTCGGCAGTGCTGGAACCCTTAGTTCAATCAGGTCCTTTTCCTCAGGATCAAGTTATTTTAAAAAATTCGGCCAGATTTTGAAGCCACAGCAGATGCTTGACTCGGTCCTGGTCTCCTTTCTGCAGAGCCGAGCCAGGGTCGAAGGGTCCACCCTTGCCTACCCAACCCTTCGGGGCTCCTTGCTTGTCTTTCTCCCCACTGCGAACATCCAGTTGGAGCTTTGAAAGCTGTTTGGAGATGGGAAGCATCTCCTAAAGCAGGCTTCGCCCACGCCCCTTCCCCGCACAGCGCTTTCCCCAACCAGCAGGTTTCCAGTTTATGTTTTCCTGCCACAAGGGATGGGGAACAACACATCTTCATCTTCAGTCAGACCCTTTGTGATTTCCCCCAGCCAACTGAGCTCCAGTGGAATCTTTATAAAATTTTCTAAGCGTAGGAGTCCTAGTGCATTGACCTGTTAGGTGGCTTTTTCTGCACCTTTGCTGCATCACTGGGCTTAGCTTAACTCACTGAGCCTCTGGCTTGACCTGGGACTCTTAAATAACTTCACTTTGAAGGAAATGGATACTGGGGATGGAAGTGAACAAGAGGGAGGACTCTTAGAGGTCTAGCAGAATGCCTGGTGGAGGCAGTGCCAGCATGGAAGGAAAGACAGGAAGGCATCATACTCACAAAAAAAGTCTTCACCCTGCCGAAGGCAGCTCGGAGCTCTCGGAGCATGTGGGGCAGGCTGGCTGGGAAGTGGGTGCAGTTGTCCTCAGACAGGGCGCTCTGGTGTCGGCTGGCTCCTACCCCGACCAGGAGGACCAGGCAACACAGCAGCGATGGGCTGGGCATGCTGAAGCTCTGCCTTCTAGAGAGCAGGCCTTGTGGTTTGGTGTTGCAAGAGCAAGCCCCTGATGTGTAGACCTTCACCTACTGTGTCCCCCTTTTATATTGTGGGTGCAGTGAGGCCTCCCCATTCATAAAAAGCCACAGAGTCAGATTTCCTGGCAAGTGTTTTCTTCTGATTAACGCCCCTCCCTTCCCTAGACCTCTCCAACTTTGCATTCGTTGAACTTCTTAAAGTTGTTAATTTTTTGCGTTGTAAGCAAAAGGGATTGTTGAACAATGAACTTTTGCATTACAGCTATTTTAGGAAGAGCTACCTCTCTCTCTGTTTTAAAATAACTTTCCAGCTTTTCTTAATAAAAAAAAAAAGTTGATTTCCTGGGGTGAACAGCTGTTCTGTGCACAGAGGCCCATAGTTGTGGGTTCCATACGCGTGTTCCTAGGTCACAGTGACGTGGACAAATTGGCCATTCCAGAATGTACTGGAGTTGAGAAATAATTGGATCCCCTCCCCAACCTGGGTTGCATACCCAAGGCTTTTCCTTGCTGAATTGGGAAGAGCCTCAGTTTCCCCAAGTGAGAACCAGGATGAGCTTATCCTCAAAGATCCCTCTGGTTCTTTCATTTTATGTTCCAGGATGTCCTCTTGCAGAGGCCAGCTTCCCACAGGACAAGCAAGGCCATAGGAAGTACTCCAGGCTCCTTCTCTAACCCTGAGTTCATTTAAACTCTCAGATCCATGTCATTACCTCCTCGGCTGTCCCAGTACTTGGGGGAAGTTAGTAAGAGTAATCCACACCTACTGATAGCTTGGCACCTGCCAGTCACTGTGACCCCTATCATCTCCATTTTATAGCGAGTAAACTGAGGCACAGAGATATTAAGTAACCTGCATAAGGTTACTTGGGCGCTAAGTGAGAGAGTCAGACTTTGCACCCAGGCCTACCTGACACCAAGGCCATGCTCCTTACTCTACTACTCTACACTGTTTCCAGTGTGTGGAATGATAAGGTTGGATTGAAGAGTCCTTATGGTTTCTTTTAGTTGTGAGCTTCTATGGTTGGACACTTACACTTGAAAGGTGGGGGGTGGGGGGAAATAGAAATAACAAGAAAATTATGTCAGGATTCCAAGAAGTCTGGACAGCAGGCCCCTTTCTTTGCTCTTACCTGCCCCTTCCCCCTTCCAAAGAAGCCTTAGCCCTTGTCTTGGACTTGCACATGTGGATGTATGTGTGTTTGAGGGTGGGCAGGTAGGGGAGCCAGATGTAGGGAGGAAGGCTGCTCCACCTCCAATAAGGCCAGTCTGGAATGAGTCTGAGGGGAAAGAAATGACAGGGTCCAGCCCCAACCTGTGGATGTACCTTGTGGGTCAGGATCAGGGAGCTGTGGCCTCCCTTTCTAATAATTTGGGGAGTGTCAATGCAAAAACCTAAGAATAGTGAAGGGAGAAAAGAACATTTTCAAAACAAGAGTGAAGATAAGGCAGAAATTTTTGCTCCTGCTGATTCACACTGGGCTTAGGAGGACTGAATTTTGCTGCCAGGAAGCAGAGAAAAGAGCCGAGGAGCTGAGTTTTCACCACTTGTACCCTTCTCATTTCCTTTTGTCTCCTGGGTTTCCTGAGCTGTGCCTGCTTTAGCTCATAGAGCTGACTGCCTTTCTGAGTTGGGTGTTCTGGGTGTAGACTCTGCATGGAGGAGTCAGGCCAGGTAAAGCTCTGAGGCCCTTCTCCCTGACCCAGGCAGCACAGACCCCTCCTATATTTCTCTGCCACCATGCCCTGTAGTTGCCTCCACTACTAAACCCACAATCTGACATTGTTGTCATCTATATGCACACCTTGCCTCCCCCAGTCAGCTGGGAGCCCCCTGAAGTAGGATGTTATTTTATTATCCTTT
This sequence comes from Eumetopias jubatus, assembly GCF_037043125.1. Lineage (NCBI taxonomy): Eukaryota > Metazoa > Chordata > Mammalia > Carnivora > Otariidae > Eumetopias > Eumetopias jubatus. Next base: position 33,117,202 of record NW_028274818.1, read on the forward strand.
GTGTACCTGGTCCATGGAAGAAGGTGCCAGCTATGCAACTTTCTCTTTTCTATGTTGGGGTGGGCATAGCACAGTGCATGATGAGCGTGTACCAGGGCTGGAGGAAGTAACCTGAAGGAGGCTGGTCTGAGCACAGGCAGGCATGCAGAAGGATAGGGAAGCAACTCAGGGAGGCAGGCCAGCATTTTCACAATTTCTTCTTATAATGTGAGATATATGTGCAAATGCACACATGCACATACACATATACACATGAGCAAGATGACAGGGGGGAGGTGGGCAAAAGCCATTTCTTTCTTTAATCCATAAGCCATTAGGTAGGGTTAGGTATGGGTTCTGGCTTCTTTGTTTTGGAACGTGAAGCCAATGACCTCAAGCCATTTGTTGAATAACTGATTTTTCCACCATGGATTTGAAATCACTGTCCTCTCTCATCTCAAAATTTCAGAATCTAAAGGATCAAAGATAACCATACAAAATTTCTGATGTACCTCCTTAAGTAACAAATGGAGATACCAGTAGCTTTCCTATCAACATATAGGATTGACATCAAGATGATAGAAGAAAATAGGGATGACTGTCTTGGGAAAAGCTAAGAGCCTCTGCTATTATATTGACAAAACAATAAGAATAAGAAAAATAAGCATCATTCTATTTCTCAAGTTCATTTGAAAAGTCATTACAATCCTTTCTGCAGAGCCGAGTCAGGCCTCCATGGCTCTTGGAGTATTTAAAATGTCCTCTGTCACAGGGTATTGGAAGAAGAAGGACTTTAACCATTATGTAATCCATACCTCTCATTTTACAGATGGGCAAACTGAGGCCCAGAGGAGAAAGTGATTTTCCAAGGCACATGAAATAGTTAATGGCAAAGGTGGAATCCACTGGGAAAAGTCCTAAACTCATAGTCACATCTGAGACATAAATGTCAACAGTCTGCATGTTATAGGAAGTTTGAGTTTGGGTTTTAGTACAAGGGAAGAGCCCTTGTCAGGGAGGAAGTGAGAGAATGGGCATCTATGGATGATGGAGTGTCAGTCTGGGCGCTGTTTGGTTCTGTGGATTTCAAGAAGACTCAAATGCCACTGACCACTGTAAGCTCCCTGAGGGCAAATAGCCTGAGTCCAATATTCCCTCAAGTTCAGATGCATAGCAGGGTCTAAAAAATGATCATTAAATTGAATCTAAATGACTTTTTCCAGTAAGGACTCTCTGGGGAATCAGAGGAAGGTTGTGGGAGAGGAAATACCTCCCCCTTTCCACCCCTGCTTCAGAATATTCCCGAATTTCTATATTCAGCTGCAAATAAAAGAAAATCTGACTAATCATGGCTTGAAAAAGGAAGGATATTATGTTTTTTGGTCTCACTTAAGCCTGAGGCTCATGTCATGTACAACACTCAGGTCCTCTAGAGCCTGCTTTTTCTTGCCTTCCTGCTCTCCTCTCTGTGGTTGCAAGATTCCAGGGAGAAGGGATGTGGGTAAAGTCCAAAGTCATGTCAACCCAGGAGATCCTAACAATCTTTCCAGAAAGCTCCCTCTGTGAGTTTCACTACTTTAGATGCAGAGGGGTCCAGCACTGCCAGTGTGTGTGTGTGCGCACATGCGTGAGCGTGAGCGCTGTGTAAATACATTTTGCGGGTCCCATCTAAGGGCACACGAACTCATAAGGAATCTTCTTCCAGCTACCCCTGCGCTCAGAAAAATGGCAGCCTTCCTGGCGTCATTGTTCTGCACCTGGCCAAAGTTCTACAGTTCAGACCCAAGAGGGCTCCATTGGAGCCACAAATGGAAGGCTAAGGAATGGGGGCTTGCTGGACTCAGGGTTCAACTAGCTTGCTTGGCAACAAGGGCCACTCAGGAGGGAACAGGCAGAGAAGGTGGGATGGTGCCCACCTGGGACAGACAAATGATAGCCTGACGGAGAATCCCCTTGGGCCTTGGCTTCTACTCACCCATTAGTTGTTATTATTTTAGGGCTGATAACGGGTGTTTCATTTCTTCTTGCTTGGAACATCTAGTATGTACAATGGTTTCCCCAGCTTGAAATTTCTAGTATTCCCTTGAATAACCTTCCTTAGCATCCTGGACAGAAGCTTCCTCAGCTGCTATGCTGCAACAGGCCTGGTCAACAGCACAGAGGCAGACAGCACAACCCCAAGTGTGGCTAGGTGGGGGCTTTGGGGCACAGGGTTCTGTGGCTCCGTCCGCCTCTGGGCTTCTCTGACTTTGGCCTTGTGGCCGCATTGCTTCAGAATATGGGCCAGGTGGATCAGAAGTTTCAAAGAGCCCAAGTAGGGGCCACCCCTAGGGCAAATCAAGCAAGAGTTATGCAAACTGGATTGGGCGCCTGTCCTAGGATCGTGGCCGGCAGACATTGCAAACCACAGCGGAAGGGCTGATCTTTGGACAGCCAACGTGGAATTCCCCTTTATGCAACTGGGGTGCCAAATCAAGCAATTTGGATTTTCCTTAGGGGACAGACACTGTGATCTGTGACTTCTCACATGAGAAATTTGGCGTATAGGGGCCAGGACAGACCAGGTGTTGGAGCCTTTGCCACCCAGAGGACACAGCTGTTTCTGCTCTGCCTGCGTGACTACCTAGAATAACTAGTGTAGTTAATAGAGTACTAGCGTAGTTATTATCAGTACTAGTGTGGAATAGCTGTGCAGTTGCACAGGGTCCCATACTTAGAAGGGCTCTTGCTCAGCTGTTCCTGCCTTGAGTTTCTTAGTAATTGTTGAACAAATGGCCCCACATTTTCATTTTGCACTGGCCCCCAATTTATGTAGTTGGTTCTGTAGAGGAGGCTGAAGTCATCTCCATTCTCTGGGTCTCACCTTCACCTAGTGTTCCCTAATGCAGTAAATGATGTGACCATCTAACCCAACATACAAGCCAGAAACCTAAAAGTAACTTGCTGGTTCCTCCCTCTCCCTTGCCAACCGTGACCAATCTATTACCAGGTGCTCCCGATTTTTCTCTCTTCTTCTTCTTCTTCTTTTTTTTTGAGATTGTATTTATTTGAGAGAGTGAGTGAGAGAGAGCACAAGCAGGGGGAGGATCAGAGGGAGAGGGAGAAACAGAGGAAGGGGGAGAAGCAGACTCTCCCTGAGCAGGGGTCCCAACACGGGGCTCGATCCCGGCCTCAATCCTGGGACTTTAGGGTCATGACCTGAGCCAAAAGCAGACGCTTAACCGACTGAGCCATCCAGGCATCCCCTGGGTGCTCCTGATTTTTCTTCACAAACATCTTCCTAATCTGCTTACTTTTCTCCAATTCCTTCATCATCAGCAACAACCATCTGATTCAAACTACCATCTTATCTCTACTGGGCTCTAAGATAAAGGCCTAATTGATATTCTTTTTTTTAAATATTTTATTTATTTATTTGACAGAGAGAGACGCGCGAGAGAGGGAACACAAGCAGGGGGAATGGGAGAGGGAGAAGCAGCCTTCCCACTGAGCAGGGAGCCTGATGTGGGGCTCGATCCCAGGACGCTGGGATCATGACCCACGCCAAAGGCAGATGCTTAACGACTGAGCCACCCAGGCGCCCCCTAATTGATATTCTAATATCCATTTTCCAAACTGTTCTCCACTTTGTAGGTAGCATGATTATTTGCAAACAACAATCTGATCATGACTCTTCTGTTTAAACCCTTCAGTGGCTTCCCACTTTCTCTTTCTTGGTAAAGCAAAGGTCCATATTCTTCATACTGTCTGTGACTCCTTTTTCATCTGACCCTTCTTCTGCCTCCACTTTCAGCACTCCTCACTTCCCTTCCTCTTTTTGTTTTCAAATAATCCAGGCTTTCTCTCTTACTACAGGGCCTTTGCACATGCAGTTCCCCCTTTCTGGATTGTTCTTCCCCTTCTCTTCATCCTTCAGTTCTCAGCTCTGAGGTTACTTCCACAAATTCCTTCCTCCTTATTCCCGGTTAGATCTTCTGGGTATATCTTCTCCAAACACCTTGCTCCTTTCCTTTATAGTACTTATGCCAGTTTATAATTATACTTGTGGCTTTGCAGCCATTTGATTGAGCTCCAGCCTTTTGCCATTAGACAGTCCTCCACAGGGCAGGGCCCTCTCTGTTTTTGATCATCATTGTTTGCCTAGTACTTAGCACGATTCTGGGCACGTCCAAAGTCCTTGGTAAGTATTTGTTGATTGAGTGATTGAGTATGTGCTTCCTAAACTTTTTGTAGCTATAACTGGCTTCATTTGTCTTCCATCCCATAGAAAGTAGAGGATGAATTCACTTAGGGGAAGAGCTACCCTCACAAACTATATGCCTGTTCGCATTTAGCTTTTCCATTTATTAAAAATCAATCTCACTACCAATCAACACTCTTCCAGGCAAGTGTGAACCAAATCCCCCATGGCTCTTGGACTATTTAAAATGTCCTCTGTCACAGGGTATCAGAAGAAGAAAGACTTTAACCATTATGTAATCCATACCTCTCATTTTACAGATGGGCAAACTGAGGCCCAGAGGAGAAAGTGATTTTCCAAGGCACATGAAATAGTTAATGGCAAAGGTGGAATCTGAAGTCAATTCTCTCTGTTATTCTTCTCAAATCAGCACCTAATTCCTTGACTCAGGTGAGTATTAAATCACTCTGAATTCTCATGGCCAACACCAACAACTAGAGGGCGCTAAGATGTGAGCAGTGTGTGGCGTTATAATGGTGAGAAGTTGAAAGTTGTGGAAATAAGTTTCCATTTATAAAACGATTGTGAATCTATTATGTGCTTGTGAGGTGTGTAGCTCTGTGCTTGGGAAGTAGAGATGGGGGTAAGGGTTGCTTAGATATTTTTGTCCTAGGGAAATACTTGAAGCTTTAGAATCTTTGCCAACAGAAGAGGGTTTCTACTGTATTTTATCTCTGAGACATGACTGCAGTCGTGTTAAAAGGCATAGTTTGGCATGTCCTCCCACCAAGGAGCCCCTCAAGCACCATCTCTCTCCAGAAACCTTATTCAAGAGAGCAGACAATTGAGTGTTTCCTGCCTATTCTGATTTTGCCTATTCTGATTTTTATCTCCAAAACATGCCCCCCACTCTGAATCCTCAACCACACTCCACATATTTTGATGTATGCTTTAGATGCACATCTGTATCACATGTGTGAAGAGCCAAATGTTTCCTCCATCCTGGTTTCATGCCACTTCTGCTGTGACTGTGTCATTTACATGAAGCCTTATGTCATGAACCCTTTCGGGAAGGGAGCAGGATGGTGCCACCGTGTCCAGTGTGATCTGGATTCCGTAAGTCAGCTGTCCTCAAGCTGCTCGGATGCAGGACCCCTTTGCATTCTTCAAAATTGTTGATGATCCCAAGGAGCTTTTATTTAGGTGGATTCTATCTATCAATCTTTATTGTATTAGTAACCAAAACTGAGATATTAAAAAAGTCCATGTATGACTTTTAAAGTAATAATAAAAATTACATGTTAACATCAATAACATATTTTTGTGAGAAATAACTCTATTTTCCAAATCAGAACACATTTGGTGAGCAGAGTGGCCTTGTTTGACATTTGTTCCAAATCTTTTCAAATACCTGGTTTAATAGAAGAGTTTGTATTCTTACCTCTGTTTCTACATTGAATCTGTTGCAATCTATTGTTTAGTTTGAAGTGTATGAAGAAAATCCAGCCTCACATAGATATATAGTTGGAAAGAGGAGGACCCCTCAGGGGTTCTTGGGGCACCCTTTGAGAACCACTGGCTTGAGTGTTTAACAAACATCTCTGGGTGAGGATGAATGAATGGGAGGAGGGTGGTCAAAGTTTGGCCTCAGAGGAAGGCGTGAGGGGGATACCAACAGGACAACTGATCTGGAGGGAGAAGGGAGACACCCACTGCTTCATGCTTGTCTTCCCAATTCAGAGTTTCCAAATAGCCAGTGTGTGGTCCTTCAGCACAGCCACTGCTGTGAGCATCAACGTATGTCATGGAAGCTGAAGGGCCTCACACGCGGTGTTTGTGGTTTCAAGTCAGAATGCATGGGAGTTTTGGGGCTGATTTGCAGTGCCCTACCGATTACTGTAAATCCCCTTCCAAGGGGCCTCGGGCTTAGGACCAGGTCGTAGGGGCTGGGTGCGGTCAGGGGGCACAGGGCTAGTAGAGGGACTCCACTGCAGGCTTATTTGGGGTTCTACTTTCCATTTCCACTTTTAGTTCTTTTCTCTCTTTCTTGCTCTTTCTGCTTTCTCTTTGGTTAGCTTGTGCTTTCTCAGTTTTCAGAACAAACTGAAAATAACATCAGATGTTTTCCAGTCTGGTGGCCAGGATTTATCCAATCAAAACAACACAAGTCGCTTTCCCCTCCCTTCTCACTCCCTGCAAAGTTGAGCGGCACACACGGTCAGTGGGCTTTTACTGATCTGCCTACTTTAGCAATCACTTTGGTAAGGGGGGCACCTTTTTAGCAACTGGGTCAGACGTGGTGGGTTCACATTAAAGTTTGATCCCTAGCCGTGCTGACTGGGAGACTCTATAGAATGAGCAGAAGCAGAATTTCTTTTTTTATGGAGCCAGACTAAGAACTCCCAAGGCCCTAAGATGCTTCAACATCCAAAAATAGTTCTAAATAACATATCACTAAACTATAAAATGTATTTAAGGGAGTCCCACAAGGTCCCAATACTTTTGATGTATCAGTGCTGTTGCAAGTATATCCATACTTGTAAAAAAAAATACTGTTCTTTCAAAAAATTAAAGAGAATCTGTTTGTGCCTTGGCTTTGTGGTGATCTCGGACTGTTCCGAGGAGTAAGATCAAGAGTTTCAAGCAGGAGATTGGATATAAATTGAGATCAAGTCGTTGACTGATAGGTTTCAAGATTCCCCGATGGGCTGGGGATTGCGCACTCATGCCTCTCTTACATGGTATATGCTCTCATGTACCTCCTCTGACAGCAAAGGCTTTGCTTTGGCAGCAGAACTCCCCACCTTACCATGCCCCACACCCGTGGGTCCAAGTGGTCGGTTACTGGAAACCACACGACGCGCCCTGCCTTTGGGCTGGTCTTTGCAGGAGAGTGTGGTTGGTTAAGTGTGTGGGTCCTAGAGTCAGACTAAATTTGCCACCCAGCTCTGCCCCTACTGTCGGTGTGACCTCGGGCAGGCTGCTACACTTTCTTGTGCTGCAGTATCTACAGCTGGTGATGGAAGCCTGCACTGCAGGGGTGTCGTGAGCCTTGAACAGAATGGTGTATGTGCATAAATGCTTCCAGAGTGCCTGGCACCTAACAAGCAGCCAATGCATCTGAGTTGTGGCTATTGATGCTTTTCCATGGGCATGTTCGGCTGCTAGAGCCAGGTGGCCCCGACGCCTCCGAACAGGACAGGTTCTCCACCCCAGTATTCTGAGGACGGTGAAGAAATGTCAGTCCCAGTAGAAAAAGCTCTGGCTCCGGTGTCCAGGAGAACCGCTTCCAGCCCTGGCCCTCCCCCATGAGATCCCGGACCCATTCCTTTCCATCCCTTGCATCGATAAGTGGGGGGCTTGACAGAGTTGTTTCCCAAAGGTGCTTTCCAAACCTAATATCCTAGAATTTTGTGGTACTCTTCTCTCCCCTCTGTGTCCTTCCTGGTAGGAGCTAGTTGGCAACATGAGCTTCTAATGCCTATCTGCCAAATCCACTAGGTCAGCTCGATGCCAGGCCCCTTCTTCTGGCTCATAGCCTCTACCCAGCCCTGGAAGCACCGTTCTGTAAGAGAAACAAAACCTTTTCCTCGGGCAGCTTTTGCGTGTGTTCACCTGTATTTCCTTCTCGCAATCCTGGCCCCCAGCGTTCTTGAGGTTGCAGTTTCATTGTGAGTCAGGTCTGCTGAGAGCAGTGGAAAGCAGAGGGGCCTCTGCTTGGCGGGGAGGACGTGATGCTGCCTTTTCCTCAAGAGCGCTGCCTGGGGGGCGGGGAGTGGTGGCGGGGGCGTGGGAGGGAGGTGATCACCTTCAGGAAGTGGATTTTCACATTGACTGTCTCTGGGAGGAAAGAATATTACTGGAAAGCCCTCGAGATCACTTGACATCTCTTTCAGGAGGGCCTTCAGGTTCTCAAGAAATTATTTGTACCTTGCAGTAGAATGTCTGTGTCATTCTGGTATCTGTTGCGAGGCAGGCCAGTGCTGGGGAGGAAGTGCTCTTAGTGTCGTTGGCTTGTGCCATGAGTCTCAGGTAACAGATCTCCGCGGTGGAGGTGACTGTGTGGTGCCGGATGTCCATGGCAGAGCACAGTGAAGCCTGTTGGAGACCTGCTTCTGTCCCGGGGGTGGGGGGTGGGGAGGTGGGGGCCAGCTGCCATAGGCTTTGAAGCAAGGAGTGGAGTCCTTCAGCCCCTCAGTGGTATCCCACGGGGAAAAGGAGAAAAGGCAAGGAGTGGATCAGATTTAGAGAAGCAGGGAAGAAGCTATTAAAAAAAAAAAAAAAGGCAAGAACCCCTTAGGTGTGCTGACCCCAGAGGCTGAGTTCTATGTAGGGCTGGGGGGTGATCTGAGACAGGGAAGAAGGTGAATAGGTCATCTGGGAGCTCTTGGTCAAGCAGGCCAGAAGGCAGGGGTTTCAATAGAGGGGTTTACATCTGGGGTGTCAAGTGAGGGTCCCCTTGGGGGGGGGGAAGTGGACAGATACCCCCAGAGAGAGGTCCCAGGGAGAGGGAGTACAGTGTGATAGAAGGTGACCTGAGATCATTTTGTCCATTTTGAATGTTGCCTAAGGCTGGTTAAATGTAAGAGAATGAAATCCTCCTTAGATGGCCAACAGGCACAAGAAAAGATGCTCCACATCACTCATCATAAAGGAAATGCAAATCAGAATCACCATGAACTGACACCTCACACCTGTCAGAATAGCTAGTATCAGAAAGACAAGAGATAACAGGTGTTGGCTGAGAAAAAGAACCACCCTGCACTGTTGGTGGGAATGCAGACTGGTGCAGCCACTCTGGAGAACAGTATGGAGGTTCCTCAAAAAACTAAAAATAGCATTTCATCCAGCAGTTCTGTTTCTGGGTGTTAATCAGAAGAAAACAGAACCAACTTGAAAAGATTTCTGCACTCCAAGGTTCACTGCGGCATTAAATAGCCAAGATACGGAAACAACCCAAGTGTCCAGTGTCCATCAATGAATGGATGAAGAAAATGTGGTATATATATTATTTGGGCTTTAAAAAATGAAATCTCACCATTTGTGACACCGTGGATGGACTTTGAGGACATTATCCTAAGTGAAATAAGTCAGACAGAGAAAGACAAATACCTTACAGTCTCACTTATATGTGGAATAAAAACAAAAACAAAACCCCCAAGCCCAAGCTTGTAGATACAGAGAATAGACTGGTGGTTGCCAATGATGGGGGAGTGGGGAGGCGGGTGAAATGGGTAAGGGGGTCAAAATGTACAAACTTCAAATTATAAAATAAATAAGTCATATATACACATAATGCACAGCATGGGGCATACGGTCAATAATATTGTATTAACCTTTATGGTTACACATGGTAATTGGATTTATTGTGGTGACCATTTCTCAGTGTATACAAATGTTGATTTCCTATGTGGTAAACATGAAACTAATCTACTATTATATGTCAATTATACTTCAATTGAAAAAGGAGAAATTATCTTTTGTAAATCTTGTAGACCCTAGCTCCCAAAAACCTGAACTGAAGTTGGTGCTATTTATACAGAATAACCCAGTTGCATCGTAGGCTACAACAAAGCCACATTTTTTACAATGAGTTTCTCTGAAGACATTGTTCCAGGTTCCAAAAAAGTGACTCAAACATCTGTAGAGAAGCTGAAAGCTACCTGCACGGCAGTGGGCAAACATGTACCTGCTCAGGGGAGCTGCGAGGGTCCCCTGTGCGGGGGAGGGGTGCTGCTGGGGCTTGGGCCTGGGGGTGGGGAAGGAGGGGGATAACAAGACATCCTCAGTGGGGTGTCACTGGCCAACTGGCCTTGACGTAGCTCTGTCATTGGCGTCCAGGATCCCACAGGTGCTTCCACCAAGTCCTATCATATCTGTCAAAATAATAGCCATCTCCTGGATATGAGAAGCAAATGGGACCAGTGCTTGTCACGGTACCTGGCACAGAGCTCTACTCGGGGACGCTCACCTGGCCATCCACTGCCTCCCGTAGAATGGCTCCGTCACGACTCCACCGCTCCGACAACCACCATGGTCACTCGAGTCAGCACAGCTCTGACTGTCGATGCCACCACAATTTCCCTTTCCCTTCGGGGCCTCCTGAAATGACTTCGAACATCCAAAGGGGGGTGCAAGGGGAGGTAGAGTTGGTTTCCTCTCTGAGCCCTTCCTGATGGGGGGAGTTAGGGGGGTGCCGGGGACAACAGAGGCAGGGCCCTTGGAGGGGGCAGATGATGGGGGGAGCAGGACACGGGAGCTTCTGGTCAGTAACCACAGCTGGGGCTTCCGTTTCATTTCATGTAAAATCAGAGGGCTTTTGGGTAAACTGGAGGTGAGGAGGAGGGCCTGGGTTGCACACAGGAGGCCGCATAGAGCCAGAGGTTGCTCCTGTAGAGGCCACAGCGGCAGGAAAGTTGGGGTTGAGGTGCTAGGGCAGTGCGCCGAGGTCTGGGGTTGCAGAAATGGTGTGAGGGATGCTTCACATGGACCCCACCCTTGGTCCCCTGTACTTCCCCTCTAGCCAAGCTAAAGGCCATGAGAAAGTTTACTGGCATTACCATTCTAAAAACAACAGAGTTAACTCTTTAAATGCATCGTTCCCTTCAACCCCGGCCCACCAGAGAACAGAATGCGTTCCTTAAGCCGTTTTGGATTTCTCCAGCCTGTAGGCCCATCTTCCTAATGCGCCCATGTCATCACCGAACTCCTGTTTATACGAACGCTTAGAACGGAATCCCACCTTCCGAGCCTGGCATTCACAGTCCCGAACGTCTTTGCAGCCTTCTGGCCCGAAGATTTTCTGCCCAGGGTCTCTGGCCCAATCAAGAGGGCTCTCAGCCTGTGGTCAGAAGACACCGTGTTCTCTCACAACTCCTCTGCCTCCATAGCTCATGGCTTTATGGACCTGCAGTGGCCGGACCCACCTGCTCCCCTTCCATCCAGCAGAGTCCTTCAGCGCCACCTCCTCTGTGAGCTTTTCTTTACCAATCTCAGCCCACTGAGCTTTCTTGCTATTTTAAAAGACCCTCCAGTGCTTATGACCGTGCGTGGCCGTACTCGGTGCGCACCACCTAGAGCTGTGAAGCATCTTTCCTGTGTTTGTTTGCATGTGTGTATGCATGCACATGTTGTCTATGTGCGTATGTGTGTATTTTGTCCTCGGAACCTGGGCCTATGTTCCACGGATGCCAGCGATGGGGGAGACACAACGTAGCCCCGTGGGAATATTTTGTTCATTTTGGCTAACAGGAGTTTAAGATTCTCAAATGGCAAAGACCTACACCCCGAAAAAGGAGAGCTGTGGAAGTTGTGTCTTCCCTCCGTGTAGCTGTGGAGATGCCTCCCAACTTCAGCGAGCCTCGGTTTCTGTCTCTGTGAAATGGGGGAGACTCTTTCTTCAGTGTTTTTCCTCTCTTGCAGAGGATCAAAGAGGCTTGCGGAGAGGTTGAAACACCCGAAGGCCACAAAATAGCTCAAGACATAAAAGAGTTCCCTTGTGGTCTTATCCTTGACTCAAGGAAGAAGGACTTCGTGGCTTTTCCCAGAACCAGCAGCAGGAGGAAGCTCTAGGAATTTCTCATGCCTCACCATGCCACGAACCCCCAAGCCACGCAGGCTTTCCCTAGGCTCTTCCTTCCCACTGGTCCATGTGGTGCTGTCTGTCAGGCCTCACTTTCCTTCCTACCAACCGCATCACAGCCATGGGAATCTGAGCTTTTCAGAAAGCTTCCTTCTAAAATCCCCCTCTGCTCAGGGTTCACAGGGAGCCTGCAGACCTTCCTTCCTGTGACATGTCTGGGGAAACACACTGGTCTGCAGATCTATTATTCATCCTCTCAATCCAGAGATGGTGAGCTTAAGCAATCAGATCTGGTGCGAGTGTAAGTGTGTGCTTGTGTGTGTGCGTGGGTATGTGACTCTGCAGCTCTCCTATGAATAGCTCCTGCTATCTGTCTGCTTCTACGTAATGTGTATCTACTGTGTGCCATGCACGTGACACCGCCCGACACAAGGCCGAGGCCCCCAGACCCCTGCTGATGCCCACATTTGACTGCTGCCTGGCTTAGAGGGTTTACCTTGATCACTCTTTGATTTCTTTTTTTCTGCTATTTTATTTATTTATTTGAGAGAGAGCATGAGCAGTGGGGAGGGGCAGAGGGAGAGGGAAAGGAAGACTCCCCTCTGAGCAGGGAGCCCGATGCGGGGCTCGATGCCAGGACCCTGAGATCGCAACTTGAGCAGAAGGCAGACCCTCAACTGATTGAGCCATCCAGGCGCCCCTTTGATTTCTTATTATATGCCACACTGGACCCCCCAAACTTAGACCTTTCAAGAAACTATGCCATGTAGCTTCCTATAAGAGCAAGACTTTTCTCAAAGTAGCCATCCCTGTTCACTAAACTTTCCTTCTTGGAAACTGCTAGACTACTCCTCTATATTCCTTCTACACTGCATTCGCTCAGAATTCCACCCTCCTCCCACTCCACTGCTTCAGAGCACACTGCCATGCACTCAGCCTCCAGAAGCATCTCCCAAGAAGCCACCCCCAGATTCTAGGAAGCCTTTAGAGATCGGAAATGGTCCAGTTTAAATCCAAAGGGCTGTCGTCCATGCAGATCATTTACCCGGTCTAGCTCTTCCATGGGAGACCTAAAAGACTTCTTTCTAAACTAGAAGAGAAGTCGGAGTCATCTGGTTCAAGTCCCTGCTTTCCAGACATTGAGTACACATCCTGGCGCCAAGCTTTGTCCTGAAGCCTTTCAGAGAAGGGTCCTAACATCTAATGATCCTGGCGGTCAGGACATTTTCTGCAACCAAAGCCCTGTCCCGCTTTCCTCTAAACCTGCTGCTAGCTTCAGGGAGCACCCAGAGTTCCAGATGGTCAAAACCTCCTTCCGTTACCATTTGCCCTGGTAAAGGGAAATTATACAAATAGTTTCTGCGTGTCTTGAGTGACATACTTACATGCACCATGTCATTCGGTTCCCTCAGCCGCCCCGGGAGGTAGGCAAGGCCCACCTCACTGTTGGTTTTGTGATGAAGAAACTGAACAGAGAGAGGTTAGCCGACTTGCCCAAAGTCGGGTAGCCGGGATGTGTGGGGTTAAGGGTGGAATCCAAGTACTTACAGGTCTTGGAGATGGGAGGGATTTGGGAGTTTTTTTTTTTTTTTTTTAGGTAATTCCATATTTTCAGGTAATTTCTATATTAACCCTCTCTTTTTACCTATGAGGAAATCGCAGTCCAGAGCCTTTAAAGAACTCGCCCGAGTGGCAGAGTCAGAGATAGAACTTTGGTCTCCTGCTAATCAGTTCATCTCTTTCCCCACATCGCCATACCGAGATGAACAACACGGCTTTGATTATTTTTAAAATGTTAAAAATTGGCATTACACCTGGCACTAACGTAATGTTATATGTCAATTACACCTCAATAAAAAAAAAAAAAAGAAAGACGCTGCAAGTGCGTGGTCCTCCCCCCATCCTCTCAGTATCCCAGAAGAAAACCCGAGGCCCCTGAGGTCCCATCATTGCTGATCCACAGCCCCTTTTCCTGTCTGTAGCCTCCCTAAGGGCACACAATTAGAGAAAAATACCCACCACTTCCCAGATGGAAAAAGAGGAGCAACCCCCACCCTCCAAGGTTGGCAACCATAGAAGGTAAACAACACTGAGTCTCAATACGGTTCATCGGCAGAATTTTCCCCAGAGCCAACGGCCTGTGTCAGAGCTATATTTTCCACTTTGGCTACTATGATTTGGTTGTGGCACCCTTGCTTTCTTTCCTTTTGATGGTGCAGACTCTGACGCAGGTTTAGGGCTCTGGCAGGTGTCTGGGGCTTTACAAGCCTATCCCTGGCCTCCGACACCTCATCTCCTCACTCCCCCTCCCTTCCCTTCCTGACATGACCAGACCAGCTGGGGCAGAAGCAGGTGCAGGTAGGGACTTAGGGCTCTGCCATCCCCAAAATCCCCTTTACCACGGGCCTGTAGCCTGAAGGGAAAGCAGGCAGGACACAAGGCGAGATCTTGGATTTTATAGGGGTTTTTCTTAGAACACATTCCAGAAAGTTTAGGATGACTTGATAGATGACATCTGGTATCTTCCTTCATTCCTTCTTGTTAAGTTACTCTCTACTGTGTAGCTCATGTGTGTGTGATACATTTGTGGAGAGTAGGGCTTTCCCAGGGCTGGTCAGATTTACCATCTCATCTGCTGATCACCATATGAAGGATAGATGATAGCTGTCACACCCACTAATAATCATATTCCAATCAGAGGGCCAGAGTCACCTCTTCCACTTCCTCTTTGGGAAGGACATCATTTCTGGGGATGGCTGTAGGACTGGATAGAGAAAACTAGTCAAGGAACACAATTTGTTCATTATGAGAGCAAGGCTGGGAAAATTCCCAGAGGCCTTGCTCCTGGCTGAGTCCAGAGAGTCCCCAGGATTTGAGTTTTGCTCTCTGCATACCGTGCCCAGCCCTATCTCTTCCTGTCCCCCAGGGTCAGCTCTCCAGGGCCCTGTCATCAGCTGTTTGGCTTCTAAAGCCTCCTTGTGGTTTCCTTCACCAACAGCTTCACCCTTACCAGGTGCTCTCTTCCCTACCCCCTGGAAAACACCATTTTCTTAAAGGTAACCGGCCAACTGAATACTAAAATGCAGGTCATAACTGCAATTTCCCCTCCTCTCAAGAAAACTTGTCTAGTTTACACTGTAGTATTGCAGATAGGGTGTCTAGGTAAGTTGCGGGTGCGTGCATGCGTGCATTCGAGGGCAGAGTGGGGGCAGGCCCTGGGCCTTCCCAGGCTGGTTGGATTGATCATCTCACTTGGCCTTCCCAAGCTGAAAGATGAATAGTGCCAGTCATGGGCAGATGTCCACTTCTCTGGACTTACCGTATCCTGGCAATATCTGTGACTTCAAAGTGCTGAGTTTGAGATGCCTTCTCTTTGTCCTAAGCTACTGAGGAGCCTGGGGAGGAACAGAAAAAGTCCACACTGGAAAAAATATATAAGTCTGCCAACTGCCTACCCACTTCCTGAATAAACGTGGTCGGGTATTCCTGAGCCTGGGGGCGGGTCTGAATTCCTCATGCCATCTTCTCCTTCCCCAGTCCCACACTGGGCATGGCCTCCACCCCCCTCCCCATCACATTAAGGGCTGCATTTTGTTAGTAGTGGTTTATGCTCTCAGGCAGGGTCACCCTAGGAAAAAATGAGTAATGACAAAACATGATTGCCCTGGTTGCCCCTTTGGGGTTCAGCACATTCATGTTCCTTCCCTTTTTAAGAGCTATTTTCAGGACAGAGCATGATATAAATATCATGTATTCTTTAAACAATAGAAACAGAACAAGGGCTAACCATTGGAATGTATCAGACACTGTTCTAAAAGGTGTGCATGTGTTAAGTCCTTTAATATTTACAACAATCCGACTATAGATCTGTGTAATTGATGGCGGTACCTCCATCGGCCCATCTTACAGTTTTGGCGGGGCGAACTGAGTGTCAGAGGGGTGATGTGCTCAATCCAACCTCACACAGCCAGTTAAGTATCAGAAGCAGGATTTGAACCTGAGCAGTGTGACTGCAGAGGCCACACACTCTGTTGTCCCTTAACAGAGTTATGGGGCAGCCAGCAGCATATTAGGAAAACCATAGGCTTTGGAATCAAAGACGTTTCAGTCCTAATTCCAGCTCTGCCAACTTCTGCTGAGTGGCCTTGGGCAAATGAGCTACGGAGCCTCTTTCCAATCAAAGAGTCATAACTACCCATTTCACAGGGTTGTGTGAAAATGAGCTGCAATGAAGTTATTTAAGGTTCACCAATACCCAGTAAACGTTGGTTCCCTCGTCCCTTTTCCTGTCCCTCCGTGGGAAATGGTTTGCATTTTATCAACACTGGAGTGAATGGCGTTCAGGGCCAGTAGATGGGAAGCATTTGTGGATAGTGTTTGTAGGAGACCCAAGCAGGCGGCTGACAATCAGCTGGGGAGGTCCTGGGGTTGCCTCCTGCAGATGACTTTTATAGTTGCTGATACTTCAGTCGAGTTTGCTCTCTGAGGAATTTGAGGGTGGGGTGGGGTGGGGGATGGTGGCGATTTTTAAAAGAACGTGAGGCAGCTGGTGATGGCTGCTTCGGGGGCAGCACGTGAGCCAAGTTCCAGGAGGGGAAAGCCATGAATCAGGAGTCATGTAGCAAGACAGGGTTTTCCTTCAGGCCGGATTTGGTCAGCACGGGTCCACGGTTCCCTTGAGGGATTCCCCGACGGTATGCCTGGGCGGCCACGCTCGGGTAGAATGCTTCTGATTCCCCCATCTGGCCTGACTCACCCCAGCCCCCAGATTGCTCAGTGACGCTGACCTTCGTCAAGGTGCTGCTCGGAGAGTCAAATAGGACCCCAGCAGGCATTCCCCTCACCCACCACAACCCGGGGGCCAGGGGGGCGGGGAGGCTGAACAAAATGGTGTGTCTTTTTCAGTTCTGGGAAAGGTTGGGTCTTCCTTTCACTCTCCAGCTCGCACCTGGAACCTCAAAAATCGGAAAAACATGAAGACTGGAAAAAAATAATTATAATAATTATCAATGCTTTCTGAATCTTTGACACTAGTCAGTTAGTCATAGCCGCAGTTTGGTGGCTGTGATGATAACACCTCGTTGGCCTCATTAACAGTTAGTGATGATTAATTACCTCATCCAATTGCTGGGCCAGAGAGGAGTGTGCTTGTTAACAAGACGGAGAAGCTGAGCACCAGGGGAAAGAGAATGGGACACAGCTGACACCAGGTGTGGGTAAAGGCCCTTGGGGCAGAGGCTAATTTTAGTGCACCTGAGTCATGAGGGTGAATCCCCAGGTCTGAGATCATCATTCAATGCCTCAAAGCCATCTAGAGGGCTTCCTGGTCATGTCTCCTCTTGACCCTTCGGGTGATAGGTAGACAATGTTTCCAGCACCCTGGGGACCACAGCCAGGCCGGTCTTACTCTGTCATCATTACCATCAAGCTACTCCCCAGTTTGGCCACTGGCAGAGACTTCTCATGGACCACCAGGTCAAGTCTAAATTCGTAGAAGTGCCTCGGTTTCCCCATCCGCCAAATGGAAATAAAGACACTACCACTTTTGTTGGGAAGATAAAATGAGATAACAGATGGAAAGTGCCTGGCACAGCAAGTGGTATACACTAGGCACTCAGCAAATAGTGTTTTATTTCACTCCAGTTTCTCTCTATGGTCTATCTCCTCAAATATGCCAATGTTCTGTTCCCTGCTCCCTAGACCACTCCTCCTTCCTTCCTGTCTCCTATACATTCACTGATTTCCATGTGATTGTGCCCTCTATGTGCCATCACTCCACCCCACGCCCCGCCCTGTGGAAGCCTCCTCCTACTGCTTCAGTTCTCACTGATACACCCGTCTCTGGGCGGTTGTATTTCAGTTTGCCCCTTGATCACTGTATACCCTCTTGGTATATCCTCCCTACTTGGGACATGGGTGTAACTTTCATCTTCCCATGTAGACTATAGTTTCTCAAGTTCAGGAACTGGGCTCATTGCTTCATTTGATTCCCATACCCAACAGGTCACTAAGTGAGCAACAGGTTTTTTAGAAGAGACCTGGGGGTGCGGGTGGGTGTGTGGCAATGGAAAGTTACCCAAAGTGATGGGGAAACCAGCTGGGGCACTTCTGTTTGGGGATTTCCCTGGACCATGACCTGTATCAAGCCCCTTGCTTTGTAATCCTGCCATACCCTTTGTTTTCTATACTTATTTCTTTCCTTGGTACCCATTTGAATTGGCAAAGGCACTGTGGGATGCAGAATGTTGGAGATCTCAAGGTATAGGCCAGTGAGTGCATCCTTCAGGGCAGGATGAGGGACCCTAAAGCCTTGTGCTCTACAGACCACTCAATGCCTCCCAAACCCCACACCTGGAGCTCCTGCTCTAGACTAGGCCTCTCTCTTGCAGGGAGCAGGGATGTGGGGAAGAAGTCTCTTTTCTCTCTGCAAACAGCTCAGGCATAGGGGCCAGTGTAGATCCAGATACATGGGCCAGCTGAAGTATCTGAGAACACCTGGCAGCCAGGGCTGGGACTGTTCAGCCAGCAGCAGTCTGCGAGCTGTGGTCTGTTGTTAGAGGGGATGGGTGAGTCATTCTAAAGTTTTAGAACCTTTCTAGACCCAGCCCCATTTTCTTGACACATTTTACTCTCTTTTCATCCATCTGGGTTTATTCTGTCACATATCTTGCCTTCTGCTCTGGGGCTGCTTTACTAGCACCAGTCTTGGATGATGCTTGGTCAGGGGTAGGCTTTGAGTTTGCTCAGCCCAAGCTGATATACCTGCATTAAGCTCAGATTAGATGCCCCAACAGCCTGGCCTATCCCTTCCTACTTACCACCTGTTTTCCACTTTACCCAAGCCAACTCTTGGACTCTTCCCTATACTTCAGGACTGTAAAGTGTAGAATACTAGAACTGGAAGGAGCTGTAGGGACTACCTAGATTACCTTGTTTCTCTCTCTGTGGAGGAGGAGATAGACCCAGGGCTTGGGAGTAACTTGTGTGCTCATATAGCATCTGCACATGAATAGCTCTGTGCTTGCCCATCCTGGAATCAGAGCCTACCCTCAGATTATTCCCCATAGCCCATTTTTAGATTCTTTGTGTCTGAATCAGTGACTCCCTTCTTCTTATTTCTTCTACTACGAGTCTTAAAAATCACCTTCTCTATGAAGCCTTCTCTTGATTAATTCAGCTCTCTGTTCATCTTTACCAGTGGGTGGCTTGGACTATGTTAATTTTCACTTAGTATTTTTTTTCTCCATGAGTTCCTGTAGGATAATTTCAATATGTTCATTGTCATCCCCATTAGTCTGGCAGCTCCTGGGGGTCGAGTCCACTCTAGGAGTACTTGAAGGCCATCATCTTTTTCTTCTGGATCATCACCCTTTGTCCAGCATGGCCATAAACTCAAGGATACTTAGTGCAGGAGGTGGGTAGCACTGCCTGATGACCTAGGTCACAAAGTCTTTTTCTGCCAAGGGTATGGCTGGGATAAGACTTCAGGGAAGAAGAACCTTCTGTGACTCCTATGTTGGGATCAGTCTCTAAGGGTCAGGGCTTACACCCTCCAGTGTAGAGGCTTTATTGCTGGACAGGATGTGAACATCCTTGGTTTTTGCATGGTCAAATTAAGTAACTTGTCTGGGGTCACACTGTGACACATTCATTGCCAAACCTGTTCCTTTTGCCAAGTCAGTCCTCCTATGTGTTTTCTTGCTCAACCCATGCAGAACTCTAGAATTCTCAGGCAGGGAGGGAATCCACAGTTACGGGTAGGTGGGATGGGCGTCATGTGATACATTCTCCTAGGCAGAACACATGAAGTCAGAGACATCAAAGGATTTGTGCATTTACCTGTGGTCACCCATTTCAGCATTCCATACCTCAGACAGTTCAGCTATTCTTGCAAATGTCTAAATTTCTGCCCATTTAATTTGATTCTGAGCCTCTTATCCTGTTTCCCTTGCCCCTGTGGGAATGGGGAGGCATCTATGCTCATTTGTCTAAAAAAAATATTACTTGAAAAATTACTCTTCAAACTGAAACACCATGGTTTCTTGATTTATTCCCTTGCCCCAGGCCCAGTCAAGCTTCCTGCTGCCACCTCCAGACCCATCTATTCCTATCACTCACGAGTTCTAGTGGTCCCATAGCCAAAGGATGACAGCAGCTGGCCATTTTGGGCCATGACCCTTCAGGGACCAGGGCTTTCTGGGACATGATAGAAACCTAGAGAAGATGTAGTGGTTTATAGGAAGTGCAACATTCTGGGATTTTGGTTCTGGCTCTTTTTCCAAGTGACTTTAAGATAAAGCAATTTCTGAAGAGGTTTAAAATAAGCACCAAGGTAAGAAACTTGGATGTCATTATGCCCAATCTCTGATTTTAGAAACTAAAGAATGGAATCTCACAGCTAGCTTGTGGCATAGCTAAGGACTGATCAGGGCCACAGACCTCTTGACTGCTCAGGGAACCCAGAACTTTCTATGTTTGGTTGTGCTGAGTTGGACTTGAAGGAGGAAGCAGAACATACTTGCTGTAAGTTGTGGGGCAGGTGACTTCCCCTGAACAACTTGCTGCTTACTCCTTCCTCCCCACAGGGTCCCAGGCAGAGTCAAATCTTACCTAGGCACAGTCTTACTCTGTTTCCCAATCTGGAGTCTTGCATCAAGGTGCCATGGGGCTTTGGTTTCACTTGTAGATATGGCTTTGCTTTTTCTGAAGCTTTGGCCCTGCCCTTTCCAGCTCTGGGCCTTACTTTGGTCAGCTGTAAAATGAGGAGAATCATCCCAAGTTCCTTGTCTACTGTTCCAAGGCAGTACATCTGAGAAATGCTTCGAGTTCCTCAGAGAGAGAGGAGGGGCAAGGGAAGAGACTGCTCCAACAAGGGACATGGTTCTTATGAAGGGTGGGAGGAGACCAGAGTGTTAAAACCCAACAGTTGGATTGCAGTGCTGGTCATTTAGAATGCAAGGGAGTCAACCTTACAAGCATTTGCTGTGTGAGATATTTCTCTTGAATTATTTATACAATAGCCCTAAGAGGTGGGGTCTAATTTTACTGAGAAGAAACTGGAAGTCAGAGAGAAAGCTGAAATAACTTGCCCAAGGTCACTCAGCTAAGTGGCAGAACTGGGCTTCAAGCTCAGGCAGCATCGCCTCAAGTTCACGTTCTTAGCTACGTTGCTTCCCTAGAGCCTGGGTTGAAGCGACATCGCAAGATGAACGGAGTCTTCCCCATTCCCCAAAGGCAGGGATTATGTGACCTGGAGGTTGAGAAAGAGGGAAGATCTGTGAGAGGTAGAAGTAAAAGGATCGAGATGAAAGGGTTTAGGAGCTGCTGGACAAGAGGGGTGGCAACTGCTCATTTCTCTCCCTCTTGAGCGCCCAGCTCCTGTTCTTCACCTGGCCAGGTGTTTCATCTAGGTGTGCCCTCTCTAGCCTGCAGGAGGCTTGTACAAGCCCACACGAGAGCCCTGGCATCACCGCTGTGAGCAAGGTGCTACTCTTGTGGAACTAGAATCCTCTAGGGACTTCAATTTGCATGGAAATGACAAGGACAGAAAAAGGAAAGTGAAGTTAAAGTTCAAGCTCCCATTGCCCCACTCCTGAGTCAATTTCCTATGAACCTAATAAAACTAAAACTTTGGAGTCTCTCACTTGCCCCAGATTTTCCCAAAGCCCTGGACCTACTATTACATTAGTAATTACACACACACACACACACACACACACACATTTTTTTTTTTTTTCTTAGAGAGCACTCCTTCTAATTATATATGACTCAGGGCTCCATTAAAACTCACTGTGTCCGTCCCCCACCTGATTAGCTAAATGTCAGAATCCCACAACCCCCTGAGAAACACCAGTGATGCCCCTCTCCTCCTGGAGCCCTCCCACACAGTAGGAGCCTTGATTGAGGTGTGATTCAGCTCAGAGTAGCTGGGTTAAGTTTTTGTAAAGAGGTTGCCGTGTGTGCACTTTAGTAGACCTCAAAGCCACCAGAAGGTTGGAGCTTAGTGTATTTCTTTGTAATGATGACTCTCTATGATTTTTCTCCATAGATAGAAACAAGTATGCACTGATATGTTTCCACAAAGATATAGAGAGGGATAATTTACATATGAATCCATGTGTTCCTCACTATCCACTTGTGTGGATGTATGTAAGCATGCAAGTGTATAAACACTTCTTAGATTTGTTCTATCGAGTGAGTCACTTTTGCTACAGGGACCTTGGATATAGAGTCATTCCCTGGGACCAAGGATACCTAGTTTATTCCAGGGGTCTAGAAGACACCCACGAAGGGTGTCTCAGGACTGCTTTAGCCTGAGCCATGTAGGTTCTTCACTACTAGGTTGCAGGGCAGGTTTAGAGGAGTTGGAAGGGCCTCTGGACTGAGATCCTGAAGGGAGGGAATGTGAAATGGAAATGAAGAACAATAAACTAGACCTTCATACCTCTTCCTCATTAGCCCGCATCCTGGATGTGGCCCACTTCTTCATACCTACCCATGCTTCATCAAGGGTTGCTGATTGTGGTGATACAGTCCAGCTAGCTGAAGCAGAAAGGGAGTATATACTACAAGGATCTTGGAGTGTTCTAGAATATCCATGGACTGAGATGCTGCAGGTCACTGAGGGGCTGGAACTAGGAATGGGAATCATCAGAAAGCCAGGCCTCAGTCTCACACTGACTGAGGCCACATGGCCACTCCTTTCTGCTTTCCTTGGTGCCCCTGCATTCTGCTCTCTCCCCAGGCTTGATTTTTCTGCAACTCTGAGCAGTTTGTAAAAAGCTGCAACTACACAGCTCCAGAGGCTACTTGTTTTTAATTCAAAGGACAAGCAAAAATTGATTAGTGCTCTAAAGTCTCTAATTCCAGTTTCTGGGAGAGAGACTAATGACTCAGCTCAGGTCAGGTGTCCATCTCCAATCAGCCACATCCAGTAGACCAGGGTCACACTGGAAAAACATCATAAATGGTGCCCCAAGTCAAATGGCTTGTCCTCCATGAAGACCCCCAACTAATCCTGTGGGAGAGGTGCCCTTTC
Source organism: Eumetopias jubatus (assembly GCF_037043125.1). NCBI lineage: Eukaryota > Metazoa > Chordata > Mammalia > Carnivora > Otariidae > Eumetopias > Eumetopias jubatus. The sequence continues at coordinate 33,139,981 of NW_028274818.1, forward strand.
CCCTGAGTTCCCATGGCACTTTATCTGCCCCTCTCCCACAGTACTTATTGCTTCTTACCATGTGTTAATATTGCTGTTATAAAAATCCTATCCACCATCCCACGTATCCATAAGCTTCTTGTTCATTTATCTTCGTATCTCTTATAGCTTGTGTGAACAACAACAAACAAAGGACATGTGCTCAATAAATATTTGAAATCATGATTATCTCCAAATAAATCAATTTTCAGGAAATTTAACTTGGTCAAGTCTTTCATTTCTTCTCACTGTCTTGAGTTGATTAAATATAATTAATTCAACCAATTAATTAATTGGACCAATTTAATTTCTACACACAAGGCACTATCTTGGTTGTGCAGAAGCTACACTACACAAGACACAGGGAGTCCTTACCCCACTGAGGTTAACGGTGGAGACCATCAACAGACAGTTTACTGTGAACTAGAATTTATGCTGGGTGCCAGGCTATAAATGTATAGTCCCCAGCACTGCCTCAAGGGAGCCCAGTTTCCCTGGGAATCACAGAGAAATCATCAGATATGTTACTGCACAATAGGGCAGTGCTGTTTAAGGTTGGAGAAGGGTTGTAAGAGATCCAAGAGAGAGTGATTTACCATTAGGGGAGAAAGAGGTAGCCGAGGGAGGTTTCACTGAGATCAGTGACACATGACTGAACTTGAAGTGTGAGTATGAGTTTGTTAGAGAGAATGTGAGTTAGGGTATGTGGTGAGTATGTTTGGGGGTTTGGGGGCAGGGGAAGGTTGCTGGGAGTGATGATGATGAGAGGCCTTTCAGATAGGCACAGGCAAAGCAGATTTCTAGCACTGTGAAAGGGCTACTGTGTCTGGAGCATGGTGAGGGATTCAGTGTGTCTGGAGCATAAGGAATGTGGGGGGAAAGAATGGTAAAGTTGGCCAGGGATCTTGCCTGGCTTTGTGTGCTAAGCCCCAGAGGTGATCAGTTAAGTATCAACAGTCAGCATCTGGATTGCTGCTTCAGGCATGGGGCCAGGCAGAGCCTGGAGACCAACAAAAATACTTGGCCAACAACATATTCTAGAAGTCCCTATGATAAAGCATTGCACCAGTGCTGCGGTCATTGACCTCTGGCTCATAAAGAGAGATGGCTGGATGGTGAGATGAAATTTTCACTCCCAAATTGCAATCTTCTTCAGAAAGCACCGAATCTTCCAACTTTCACTCCCTCGTGAGTAGAGTGGGATTTTCTATATTTTGCAATTGAATTTAAGAAATCAAAAGAAAATCCATTTGTAGCTAAAAAGGAAAAAAAAAAAAACGCCAGCAGAAAAGGGCTTCTATATCTACATGTCTTTTGAGTTACAGTCTTATTACCCATGGCTTCTTAGCCAATGATATGATGGGGGTTAGAGATAAGTGATTTCCAGAGACTGCTTCTGTCCTGGGATGCTGTTCCTCATGGGACTATTGGTCTGTTCTCTGCTGTCCCGATATGCCAAGCAGAGGTAGAATAGAGCCAAATTCTTGGGAGCTTTCCCAGGTTTTGACCTGGGAAAGTCAACACTGTTCATACCCTGGTCCCATCCTACTTCCCCAGCTCTGTGCCCATCCTCTCCCTACTCTAGATGAACCCCTAGCCAAGCTGGCCCTCCTGCCTCTCTCAGATATTCAGGTGTGCAGGATAGTATTAGACAACCTTTTCCCTCTTCTGTGCCTTTCAAATATCACTCATCCTCCACGTCAAACCCAAAGGTCCTGTCTCAGTAAAGGCATCCCCAATCCATTTGACCCAAGAGCCTGTTCTTCTGTATTCTCCCAGCACTGTAGACTTAACTTCTGTCACTACTTTCACCCCCATAATATTACAGTTATTTATTCTTATGTTAAGTCAACTGAATTTGCTGAGTTCAGGGACTAGACCTCAATCATCTCTACATCCCTAGGAACTTGGCAACAGTGCCTGACCTATAATAGATTCTCAGTGAGTACCATATTTGTTAATATAGAGTGGTTTATCTGGGCATCTTGTCTGTTGGGTTTGGGTAGTATGAAGATGAGTTTGGGTAGTATGAAGATGGCTTTGGGAAGGTTTCCAACAGGCAGAAAATGGGAAAAGGGCATTCCAGGTGGAAGAAATAGTATGAGTAAAGACACCAAGGTGGAGACCATGGACCAATATGGGAGCCTGGAGGGAAGGAGAAAGAAGGAAAGACAGAGCACACTAAGTGCCAAGCATGGAGCTGGGCTCCTTATATGCACTGTTGCACTAGCCTTTACAGAAACTTGGTGAGGTGCTACTATTTCCACAAAGGTCATACAGCTCGAATTGGTGTTAGAGACAGGATTAGACCAATTCTGTTAGACTCTAAAGCCCATGGCTTATCAGGGCTTTAGAGAATTGTAATTCAAGTTGGTGCCTAGAATAAGTGGAAAGAAATAAGAGGAGGGAAGTGCAGAAAGACGTGTATTACAGAGTTATATTATTGATAATATCTAGGGCTTTTTGATTGCCTAACATGGATTAAAACCTGTGCTAGGTACTTTAAATATGTCACCTCATTAAAATGAATGGCAACCCTATTAGGTGATTACCCCCATTTTACAGATAAGGGAACTAAATCTCAGAGAGATTTGATAATCTGCCCAAAGTCACCAAACCAATAAGTGACGGAGTCATGACTTTTTTGACTTTTGATTTTCCACAACCTGGGCTCATTGGGTAAGAACTTAAAGGATGAATCATCATGTAATAATTTGATTCTAAATGACATAACAGGAGTACGGATTTCTCCTTCTCCCCCTCCCCCCCCCCCGCTTCTCCTTCTCCTCTTCCTCCCTCTTTTTTTTTTTTTTTTTGACATAGGAAAGTCCCAAGCCTAGGCTTTTCTTCCAGCACTGTTCTTTTCTCCCTGTACATTTCTGCCCACTGTCCTGTCTCCTTCTTCTGTCCCCTCTGCCCAAATGGATAGAACTGGACCCCATGCATACTTAACTGCTAGCCTTAAAAAAAAAAAAGATGAATCTTCTGATAGATAAGAACTTTTCTTAAGGAAGAGAATGGATAGGAAGATGAGGGAAATGCCTGGCTAAGATCTCAAGACGAGATGGAGAAATGGCCCTAAAAGGGCAGGGAAGAAGTTGTTCCCTTTTCCCATATACTTTTCCTTTCCTTTTTCCTTCATTTATCCTGAATGAGTGAAGTTCAAAATCAGCCTTGTTCAGAATTACCTGGGTTTGCTTGTTCAGAAGGCAGATTTCCTGGCCCCACACCAGATATTCAGGAGGTTTTTTGTGGGGCCACAGAGTTTGCTTTTTTTCAACAAGCACCCCCAGAGATTCTACAAATTGAGAATACTGCCTTTTTGCAGGTACACCCATGGGCTTTAGCTATTAGTGCCAAGAGAATTTGAGGTGCCAGGAACTTGGGACAAGATGCCATCCAGGTGCCTGCCCCAACCAGGAGAATTGACCTGGGGGCTGTGTGTAGGAGTCCCCGTCTTTCGGAATTAGTGATGTGGTTAGAGTAGCAACGTGACTCTCTGTGGACGGAAGAAGGTAGGTCGGATGTGAGAGCCTCCCTCCGTGAACGTGCGTGCGTCATCTCAGTCATCGCTTATATCTTTATTCTCAAAAACAAGTCAGTTTTGTTCCTGTCAGCATCTTGGTTGGCCTGCAACAAAGAGGGCAAGCTGAGATGGAGAAGCCCAGTCACAGCCTTCAGGTGATGCTTTGAGGGCATGGTTGGGTTGGGGAGAGCAGGAAAACTTTACTCAAACTGCCTTCAGTAGTAAAAAAAACAAAAAACAAAAAACAAAAAAACACACACCATGATTTCAGAAAAACACTGCCAAAGGACATAGAGCTATCTACTTGCATGAGTTTTGGGGATTATGGCATTTTTTGTTTTTGTTTTTTATCACCAAGAATGGGGTGATCCGGACTCTCTAAGGAAGTGAATTTCAGCCTGGATGTACTTCAAAATAATTAGAAGCTTTAAAAAAATAGAGATGCCCAGGCCTCACCCCCTCATCTGCTAAATCCAGGCTGTCAGTGGTTGGACCTGGGAATCTATATAAAGCTCCTTGGGGATTCTGGAGCAGCAAGTCTGGTGTTGCTCCAGGGGTTACCATTTGGAAGCCACTCCACTAAGGTGAGAGGGAAAATCACTCCAGCCTGAGCACTATAATATCAAGCCATCTTTTCTCTCCTTGCTTCATCTTTGTCTTCCCTGCCATTCCCTTCCCTTCCCACCATAACATGGCAGGAGCTTCAGAAAGGTTTACCTCTCAGCTCTCTTGTAGAACAACACAGGAACTTATCTAGCTGTGTGAAATCCAGAAGGGCTTTATAAATTTAAATGTATTACATATTTTATTTTCCTTATATTTAAATATGAGTTGCTTGCCATTTATACATGCCCATTGAGTTTGCAAATGACAATTGCAGGATGTGGGCTCCCAGACCCTGGAAGACATGGAGATGAGTCAGATGACATCTGTCCAAGTCATGGCAATAGAAAACCCCTGCACTGGGAGAGTTGGGGCCAATGAACTCTAAAGTCCCTCCCAACACAGACATACCCTGGCTTTGGTGTTAACCATTTCAACTTGTTCTTTTCTTGATTTTCATCTGTTTTCTATACCTCCTTAGAGTTCCTACCAGGTTGAGTGCCTTGAATCATATAGGTAGTGAGAAGCTGAAAGTGATTAGAGATAGAAGGAATTAGGGCAGGTTTTAGTCATAACTGGAGTGCCCAGGGCAGCTGTTCAGTCGTACATTGCACAATTCTAGGGGCACCATTCAAATTGTAGCTAATGATGATAGGCACATTTACTACTACAAGTATGCATCATTTGAGTCAGAGGCAGTATCTTTACTCTCAATAATCTTTTATTGATGTCAGCATCTTTCCAGGCATAGTACAGCCCAATAAAGAGAAGATTTGGTGCCTAGAAGTGTTCCTGACCAGAGATGCCTGCCAGAATGACCCAAGAATCAAAGATTCAAGAGAGAAGAAACCTGCCAAACAAACCTCCCTCAACCAGTCTCCTTGACTGGTTTCTCCACCTTCATTTAGGGGTGAAAGAGAAGAAGATGGACTGGGATTTTTCAATCTAAAATTCTCTATTTGTTTGGGTCCTGAAATTTCATCACATGATAGGAAAAATAGTTGTGGCTTTGAAGGACTGAATGGTTGCTGACTGCAGTGGGCAGATTTGTCCCAATCCCAGAGGAAGGCTTTTTGGAAGAAAATTCCACCAGCCCCCTTCCTTCCCAGATCATACCCCTTTTTCAACGTTCCACTCAATCTTTGGCTTCTCCCTGGACACTATTCTGATCATTCAAAGCATTAAGTGAGGCCCTCTGCCTACATCTGGCTCTCATTCCAGAGTACACCTGTATCTGTATAATTTATTTGGCTTTTAATCATGTATGTATTTCTGATAACTCTCCATTAGCTTCCCTGGATTGTTATTTATATTTTGTGCAAGTTTACTTTCTCAAGGATACTCTAAGCAAATTAATGCATTTACATTACTCATTTACATGTCCAGCAAATAGTTCTTGAGGGCCAACTTGTGCCAGGCATTGTTCTAGGTCCTGGAAAATTCTCTCTCCCTCTCTCTCTCCCATCTATCATCTATCTATCATCTATCTCAGGTGGTAGATGCAACAAAGACTAAGTAGGCTAAGGGGAGTTAAATAATAAAATAAAGGAAATCATTGATCAACAAAATAAATGACAGTTCCATTCAATTTTTGAATTTATTTATCAAAGAACACCATATGCTAGATGCTAAAAAAATTACACCTGTAGTGACTAGAACAAGCTATTATAAAAAGGAAACAATCCAAGTGGAAGAAAAATGTTATTAGGCTAGAAAACATAGTTGTTGCATTAAACTCTAAAATGGAAGCCATGACATGCAAATGGACACTGCAGGGAACAAAATTAGTAACGGATAAGATGAAGATAAATTTCCTAGAACACAAAAGCAAAAGACAAAGAAATGAAAATGAAAGAAGAGAATAATTGTGAAAGACAGATATCAAAGAGCTAACTCACAAATAACAAGAGTTCCTAAAATAATTAACAAAATCATTTGTAGAAGAAGCCATAGATAGAACATTTATTAGCTTTAAGTAAAACTATTATTTTTAATTTTTTTCTGGCTACAAATTTATTCAACACAAAACATCTCCAACTTTACTGAGGTGGCTGACCACGTCCACGACCAAATCCGCCTCTAAACTGGAACTCAATTGCTGACCCAGTCCCACCCAGCCTCAGCTTTCTTGACACCAGGGGGCACAGTGCTTCATCTGTAGGTGTCTCTGTCAGCTTCCCCTCATGTGAGTCTTGCAGGTCGCTCTCCCTCCAGACCTTTGGGCCGTGGTCAGCCAGCCTCAGGGAGGCTGCAGCGCAAAGTGGCAGCACAATCTCGGGGGGCAGGTGGAAGTAATCACGGAGATACTGGGTGCCCTCGTTGATAAGTTACCAGTAGAAATGTCTCCAGGCAAACTGTTCCTTTATGTAGCCTCGTGATTTGAGAGACTCCATGGCCTTCATGACGTGAGGGTTGGGCACATTCTTGTCTGCCAGCTCAGGGTGTTTGGGCATGTGGACATCCTTCTTGGCCACCATCACTCCCTCCTTGAGAAGGAGTTCGTAAATGGCAATTCAGTTCTTCTTGGGCATCAACATCTCCGTGGCTGCTACATCCGGGCCCGGGGCTGGAAAGCTAAAACACTATTTTTTAAAAGATTTTATTTATTTATTTGACAGAGAAAGAGAGAGAGAGAGAGAGCACAAGTAAGGGGGAGTGGCAGAGGGAGAGGGAGAAGAATAGGCTCCCCGCTGAGCAAGGAGCCCGATGCAGGAATTGATCCCAAGACCGTGCGATCATGACCTGAGCCGAAGGCAGACGCTTAACCAACTGAGCCATCCAGGCACCCAAGTAAAATTTTATTTTTAAAATTAAATATGCTTATCAGGAATCTTTGGGTTGTGTCAGGGTCCCAGCTCAAACTGGCTTAAGTAAAAGAGGGATTTTATTGGCTCACCTAATGAAGTTCAAAGGTTTACTAGGAATCCATCTCTCCAGCTCTGGCTTTCTTCTGGGTTGGCTTCGTTCTTGGGTAGGTTGTTCCCAGTCGCTCTAGGCTGATATTCTTCCAGCTTTCCAAGCCCAAGGAGAGGAAAAAATTCTTCCTTTCTAATACTTGTGTGGCATTAACCTTGGTTTAATCCTCAGACTCTGATTGGCTGAGCTTGTGTCAGGAGCTCATCATTGACTCAGTTTAGGCAGCTGAGAAGGGTGGTGGCATTGGTTTTGTTGGCAGGACACTCCCACTCCTGGAATGAGCAGCTGTCTGCTCCATCCAGTGTCCACATGGACTGCAAGTAAGGGAGAGATGGTTTCCCAGAGGATGACGGGGCTGCTGGCCCTAGAAGAAAGGGGAGTGGATGTGGCTAGGCTAAATAACATCCTGTTGGACAGATTAATAAAAGAACTACTCCCAGACCTATTAGTGCAGAATTTTTAACTCTAAAAGGTTACCAAAACCCTATAAATAAATATGCAGCAAGAAAAAAAAAAGTCACATGTACCTCAGATTTCTCCTCCAAAATTCTACATGCTTGGAAGACAAGGGTACAAAGTCTTTTGCATCATGAAGGAAAGAGGTTGTGTGACCTAAGAATTCATTACCTGGGCAAATGGTCATTCATAATATATGCACTCAAAAAATATAATTCCTGGGACTATCCTTGAACAAACTAGTAAAAAATGTGTTCTAGAACAATAAGGATAAATTAAAAGTAAGTATAAAACATCACTACTTCCCATGATTCTACCTCTGAAATTGGTTCCTTTCCACCATCTCTCTTCCTGTCACCATCATCGTTCATGTGGACCACTGCCACAGCCTCTTAACTTGACTTTCCCTTCCACTCTCCACTCTTCTAAGCCATTCTCCTCATATCATCCAATGGTCTCCTAATAAACCAAATCATGTCCCTTCCTTGCTTAAAAGATTTATAGCTTTGTAGGGCACGTAGAATAAATTCAAGCTCCTTACCATAGCCTTTGAGACCTTGCCTGCTTCAGCCTCTGCACATTATTCCCAACTACATTGTCTTTTGCTTACTGCACTGCAGTCATGTAGTCAGTTCTTTCTGTGAGTGTACCAAGCCCCTTCTGTCGGCCTTCACGCATGCTGTTCCCTCTACTTGGAACTGTCTTCTCTTGATCCTTTCTTTGGTTCCTTCTCTTTCATTACATGTGCTTATTTACACCTCTTCCTCAGATGGTCTCTGATCTCACAATCTAAAAATAGACTTCCTTCTATTTTTCTTGGCACTCTTATCTCAAACCATCATCAAGCCTGTAATTGTATGTTTACTCGTGTTCACCTGTGTTATGTCTGTCTTGCCCTGGAGTGTGAATCCCATGAAGGCAGGACCCATATCTATTTTGTTCACCAGGTCTAAGCACTGGCCTACAATGTTAAAGCAATGGAGTAGGGGACAGATTTGAAAGTTCTAAATTAGGGGTGTCTGGGTGGCTCAGTCAGTTAAGCATCTCCCTTCGGCTCAGGTCATGGTCCCAGGGTCCTGGGATCGAGCCATGCATCGGGCTCCCTACTCAGCAGGATGCCTGCTTCTCCCTCTCCCACTCCCCCTGCTTGTGTTCCTGCTCTCGCTGTCTCTCTCTCTCTGTCAAATAAATGAATAAAATCTTTAAAAAATATTAAAGTTCTAGATTAAATGCGCAGATCCAGAATATAGTTTTTTCGGTTTCTGATTTAGTGCCATAGAGATTGATAGAAACTGATGTGATGTAGAATCTCTGAAAGCAGAATTAACAATGCATGCTGAGTGATTGTGACCTTGAAAGAAAGATGCAATTCAGTGGATCAGGGAGAGGTAGGAGGACATTTCATGTGTGTATGTGTGCATGTGCATGCACGCACGTGTGTGTATGTGTGTGTGTGTGTGTGTGTGTTGGTGGTGATGTAGGGAAAGGCAGAAAAAGACTAATAAGCAGAGGTCTAGAACTGAGATGGATTAAGAGTAGTGAACTAAGGATGTGAGGAACACAGCAAGGCTGCTATGTACCACAGGACTCACAGGGGCTTAACATTCAGAGGAAATCCAGAAATTGCTGCCATGAGGACAAAGCTTTCTCCCTAGAGGGGCTTGGTGTGCTGTACCTGCATCTGCCCTAGGACTTTTAGTCTGTGGACAACAAGGACACCTTGTGGCACAAGGAAGGGGTGAGAAATATGTAACAAAGAGGCTACAGGTGCTAGAGGTGCTGCCCAAGAAAGGAAGGCCAGGGGCGTGGGTATCATGAGTGAAGGGGTGCATGAAGATTTTGGATGACAGAAAAGGAAGGCAAAAGGCTCTGGAGACAAACTTGCATGACTCCCCCATGAACCCAGGAGTAGGTCTTGTTTAGGGGGAGCAAGCAAAGCAGCTCTCTATTCCTGGAAAACAAACTTTATGTGTGACTTTTTTTAAAAGATTTTATTTCTTTATTTGAGAGAGAGAGAATGAGAGATAGAGAGCACGAGAGGGAAGAGGGTCAGAGGGAGAAGCAGAGTCCCCGCTGAGCAGGGAGCCCGATGTGGGACTCGATCCCAGGACTCCAGGATCATGACCTGAGACGAAGGCAGTCGCTTAACCGACATTTTTTAAAGTAAACTCTACCCCCAGTGTGGGGCTTGAACTCATGATCCTAAGATCAAGAGCTGTACCATCTTTATGTATGTTTATAGAGATGTCCCTCAAGATGGCCCCATGGGTGTTGCTGTCTGCAGACAGGGGCACCTTAAGAACAATGAAGAGAGGCAGATATGGCATTCTCAGGTAGAAGATCTGGGCTGGCTTACCTGTCTCTGCCATTTTGTATCTATTTAACCTCAAGCTAGCTCAGTATCTTAAGACTGCTCTCACTGAAAGGACGGTTGATGAATGATTCCACAACCTTATGTGTGATCCCCACAGGCTCTGTGATCTGTAATGTCGTTTGCACTTAGTCCTGGAGAATGTGGGCATAGTGGGAAGGGTGTGACCCTCTGGAAATGCTGTCTGTGGGCCTGACCTCCACTGGCTTGTTCTGCCACGTCTTCACTGTTTGCTCAGCCTCAAAGAAAGACTACTGGCCGGCTGAGTAGAACACTCCTCTGCCCAGTTCTCAGCTTTGGCAGGGACTTTAAAAGATGATTTTATTCTTTACCCTGTCTCTGAGAAAGTCTACAACATACTCATCGCAACCTCTGGGCATCTATCTAGTTTTAGAAGACTCACTAGAAAAGGTGAATCTGTGCTTTATCATCTGTTAAGAGTAGCATGTGAGAAAATAAGGTTTAATGAACAATTGCCACTAGATGGCACCATAGTAGTCTCGGTGCATCACATGAGAGCTGCTTCAGACAAGAAATACAGTAGCTACATGGAAGCAACCCAAGTGTCCATCCATAGATGAACAGATAAAGAAGTTGTGCTAGATATACACAATGGAATATTACTCAGCCATAAAAAGGTTGATATCTCATGGATGGAACTTGAGGGTATTATGCTAAGTAAAGTAAGTCAGAAAGAGAAAGACAAATACCATATGATTTCATTTATATATGGAATCTAAAAAAATGAATAAATAAACAAAGAAAAATCAGAAACAGACCCATAAATACAGAGAACAAACTGATGGTTGCCAGAGGGGAGAGAGGTCGGGGGATGGGTAAAATGGTGAAGGGGAGTGGGAGGTGTAGGCTTCCAGTTATGAAATAAATAAGTCACGGTGATAAAACGTACAGCATAGGGAATATAGTCAATGGTATTGTCATAGCATTGTATGGTGACACTTGTATGCTTACACTTGTGGTGAGCAGAGCATAATGCATAGACTTGTCGAATCACTACACTGCACACCTGGAACTAATGTAACATTATATGCCAACTATACCTCAGTAAAAAAATATATAGTAACTATAGGAGTGAGTTGATGAAAGGATATATTTCCACTGAATGACTTGCAAGATACTTTCCTTCATTTCCAAGGATATTGAAAAATTTCCTCTGATCAATCAGAGGATGGTGGGTTCCAGCTCAGCAATTGCCAGGTATGGAATCAACCACCCCATCTATGTTTTTGAAAACCTTATAGCAACTTCACCTGGGGGAAGCACAGTCTTCTCAAGACCCATCACCACCACTCTTTGTTGCCACTAGACTTACAAGTAGAGTCAAATATCAACTTTCTTTAGGGGGGACTAGTACAAAATCTAACTCAGAGGAAATCATTTAAATGCTAAAAGAATTGCAAGATTGTATAATACACATTGGCAAAAACTTGGGAAATATATGCAGAAGCATGTTCTATGGGTGCTAGACAAAGGATGATGGAATATAGCACTGGATGAGATCAAATTTATTGGGTGCATTTATTAGATATTCTGGGTTTAAAGTGTTAGTTTTTGCAACTGTAAGCGTCTCTAAAACTTTCTTGGTTGGCTGACAGAACCTTGGACTCAGTAGTGGTATGTGTTTAATAAGGCTGGAATGCTAGAACTTCTCTGACAGGATATAGAAGAAGGCATTCAAGATAGGGAGAAAGGAATGATCACGTGACTTTATCACACAAAATCTGCACACCTACCCCCCAAATACATAAACCAGAGAAGACAAAACATTGAGAAATACATTATTGATGTGAGCACTTGCATCTCTGAAAAACTCTGAAAAATGCTGTTTTCTGTAAGCCAGATATAGTGGTGGAGACACCTCTGTTGAGTTGAGCTCACTGATGCCAATGGGAATGAAGGGATTCCCATATAGCAGAGGTCAAATGACAGAACTTAACCACCAAAGACAAGGGGACATTTACCATAAAAGACAGCATGAACGTAGTGCTAATCAAACTGTTGTGAGACTAGGGATCTTTAGTTGGACAATTGATCATGGTGTACCTAGGAATGAAAAAAAAATGATAGACTACTAGAATGACCTGTAATAAAAAGTCTGGTGGCCAAAAAATTGGCTTGAGTGACTTCTCATCTAATTTCTAGACCAAGTCACTTATAGACTAGGAGTCTCTTGATTGGAGGGGGATGAAATGACCAATCTTGTGGACTTCAATTAACAACTTTCCCCAGCTATTCCAGTACTTGCTTAATGGACCTATATATGACATAGCCATAATGATAAAGATGGGGTTATGTGTGGACTCAACAACAGAGACTTGCCTTAATCAGGGTTTTTCTGGCCAGCAATGCTGCTGAATGCCTAACTTGTGAACTATACAAAGGCCCTGATATGGCACCATTCCCTAATGGGCCCAGCCAGCCCTCAGGGGCAGGTTGATTCAATTGTTCCCTTCTACCGTGGAGAAGAGCAACATTTTTTCCCTCCGAGTACATACCTGCTTTTCTGCCCAAGAATCTTCTGCCAGCATCGTCTGTGATTACAAAATATGGCATACTGCAAACAACATTGCTTCTGATCAAGACAGTCATTTCAAAAAAAGTGCAGCAATGGATTCATGCCCATGCAATTAACTGGTATAGCCATATACCCCACCACCCAGAAGCCGCAGGCCTAGTAGAAAGATTTAATGGATTACTGAAGGTATGGTACCAGTTGAGAGATTATATATTGAAAGGACAGTTCTTCCTCAAAAGATGTAGATTATACTTGGGATTATATATATATTTCCCATACCCTGTCTACATGGGCCTGGGAATCAGAGGTAGAAGTGGACTAGCTCTTCTCATTACTAAAACTCATAGCCTGCCCACAGATGTTTTGCTTCTGATCCCTGTGACTTTGAGCTCTGCTCATTTGGAGTCTTGATTCCCAAAAAATGAATGCTTCTTCCAGAGCATACACCAATATTGCATTGATTTGGAAGATGAGACTGCCACCTGATCATTTTGTGTTCCTCAGGCTACTAAACCAACAGGCAAAGAAGAGAGTTATTCTATTGGCTGGGGTGATTGATATTTATTAGCAACTCACTGGGGATGGGGGACTATATTTGGAACCTGTGTGTTCTCTGGACTGAATTTTCATGCTGATAGTAGAAGTAAATAGAAGATGACAATTTTTCCACCCACCCCTGCCAAAGCATATCCAATGATGATTCAGACCCTTTAGGCAAGATGAATTACCCCACCATAAAAAAAAACCCAACCATCGGAGATGCTGTATGAAGACAAAGGAAATATGAAATGGGTAGTGAAAGAAGGAAGTTGTAAACATCAATTATGGCCTCATGACCAGTTACTTGCTTATTATGCATGTGTGTAGATATATAATTGTATATATTAATTCTTTTATTATTCTCTTTCCTTCTTATCCTTATTATTTTTGCAAGTTTTATTGGAAGTTAACTTTATAATTTGTTTTTTTTGGAAACATATGTTCAGATGAAATTGAATTTGAGAAATAACCAATGCTGCTCAGGGATGGGTACAATGATAGTTGAGACTCTGCAGATCTGAGTTTGGGAAGACAACACTGTCTTTGTTTCTATGCAGAAAAGTTGCATTTGGGGGAGAAAACAAAGGTTTTTGTGATAATAGCAAAGTTCATAATTTGTAGAGTAGTGTTATGGATGCTGAATAGCCAAAGGAATGGACTGTATCAGTTACCTTAATGCCTCTCAGTTTCAAACTTACCATTTTTTTTTAAATGGGAAAATAACTTTATTTTGTCTGGGGGAGTGGGCAGGCATCTAGTCCCAGAACTTCTGGGATTACTTCTTGATGCTGGCAGCCTTGGTGATCTTGAGCACCAAGAATCCTAGAACCAGGATTCTGAAAGCCACAATTTTGCTTTTCCAAATGGCTCGGAACTAATGTAACATTAGGTTACCATTGGGTAACCATTAGACCATTTGGGTCACTAGATGGAGACTGTGAGGCTGGAGGAGGAACAAGGGGTTTGCTCCTTGCTGTATATTTTCCTGAGGGTTTTTTGTCTGCTTGCCGTTCCTGTGAGTATTACCCCAGCAAAACTTCATCATAGCATAAGCGCTTTCGTGTTGTAGCAGCAGCTGAATCCAGTTTGCGGTTTCTCTAACACCTGCAGAATCAGCTTCATTATGTCTCCTTGGAGACACCAACAACAGCTAGCCAGTGCCTTTCCGCAAAGATCTGGGTCTTTGCGCAGTCTCCTAAGTCCCCTCTTCTGAACTCAGACAACTAACACTGGCTGAGCAATACCTCCTACTCAGAGGTCTGAGTTTCAGTTCCTCATGGTCTACTAAGTCTCTAAGTTTTAATAACTTCAATCTTCGTTTTGCTTCCTCAGATCTCAGTAGTTGCAACTTCCACTATATTTTATAATTCTCTTTTAACCTTTTGTTACTGTGATGATTAGTTTTATGTGTCAACTGGACTAGTCTATAGTACCCAGTTATTATTATATGTACACTAACCCAGTTGTTGTTGTTAGGATATGTTGTAGATGTGGTAAACATCCATAATCAGTTCATTTTAGACAAAGGAGATTACCTTCAATAGTGGGGGTGGTCCTTATCCACTCAGGTGAAAGACTGTAGGAACAAAACCAGGTTTCCTGGAGGAAGAAGACATCCTGCTTCAAGACTGCAACATTAGCTCTTGCTGTAGAATTTCCAGCCTGCTGATCTGCTCTACAGAATTCAGATCTGCTGGCCCCCACAGCTGTGTAAGTCAGTTCCTTGAAATAAATCTATTTATGCATATTAAGAGGTTTGGATTCTGTTTCTCTGGAGAGACCTGACTCATACAGGTATCTAGTTAGGATCTTTGCATGTATTAACATATATTAAACTCTCTGTATTCAAATAACTGGTGTGGTTTTGATTTTGTGAGTGAACCCTAACTGATTCAGTGGTAGAAGATTTTAGTAAAGACTCCTATACTAAATTTTAATTTTTAAAAGCTAACGTGGGTAGAGATTGCAGCCAGGAAATAGAACACTGCTTAGGAAGAGAAAATAGATGCCAAAGCAGAGTGTGTAGGTTAGAAGACTAGCAAGAGACAATGATTAACACACAGAGTGTAACACAGGGAATCAGAGCTTCATAAGAAACCAGTTAATAAAGCTGTAATTAGAATACACTTTGAACACATACAAACTTGAAGAACAAGTGCTTTCTACAAATAGCAGTGTAAGTCTTCTAGAAGGACAGGATTATCCTGGTACAGAAGGAAAATAGAGCAGAAACACCTTGGGTCAGATAAAAGATTAGAAGTTGGAAAAGAGGAAACCACAGTAGATCAGAGCAGAAGCTACTTGTCTGAGACACACAGGTTTAGGAATCCAGTTCTTTAGGGAGGACATTCTGTTTATCTATCCGTATGTAACAAATCATGTAAGAACATAGAAGTTTAAAACAACAAGCATTAATTTTGCTCACAAATCTGCAGTTTGGGCAGGGCTCACTGCAGACAGATCATTTCTGTTCCACACCATACTAGCTATAACAGCTAGACTGAGGCTGGCAGATCAACTTTTGAAATGTGTTACTCATATGGCTGGTGCTGACTCTCTGGGACCTCAGCCAAGGTGATGGGTTGTGAGCATTCTCTCCATGTGGGCCCCTGTCCAGGCAGTTTGGGGTTACTTATGGCAGAGTGGCTGGGATCAAAAACAAGCATCCTCAGAAAGAAAAAGAAACTGACAGGGTCTTCAACTCTCAGCCCAGAAATTTGCAGTGTTGTTTCTGCTGTAATCCACTAGTCAAGTGGTCACAGAACCCAGGTTCAAGGACAGGAGATACAGATCTCACTTCTCAGTGGGAAGAATGTCAAAGAATCTCGGGCAGAGGTATGTTTTAAAACTGCCACAGAGAAAATAGTAGAAGAAGCAATCAAAATTTGACTATTGAGAATGCTTACCTGGCCAAGTTAACTGGTAAAGTGCATATAGTTCTCTTTCTGCTGGGTAGTTCAGTCACACAAGTCCTTTTGAAATCCTGAGTTGAAGTATATCCCCTTTTTTGTTATATACATGGCTTTCTTGGTTAGGTCAGTCCTACCTGATTATCAACATGATTTGGGAGATTAGACCACAAAATTGGAATAGCATAATCCTATGGAACACATAGTCTTAGCAAGAAAATGACACCAGGCAAATCATAATCAAATATTATCTTAGAAGCAGCCAGGTGACAAAAAACATGTTAGGTACAGAGGAACAAGGATAAAGATGATAACAGATAGGAAAGAATGCAAGTAAGAAGACAGTGGAGCATTATCTCTAAAGTACTAAAAGAAAAAAAATGCGTCAATCTAGAATTCTATAGTCACTGAAAATATCTCTCAAAAATGAAGGTTTTCAGACATACAAAAGTTGAAAGAATTCATTGGCAGAAGACCTGCATTACAAGAACTGTTAAAGTCCTTTAGGCAGGAGAAAAATGATACCAGGTGAAAATCTGAATGTATACAAAGAAACAAAGAGCACTGGAAATGGTACTACATAAATAAATGTATCAGATTATTTCTTTTAAGAATCTCTTTAGGGCACCTGGGTGGCTCAGTTGGTTAAGCGACTGTCTTCGGCTCAGGTCATGATGCTGGAGTCCTGGGATCGAGTCCCACATCGGGCTCCCTGCTCAGCAGGGAGTCTGCTTCTCCCTCTGACCCTCTTCCCTCTCGTGCTCTCTATCTCTCATTCTCTCTCTCTCAAATAAATAAATAAAATCTTAAAAAAAAAAAGAATCTCTTTAAACACTAACTATTTAAAAATAACAAAAATGTGGGGAGCCTGGGTGGCTCAGTCAGTTAAGTGTCTGCCTTCAGCTCAGGTCATGATCCTGGGGTCCTAGGATCAAGCCCTGTGTCTGGCTCCCTGCTCAGCAGGGAGTCTGCTTCTGCCTCTGCCTCTGTCCCTCCCTCTGCTCATCTCTCTCTCTCAAATAAATAAATAAATAAAATCTATTGCCATAAAAATAGCAATAATGTATTTTGGAGTTCATAACATAAGTGCAAGAAAAATATGGCAATAATAGCATAAGGACTTGGAGGGGAGAAATGGAAATATGCTATTATACAGTTCTATACTTTACATGAAGTGGTATCTGATACTAGATACCAGATTTGAAGGAAGTGGTATCTGATACCAAATACCAGATTTGAAGGAAGACTGTAATGACTCAAAGATGTATACTAAACATTAGGGCAACCATTAACGCAACAGAACAAAACAAAGAGTTACATGTAAGGCAACAAAGAGGATACAATGGAATAAAAGTAATAAACTCAATGAAATAAGAAGAAGGCAGAAAAGAGGGGAAAAGCATTAACAAACAGATGGTACAAATAAAAAATAAATAGCTGGAAGATAGACTTAGCCTAACCATCAGTAATCACATGAAATGTAAATCACCCCAGTTAAAAAGCAGAACTCATCAGCTTGGATTAAAAAAATAAAAAACAACAAAACACGAGATCCAAGTATATGCTGTCCACAGGGAACATACTTAAAATACACAAATAGGTTACATGTAAAAAAAAAATGCAGAAAATGCCTACAGATATACCATGCTAACACTAGTCAAAAGCAAGTTGAAGATTACACACAAACATACACACACATACACACACAAATGTGTTTTCTGACCACAATGGAATTAAATTAGAACTCAATAGGAAAAAGATATCTGAAGAATCCCTAAATATTTGGGAACTAAATAATGTACTTCTCTAAAGAAAAACCCTTGGATCAAAGAATAAATCAAACGAGAAATTAGAAAGTATTTTGAACTGAATGAATATAGAAACACCACATGTCAGACTTTGCAGAATACTACTAAAGCAACACTTAGGGTGAAATTTATAGAGCTAAATGCCTATATTAGAAAAGAATTTCCTCAATCTGCTAAGGGCATCTATGAAAAAACTATAGCGAACATCATACTTAATGAAAAAAGACTGAATACTTTCTCCCTAGTGTCAAAAACAATAGAAGGATATTCATTATTACCACCTGTATTTATCATTGTATTTGAGATTCTAGCCACTGCAATAAGGCAAAAACATAAATAAAATAAAAGGCATCCAGTGGAGAAAGGGAAACCCTCTTACACTGTCGGTGGGAATGCAAGCTGGTGCAACCACTCTGGAAAACAGTATGGAGGTTCCTCAAAAAGTTCAAAATAGAGCTACCATATGATCCAGCAATTGCATTACTGGGTATTTACCACAAAGATACAAATGTAGGGATCCGAAGGGGTACATGGACCCCGATGTTTATAGCAGCAATGTCCACAATAGCCAAACTGTGGAAAGAGCCAAGATGTCCATCGACAGGTGAACGGATAAAGAAGATGTGATACACACACACACACACACACACACACACACACACACACACACACACACACACACACACAATGGAATATTATGCAGCCATCAAAAGGAATGAGATCTTGCCATTTGCAACGACATGGATGGAGCTGGAGGGTATTATGCTGAGTGAAATAAGTCAACCAGAGAAAGACATGTATCATATGACCTCACTGATATGAGGAATTCTTAATCTCAGGAAACAAACTGAGGGTTGCTGGAGTGGTAGGGGGTGGGTGGGAGGGATGGGGTGGCCAGGTGATAGACATTGGGGAGGGTATGTGCTATGGTGAGTGCTGTGAATTGTGCAAGACTGTGGAATCACAGATCTGTACCTCTGAAACAAATAATGCAATATATGTTCAGAAAAAAAAAGAAGAAGAAGATAGCAGGAGGGGAAGAATGAAGGGGGGGAATAGGAGGGGGAGACGAACCATGAGAGACGATGGACTCTGAAAAACAAACTGAGGGTTCTAGAGGGGAGGGGGGTAGGAGGATGGGTTAGCCTGGTGATGGGTATTAAGGAGGGCACGTTCTGCGTGGAGCACTGGGTTTTATGCACAAACAATGAATCATGAAACACTACATCAAAAACTAATGATGTAATGTATGGTGATTAACATAACAATAAAAATTAAAAAATAAATAAAATAAAAGTCATCCAGATTGGAAAGGGAGAAGTAAAACTATCTTTATTCATAGTCTACATAGGCAATTCTGTTTTTTAAAATTTTTTATTGTTATGTTAATCACCATACATTACATCATTAGTTTTTGATGTAGTGTTCCATGATTCATTGTTTGTGCATAACACCCAGTGCTCCACGCAGAACGTGCCCTCTTTAATACCCATCACCAGGCTAACCCATCCACCCACCCCCCTCCCCTCTAGAACCCTCAGTTTGTTTTTCAGAGTCCATCGTCTCTCATGGTTCGTCTCCCCCTCCGATTTACTCCCCTTCATTCTTCCCCACCTGCTATCTTCTTCTTCTTCTTTTTTTCTTAACATATATTGCATTATTTGTCTCAGAGGTACAGATCTGTGATTCCACAGTCTTGCACAATTCACAGCACTCACCATAGCACATACCCTCCCCAATGTCTATCACCCAGCCACCCCATCCCTCCCACACCCCCACTATTCCAGCAACCCTCAGTTTGTTTCCTGAGATTAAGAATTCCTCATATCAGTGAGGTCATATGATACATGTCTTTCTCTGATTGACTTATTTCACTCAGCATAATACCTTCCAATTCCATCCATGTCGTTGCAAATGGCAAGATCGCATTCCTTTTGATGGCTGCATAATATTCCATTGTGTATATATACCACTTCTTTATCCATTCATCTGTCAGTGGACATCTTGGCTCTTTCCACAGTTTGGCTATTGTGGACATTGTTGCTATAAACATCGGGGTGCACGTACCCCGTCGGATCCCTACATTTGTATCTTTGTAGTAAATACCCAGTAGTACAATTGCTGGATCATATGGTAGCTTTATTTTGAACTTTTTGAGGAACCTCCATACTGTTTTCCAGAGGGACTGCATCAGCTTGCATTGCCACCAACAGTGTAGGAGGGTTCCCCTTTCTCCAGATCCCCGCCAACATCTGTCGTTTCCTGACTTGTTAATTTTAGCCATTCTGACTGGTGTGAGGTGGTATCTCATTGAGGTTTTGATTTGGATTTCCCTGATGCTGAGCGATGTTGAGCACTTTTTCATGTGTCTGTTGGCCATTTGGATGTCTTCTTTGGAAAAATGTCTGTTCATGTCGTCTGCCCATTTCTTGATTGGATTATTTGTTCTTTGGGTGTTAAGTTTGATAAGCTCTTTATAGATTTTGGATACTAGCCCTTTACCTGATATGTCATTTGCAAATATTTTCTCCCATTCTGTCGGTTGTCTTTTGGTTTTGTGGACTGTTTCTTTTGCTGTGCTTTTTATCTTGATGAAATCCCAATAGTTCATTTTTGCCCTTGCTTCCCTTGCCTTTGGCGATGTTTCTAGGAAGAAGTTGCTGCGGCTGAGGTCGAAGAGCTTGCTGCCTGTGTTCTCCTTTAGGATTTGGATGGACTCCTGTCTCACGTTTAGGTCTTTCAACCATTTGGAGTCTATTTTTGTGTGTGGTGTAAGGAAATGGTCCAGTTTCATTCTTCTGCATGTGGCTGTCCAATTTTCCCAACACCATTTGTTGAAGAGACTGTCTTTTTTTCATTGGACATTCTTTCCTGCTTTGTCAAAGATTAGTTGACCATAGAGTTGAGGGTCCATTTCTGGGCCCTCGATTCTGTTCCACTGATCTATGTGTCTGTTTTTGTGCCAGTACCATACTGTCTTGATGATGACAGCTTTGTAATAGAGCTGGAAGTCCGGAATTGTGATGCCGCCAGCTTTGCTTTTCTTTTTCAACATTCCTCTGGCTATTCGGGGTCTCTTCTGGTTCCATACAAATTTTAGGATTATTTGTTCCATTTCTTTGAAAAAAGCTGTTGGTATTTTGATGGGGATTGCATTGAATGTGTAGATTGCTCTAGGTAGCATAGACATCTTCCCAATGTTTGTTCTTCCAATCCATGAGCATGGAACATTTTTCCATTTCTTTGTGTCTTCCTCAATTACTTTCATGAGTATTTTATAGTTTTCTGAGTACAGATCCTTTGCCTCTTTGGTTAAATTTATTCCTAGGTATCTTACGGTTTTGGGTGCAATTGTAAATGGGATCGACTCCTTGATTTGTCTCTCTTCTGTCTTGTTGTTGGTGTATAGGAATGCCACTGATTTCTGTGCATTGATTTTATATCCTGCTACTTGACTGAATTCCTGTACGAGTTCTAGCAGTTTTGGGGTGGAGTCTTTTGGGTTTTCCACATAAAGTATCATATCCTCTGCAAAGAGTGAGAGTTTGACCTCCCCTTTGCCGATTTGGATGCCTTTGATTTCTTTTTGTTGTCTGATGGCTGTGGCTAGGACTTCTAATACTATGTTGAATAGCAGTGGTGATAGTGGACATCCCTGCTGCATTCCTGACCATAGGGGGAAAGCTCTCAGCTTTTCCCCATTGAGAATGATATTTGCTGTAGGTTTTTCATAGATGGCTTTGATGATATTGAGGTATGTACCCTCTATCCCTATACTCTGAAGAGTTTTGATCAAGAAAGGATGCTGTACTTTGTCAAATGCTTTTTCTGCTTCTATTGAGAGGATCATATGATTCTTGTTCTTTCTTTTGTTAATGTAGTGTACCACATTGATTGATTTGTGGATGTTGAACCAACCTTGCAGCCCAGGGATAAATCCTACTTGGTCATGGGGAATAATCCTTTTAATGTACTGTTGGATCCTATTGACTAGTATTTTGGTGAGAATTTTGCATCCATGTTCATCAAGGATATTGGTCTGTAATTCTCCTTTTTGATGGGGTCTTTGTCTGATTTTGGGATCAAGGTAATGCTGGCCTCATAAAATGAGTTTGGAAATTTTCCTTCCATTTCTATTTTTTGGAACAGTTTCAGGAGAATAGGTATTAATTCTTCTTTAAATGTTTGGTAGAATTCCCCTGGGAAGCCATCTGGCCCTGGGCTTTTGTTTGTTGGGAGATTTTTGATGACTGCTTCAATTTCCTTAGTGGTTATAGGCCTGTTTAGGTTTTCTATTTCTTCCTGGTTCAATTTTGGTAGTTGATACATCTCTAGGAATGCATCCATTTCTTCCAGGTTATCTAATTTTCTGGCATAGAGTTGCTCATAATATGTTCTTATAATTGTTTGTATGTCTTTGGTGTTGATTGTGATCTCTCCTCTTTCATTCACGATTTTGTTGATTTGGGTCATTTCTCTTTTCTTTTTGATAAGTCTGGCCAGGGGTTTATCAATCTTGTTAATTCTTTCAAAGAACCAGCTCCTAGTTTTGTTGATCTGTTCTACTGTTCTTTTGGTTTCTATTTCATTGATTTCTGCACTGATCTTTATTATTTATCTTCTCCTGCTGGGTTTAGGCTTTATCTGCTGTTTTTTCTCTAGCTCCTTTGGTGTAGGGTTAGGTTGTGTACTTGAGACCTGTCTTGTTTCTTGAGAAAGGCTTGTATTGCTATAGACTTTCCTCTCAGGATTGCCTTTGCTGCATCCCAAAGATTTTGAACAGTTGTGTTTTCATTTTCATTGGTTTCCATGAATTTTTTTAATTCTTTTTTAATTTCCTCATTGACCCATTCATTCTTTAGTAGGATGTTCTTTAGCCTCCATGTATTTGAGTTCTTTCCGACTTTCCTCTTGTGATTAAGTTCTAGTTTCAAAGCATTTTGGTCTGAAAATATGCAGGGAATAATCCCAATCTTTTGGTAGTGGTTGAGACCTGATTTGTGACCTAGGATGTGATCAATTCTGGAGAATGTTCCATGGGCACTAGAGAAGAATGTGTATTCCGTTGCTTTGGGATGGAATGTTCTGAATATGTCTGTGAAGTCCATTTGGTCCAGTGTGTCATTTAAAGTCTTTATTTCCTTGTTGATCTTTTGCTTAGATGATCTGTCCATTTCAGTCAGGGGGTGTTAAAGTCCCCCACTATTATTGTATTGTTGTCAATGTGTTTCTTTGGTTTTGTTATTAATTGCCTTATATAATTGGTTGCTCCCATGTTAGGGGCATAGATATTTACAATTGTTAGATCTTCTTGGTGGATAGACCCTTTAAGTAGGATATAGTGTCCTTCCTCATCTCTTATTACAGTCTTTGGTTTAAAATCTAATTTGTCTGATATAAGGATTGCCACCCCAGCTTTCTTTTGGTATCCATTAGCATGGTAAATGGTTTTCCACTCCTTCACTTTCAATGTGGGGCTGTCTTTGGGTCTAAAATGAGTCTCTTGCAGACTGCATATCGATGGGTCTTGTTTTTTTAATCCAATCTGATAGCCTGTGTCTTTTGATTGGGGCATTTAGCCCATTTACATTCAGAGTAACTATTGAAAGATATGAATTTAGTGCCATTGTATTGCCTGTAAGGTGACTGAAAGATATGAATTTAGTGCCATTGTATTGCCTGTAAGGTGACTGTGACTGTATATTGTCTGTGTTCCTTTCTGGTCTATCCTGCTTTTAGGCTCTCTCTTTGCTTAGAGGACCCCTTTCAATATTTCTTGGAGGGCTGGTTTCATGTTTGCAAATTCCTTTAGTTTTTGTTTCTCCTGGAAGCTTTTTATCTCTCCTTCAATTTTCAATGACAGCCTAGCTGGATATAGTATTCTTGGCTGCATAGTTTTCTCGTTTAGTGCTCTGAAGATATCATGCCAGTCCTTTCTGGCCTGCCAGGTCTCTGTGGATAGGTCTGTTGCCAATCTAATGTTTCTACCTTTATAGGTTACATATCTCTTCTGAGCTGTTTTCAAGATTTTCTCTTTGTCTCTAAGACTCGTAAGTTTTACTATTAGATGTCGGGGTGTTGACCTATTTTTATTGATTTTGAGAGGGGTTCTCTGTGCCTCCTGGATTTTGATGCCTGTTTCCTTCCCCACGTTAGGGAAGTTCTCTGCTATAATTTGCTCCAATATACCTTCTGCCTCTCCTCTCTCTTTCTTCTTCTTCTGGGATCCCAATTATTCTAATGTTGTTTCATCTTATCGTATTGCTTATCTCTCGAATTCTGCCCTCGTGATCCAGTAGTTTTTTATCTCTCTTTTTCTCAGCTTCTTTATTTTCCATCATTTGGTCTTCTACATCACCGATTCTCTCTTCTGCCTCATTTATCCTAGCAGCTAGTGCCCCCATTTTTGATTGCACCTCATTAATAGCCTTTTTGATTTTGATTTGGTTAGATTTTTGTTCTTTTATTTCTCCAGGAAGGGTGTCTCTAATAACTTCCATGCTTTTTTCAAGCCCAGCTAGTATCTTTAAAATCATGATTCTGAACTCTAGGTCCGACATCGTACTAATGTCCGTATTGAGTAGGTCCCTGGCAGACGGTACTACCTCTTGTTCTTTTTGCTGAGGTGATTTCTTTCATCTTGTCATTTTGTCCAGAGGAGAATAGATGAATGAGAGAACAAAATGCTAACAGGTTAACAACGTCCCCAGAAAATATACTCTAAACAAATCAGAAAAGACCTGAAACCAGGGGAAAAGAAAGGGAAAGAAAGAAAAAAGAAAGATTAAAAAAAAAAAAGAAAAAGAAAAAGATAAAAACAAACAAAAACAGAACAAAACAAAAAAGAAAAACAGAATTTGATCAAATATGATCAGGCTGGTGCATAGATCAGTGCCACACACTAGATTTTGGGTGTATTTTGGTCTGTTAGAAGATAGTGCCTCCTAAAATTGTAAAGAAAGAAAGACTTATATATGTACAAAATAAGGGTTGATACAATGAAGGGATGAGAGATGACTGTAAAGATGAAAATTATAAAAGATTTCATAAAAGGAATTGATAAGAAGTTGTTTGAAAAAAGAAATAAGAAGATTTAAAAAAAAAAAAAAAGGAGAGAATGTGATCAGGCCGGAGACTAGAACAAAGCCATATACTAGAGATTTAGGGTATATTTTGATCTGTTAGAAGAAACTGTATCTCAAAATTTTAAAGAGAGAACAACTTATATATATATGCCAAAAATAAGGGTAGCTACTATGAAGGGATAGAATATGACTCTAAAAATGAAAAAGAAATTTTTTTTTTAAAAAAGGGATTGATAAGATGTTGGTTGAAAAAGGGAAAAAGAAAAATTCCAAAAAAAATAACCAGTTAAAAAAATTAACTTTGAAAAACTAATGAATCATCGTAAAAAAGCCATGAATTCTATGTGAGTATTCCCCTAGTGCTGGAGTTCTCCCGTTCTCCTTGATCGGTAAACTTGGTCTTGGCTTGCTGGCTGTTCGTGCTGATCCTCTGGGGGAGGGGCCTGTTGCTATGGTTCCCAAATGTCTTTGCCCGAGGCGGAATTGCCCCGCCCTTGTGAGTCCGGGCTAAGCAAGCTGCTCGGGTTTGCTCTCGCGAGCTTTTGTTCCCTGCAAGCTCTTGGTACAGCTTTGGAGGATGAGAGTGAAAACGGTGGCCTCCCAATCTCCGCCAGGAGGAGCCGAGAACTCGGAGCCCCGCTCCTCAGTGAGCCCCCAGAGAAAAGCAGTCAATCACTCCTGTCTCCCCGGTCTCCCTCCGCACTCCGTGCTCACCCGGCCTGTGACCCAGCGTTTCTATCTCTGGCACCCGACCCCGTGTGGAGTCTCCAAACCCAGCAGATCCCTGCAGTGCGCTCCTGCGCCGCTCCTCCCGGGGGAGGAAGGGGAGTCTCCCCAGCTCTGCTGCTTGTTGGGTCCCTGCTGGAGGAGCAGTGGCCCAACTGGGCCGCGGATCACAGTTTATGGCAACCCCGAGCTGAGAGCCCACGCCTCGGCTCCATCTCTGCAGCCGGCTTCCCCGCTCCAATCCCTGGGAGCTCTGCTGCACTCAGGCACCCCCGGTCTTTCTGTGACCCCGAGGGTCCTGAGACCACACTGTCCCGCGAGGTTTCCACGTCCCGCTTAGCGACTGGAGCGACGTCCCTCAGCGGAGCCAACTTCTAAAGTTCCGATATTGTGCTCTGCGGCTCTATCACTTGCCAGAAGCGGCCGACAGAAGCCCCCTCCCCCGCCGTCTCTCCTACCGAATATCGCCTCGGATTCACTTCTCCGCACATCCTACCTTCCAGTAAGTGGTTGCTTCTCTGTTCAGAGAGTTGTTGCTACTCTCTTCTTCGATCTCCTGTTGAGTTCATAGGTGTTCAGAATGGTTTGATCCCTATTCAGCTGAACTCCTGAGACCAGACGAAATCCAGGTCTCCTACTCCTCCGCCATCTTGCTCTGCCTCCTACATAGGCAATTTTATAGAATCTACAAAAAGGCTCCTGGAACTAGTAAGTGAGTCAAGCAACACTACAGAATACAAGATTAATATACAAACAATTGCATTTCTAAATGTACAAAAATCATTTGTGTTTCTATATATCAGCAATGAAGAATCAGAAATTGAAGCTGAAAATTACAATTTACAATAGCATAAAAAATGTGAAATATATAAGTTTAACCTTTTAAAATTTTATTTATTTATTTATTTTTAAAGATTTTATTTATTTATTTGAGAGAGAGAGAGCATGAGAGGGGGGAGGGTCAGAGGGAGAAGCAGACTCCCCACCGAGCAGGGGGTCCAATGTGGGACTTGATCATGGGACTCCAGGATCATGACCTGAGCCGAAGGCAGTCGCTTAACCAACTGAGCAACTCAGGTGGCCCTGTAAGTTTAATTTTGATAAAGGATATGAAAAACTGTGCAGTGAAAATTAGGAAACATTGCTGAGAGATTAAAGAAGACCCAAGTAAATGGAGAGATGCACCTTGTTTGTGCTTCAGAAGACTCGGTGTTGTCAATATAGCAATTTTCCCCAAATTGACCTATAGATTCAATAAATATTAATAAAAATTCCAATAGACACTTTTTGTAAAAATTGACAAGCTTATTCTAAAACTTATGTAGAGGGCTCCTGGGTGGCTCAGTTGGTTAAGCGACTGCCTTCGGCTCAGGTCATGATCCTGGAGTCCCGGGATCGAGTCCCACATCGGGCTCCCTGCTCAGCAGGGAGTCTGCTTCTCCCTCTGACCCTCTTCCCTCTCGTGCTCTCTATCTCTCATTCTCTCTCAAATAAAAAAAAAAATCTTTAAAACTTATGTAGAAACTCAAAGAACTGAGAAGAACCAAAAGAGCTTTGAAAAAGAAGAATAAATTTGGAGGGCTAATGTGTTCTGATTTCAAGACATATCACAAAGCTGTAGTCATCAAGACAGTGTGGAAAGATAAATAAGTCAGGGAAAAATAATAGGGAGTCTAGAAATGGGCCTGCACACATGTGGATAACTGATTTTTGACAAAGATGTAAAGGCATTTAGTGAAGAAAGGATAGTCTTTTCAGTAAATGGTGCTGCAACAATTAGATGTCCATATTTTTAAAAAATAAATTTTGATCCTTACTGCACATCACACAGAAAAATGGATCATAGATTTGAGTATACAACTTAAAGTTATAAAACTTCTAGAAGAAAACATGGGAGAAAGTCTTGGTGATTTTGGCTTAAGCAGATTCCATAGGTACAATGACAAGAGCACATCCATTAAAAGAACAAGTTGATAAATAGGATTTTTGCCAAAATTAAAAACTTCTGCTTCTCAGAAGCCACTGTTAATAAGAGGATGTAAAGACCAGTCACAGAATGGAAGAAGATATTTGCAAACCATATATCTAATAAAAGACTTGTATCCAGCAAATATAAACTCTGTATTAAACTTGATATTAAGAAACAACTTGCACTCACTTCAGCAGAATCTACACTAAAATTGGAATGATGCAAAGAAGATTAGCATGGCCCTTGTGCAAGGATGACACGCAAATTCGTAAAGCATCCCATCTTGTTTTATGCCATGACCTTACAGGACAATAAAGGATTCACATTAAAAAAAAAAAAAAGAACAGAAACAAACAATTCAATTTAAAAACAGCATAAGATTTGAACAGATACTTCCCCAAAAATTCTTTAAAAACTAAACTGATATCTACAACATGATCCAACCAGTTCACCATACGTCATTTACCCAAGAGAAAAGAAAGTCTATGTCCATACAAAAACTTTACACAAATGTTCACAGCAGCTTTATTTGCAATAGTTTGAAATTGGAAACAGCCCAAATGTCCATTAGAAGGTGAGTGACTAAAGAAATTGTGGTATAACCACAGTGGATACTGCTCAGCCATAACAAGAAATGAACTTTTCATACGTGTAACACCATGAATGAATCTCGTGGATGACTTATATTGAGTTAAAGAAGCCAGACAAAAAAAAAAGATTATATACTATGTGATGCTATTTATATAATATATTGGGAAACCCGAACTAATTCATACTGTCAGAAAGCAGGTTAGTGGTTGCCTGGGCAGTGGGGGGAGTGGGGTCATGAGTGAGAGGGGCAGGAGAGAAGGATTATGATGGAGCAGGAGAAAACTGTTGCGGGTGCTGGATATGTTCACAATCTTGACTGAGGTGATGATTTCATGGGTGTATACATATGGCAAAGCTTACCAAGTTGTACACTTCAGTTATAATTTAAAAAGTCAATCAATTCAGAAGTTGACAAAGAAATCAAGTGAAAATGGTCCCTTCCAGATCCTAGTTAGGTTTAGAGGTTAGCATTTCTTAACATTATCTAGACCAGGGCTGTCCAATATGGTAACCACTGGCCACATGTGGCCAGTCAAATTTAAATTGATTATAATTACAAGTAAAAATTCCATTTCTCATTGCAATAGGCACATTAAGGTGCTTAGTAGCCATATATGGCTAGTGGCCATCATATTGGACAGCATGGATTATAGAATATTTCTTCCATCAGAGAAAGTTATCTTGGACAGGTCTTTCCTAGATCCTTTTTTTTAAAGATAGTTATTTATTTATTTATTTATTTGGCAGAGAGAGAGAGCACAAGCGGGGAAGCAGGAGAGGGTGAAGGAGGCTCCCCGCTGAGCAGGGAGCCCAATATGGGGCTTGATCTCAGGACCCTGGGATCATGACCTGAGCTGAAGGCAGACACTTAACAACTGAGCCACCCAGGCGCCCCTCTTTCCTAGATTCTGTCGAGAACTGGGGATTGTCACAGTCTCATCAGTACCTTTACAAATAACTGAGATCTTTTGCTGGCCATTTAGTGAGAAGTTACTTTGTGCCAGAAACTACCCTTTAGATGAATTACCTCCAGTTCTTACAAGGAAAGACTAAAGCTCAGAGAGGTGAAAATAATTTCCCAAAGCTCATAGTTACTAAGCAGTGTGGCTGAAATGTAAGTGTACATCTATCTAAACCCGAAGACTGAACTCTTAGGTTATTCTCATATATCCTGTGGCTAGACCACACCTTTTTCATTCTATACCTGTGAAGATTTTCTTTTTAGATCCAACCACAAAGTCTTACATTTATCCCTCCTAAATTTTATCTTGTTGGATTAAACTTATCACTCCAGATTGTCAAAATATTTTACGATCCTCATTCTGTCATTCCATATGCCCACTAACTTCCCAAGGTCCATGTCCTTAGCAACTTTGATAAACATGGCTTTCTAAACTTTATCCAAGTGATTGATAAAAATCAATAGGTCAAGGGACCAGGTAGAAGACTGTGGCCAGCTATTAGAAATCCCCCTTTAGGCTGACCTCAGTTTACCAGTCTATACTCTTTGAAGTACCAACATCCTGCCCTGTCCCTGTTCTTATATCAAGATTCTGAGGATATCCCTGTCGTTCAAGCCTAACGCCCCTTTAGCATCATCTAGAATCATATACTAATATTAATTAGCTGATATGATTAGCTTGCAGATGTCATTCAAACAATATATGCTTCTAACCAAACATGGTACCTGGGAGGATCAAGATATGGGCCCTAATACTTCATGGGTTAGGGACCATGGGTTATATGGGCCATACGGGTCGCTCAGTGGGTTAAACGTCCCTCTCTTGATTTTGGCTCAGGTCACCTCTCGAGGTCATGAGATCGAGCCCCGTATCGAGCTCACTGCTCAGTTGGGAGTCTGCTTGAGATCCTCTCTCTCTCTCTCCCTCTGCTCCTCACCCTGCTCACATGTGCACTCTCTCTCTAAACTAACTAAATAAAATCTTTTTTTAAAAGATTTTACTTATTTACTTGACAGAGAGAGACACAGCAAGAGAGGGAACACAAGCAGGGGGAGTGGGAGAGGGAGAAGCAGGCTTTCTGCTGAGCAGGGAGCCCAATGCGGGACTCAATCCCTGGACCCTGGGATCATGACCTGAGCCGAAGGCAGATGCTTAACCGACTGAGCCACCCAGGCACCCCAGATAAATAAATCTTCAAAAAAAAAAAAGGTATCAGCCCCTAGTATTGATGTTTGCCATTTCCCACATAGGTTTCCTCTTCCTCCTCTGATGCCCCAACTCTGAAGTGATTGTTTTAAGTATCCGTTGTCCAAAAAACCAGACTCTCAAAACAGTGGTTAAACAACAATAATCATTTACTTCCTCGTGAATCTGCAATTTTGGGCATGGCTTGGCAAGAGCATTTTGCTGTTACTCTATACGGCATTAGCTGGGGTGGCTTGAAGGACAACTGGGGATGGGCACAGCGAGTCTCCCCTGACACAGCTCATGAAGTGTAAACTCTGAGGATCTCATGGTCTTGCCTCATGCTTTCCTGCCCCCCCTCTCCCCCTCACTTCCAAACTCTGCCCATGTCCGCCAACATGTGTTTCCCAGACTTGCCATAAGCATGGCTTTTCTTCCTTTTCCTTGAAGACTCAGTCAAGGAGTCCCTGACACCTGGAAGCCTCCTTTGAGAACCCCCACCCCCACACACTTCAGTTCACATTAAGTAACTCTCCACGATATTCCCACAGCATGTGTTTCCCTCCCTTAAGGCACTTATCCCTCTATAATGGATTGTGCTTTTTATTTCCCTGTCTTTCCCACTAGACTCTTCATGCTTTCAGAGAAGAAGCTTGTGTTCTCAGTGGGATATCATAGATGCTCAGTATGCTGAATCAATGAATGATGCGATGATAAAACAGATTTTGTAAATTAAAATGCTATCCAAATACCAGATTAGCAGCAGGACCCAGCACCTGTAAAAGGCCTCAGTGGAGCACGTTCTCCTGGACCCAAGATTAAATGAGTTCAAGTCTATCAAGCATTCTTCTGAGAAGCACCTCACACACAGTAAGCACTGTGTAAGTGTTTGCTGCCACAACTCTGATGACTTCTGCAGCTTTCAGAGGAAGAGCTGACCTTGTCAAAAGTTCTTTCTGCTCCCCCATTAGGCTTTCCCCTAGAAGGAGACCTTGAGTGACTTCAGTACCTTCCCACATGCTCCTCCTCCTCCTCCTCAGGCTCTGGGAGTTCCCTGAGGTTAGAATTCCCGA
This sequence comes from Eumetopias jubatus, assembly GCF_037043125.1. Lineage (NCBI taxonomy): Eukaryota > Metazoa > Chordata > Mammalia > Carnivora > Otariidae > Eumetopias > Eumetopias jubatus. Next base: position 33,171,255 of record NW_028274818.1, read on the forward strand.
AAGAGGAATCCTCTGGAAGAGGAAGTATTCAAGGTTAACAGTCTGGGTGTGTCTTTCTCTTGGCAAAAGCTCAGTTCCTGCTCCAGTGCCATCAGCTTCTCTCTGTCCTACTGGCTTCCACTGCAGCAGGTGGATGCAAGCTTGCCACCTGCCAGGTGTTTCTGAGCTTTCCCAGGCCTGGCAGAGCTAAGGAAAGGCAGACATGAGCAGTGACAGACTTCTCTGGTATCTGCCACCCTGGGATCAGCATCCACCTTCCCTTTGCCCTTTGAACCCGGAGTCATTTGGGCTGGAGGGAAAGCAGACCCTCTGGAATGAAAGCCAATTACACTTAGGGAGAAGGCTTGGTGTGCACCTTAATTTGGAGGAGATGCCAGGTTCTTCAAGTTTCCTCAGGCCTGATTCCTGCCCTGCCTTTCTGGGGTGGCCAGGAGTTAAAAAGTCCCAGATTCTTCCTCATCACGTCCCTGCCCCACCCTCCCAGGAATTTGGGGAAACCTGAGCATGGCAGTTTTGGCCTGAACTGTGATTAATATTTGGTGCTGGGAAAACCAGAGTTCTGGGCTAAGCTTGAAAATTTTGGGGGTGAGGGGAGAAGGGGAATTCCCAAGATGCCCCTGAGAGAACGAGACAGGGCAGGGTCCTGGGTAAGAAGCTTGAGTGCTGAGGGAGTTTGAGAAGGGTTGATGGGGAACTGCCCCAGGATAGAAGGGATGTGGAAATGGCAGATGTAGGGTCTTGAAGAACCACGCTAGGGGCAAAGATAGGGTGGGACTCCTGAGGGGGGATGCTGGAGTCTGGTGGATGATCTGAAAGAAAGAATGGAATTCGGTACTTCTGTCTTGTGTTTCCAGGTAAACCTCACTTCCTCAGGAGCTCTTCTCTGACCACACAGGGTCTCCCAGGGCAGCACTGTCTTAATCTTCACCCCACTCCAGAGTCAGACTCTGTGGGTCCAGACCCCAGCTTCTCCCTCACTAATGCTATGGCCCTTGTCCAAATATTCAAGCTCTTCTTACCTAAGTTCCCTCAATCTGTGTGATGTGGTTGAAAATAGTACCTCCTCACAGGGTTATAAAGAGCAAATATAATGATACTTAAAAGTGTTTAGCACAAGGGTGCGTGGGTGGCTCAGTTGTTTAAGTGTTGGACTCTTGGTTTTGGCTTAGGTCATAATCTCAGAGTTGTGGGATTGAGCTCCAAGTGTGGCTCCTCGCTCAGCAGGGAGTCTGTTTGAGCGTCTCTCCCTCTGCCCCTCCCCCAATGCGTGCTCTCTCTCTCTCTCTCTCTCTCTCTCTCTCAAATAAATAAATAAGTAAATCTTAAAAAAAAAAGTGCTTAGCACAGAGGTCAGCTCTTGGGTGGTAAGGGCGATGTGGTGGCCGTGACTGGCTAATGACCTGTCTCTTCTACCACTGAGAGGTCTGTGGGGGACCAGCGCTGTTTGTGTTGTCTGCCTCTGTATTCTCAGAACCTAACTCAGTGCCTGGCACATCACAGGGTGATGTGTTTGTTGAATGAATGTAAAAGTGACTAAAGTGGGCTCAGGTTAGGGCCCTTGTGGGGGTTGGGGCATAGGGATATGGGTCACGGTGTGCACCTTCTAAACATTTTTCTCTTGATGATCCAAGTTGAAAAAAAAAAGACAGCAGGGTTATTCCTGGAGAGAATGCCTGTGAGTAACCACTTTTCTTTCCTTCCTTTTTTCTGTAGTCTCCACAAATTTTCCCTAGCAAATCAAGGATTAATTTTTTTTCTTTTTAAAAAAATTTTTTTTGAGAGAAAGAGAATGATAGTGGGGGGTTGGTGGGTGGCAGAGGGGGAGGAGAGAGAGAATCTCCAGCAGACTCCCTGCTTAACCTGACTGGGGGCTGGATCTCAGGACTCTGAGATCCTGACCTGAGCTGAAATCAAGAGTCCAACGTTCAACCAATTGATGTCCCCACAAGGATTACTTTCCTAATGGTTTAAAAGGAGAACATGCTAGTACAACTTTGTTATTAGTAGAGAAGAATTCCTTTCCCCTCTTCTCCCCTCCCCTCTTCCCCAACCCTCACCACCACACTGGTAGGGACGTTTGCTTTTAAAAACTCATGTTAACAAAATCCTAGAAGCTGGGGAAAAAAAAGGAGAGAGATTGAAGAGAGAGCCAATGTTGTTAAACAAACCTAACTCTATGCAAGGTCTGGAAGGGAGGAGCCGTGACTGAAGGATAATCGTGAGTGGTAATGCAGGGAATGGTTTCTGTTCCTGCTCTCCTGCCCATCACCTTCTCAACCTTCAGTGCCCCTTGGAGGCCTTTCTGGCTGCTTCCTGCCAAGGGAATTCTCGAAGCACAAAGCCATGGGGATGAGGTTCCTGCTTTTCTTAAGAAGGATCTGACCGAAGCACATTTGAGCTTGGTCAAAGGATCTCCACGTGTTCAGAGGGAAAGAACATTTTGAGCCCTAAATCTTGTGGTGCCCAGCAATGATCATGAGCTTGTGTGGTGGGGGGGTGAAACGTCTCCTCATGCCCATTCTGGCACTGCCACTCTTGGTAACAGTGGAATGTTAGTCTCCAGATGCCTGGCCCCCAGCTGGGGGAAAGCACTAGCAGCTGCCCGTGGGAGAGGGAAGGAGAATGGTCTGGAGGGAAGGCACCTGAGTCAGACGTTGAGGTGCTCAGGTTGGAGGGCTAGCTCTGCCTTGGTGCATGATGCTCTAATCACTAAGCCTCAGTTTTCTGTCTGGAAAAAGACGATAGGAACATTTTCCCTACATACAAGGAATTTAGAATATAAAGCAAGACCATCTGTGAAAATACTTTGGAGAGTATGAAATGATGACAGATCCTACCTGTGTTGGTAAGAGTGTTGGTGGAGAAGTGGAAGGCACAGACTCCCCTCAGTGAGTTACATTCCTGTTGCTTGCATTTTCAAATTAAAAACCATTTACTGGGGCGCCTGGATGGCTCAGTAGGTTGGACATCCAACTCTCGATGTCAGCTCAGGTTTTGATCTCAGGGTTATGAGTTAAAACCCTGTGTTGGGCTCCACTCTGGGTGTGGAGTCTACTAAAAAAAAAAAAATTATTGAGTTCCCCCCTTTAGCTAGGAGTGGACCTATATGTTATATTGTTTTGTCCTTATTTACTCCATGTTCTAGATGAGAACACCGAGGCTAATAGAGGTTAGCCTTATGGGACTTGCCCAAGGTTGCACAGCTACTAAGCAGCACCATCTCAAATCTGGCCCTTCTTTCTCAGTCAAACTTGTAGTGACCAGCTTATCTTGGTTTGCCTGGGACTTTTCCATCTTCAGGACTGAAGGTTCTGTGTCCCAGGAAACCCTTCCGTCCTGGGCAACCTGGGATGGTTGGTCACCCTAAGTCCGGGCTTATTCCATAACTCAGCATCATTTGGCTTTGCCAATGTCATTGGGGTCATAGACCTATGGGGGTCTGAAATTATTCTCCTGCTTTCTCCTAAGGGAGAGATTGTGCAAGCCTCCTGCCCTGGAAAGACCCTTCTATAGGCAGGACTAACATGAAGAAACTCAACTGAAAGGCCCAGTATCAGGTCACTTTGAGCATCAGATTTTTCTCTTTCTGTGACTTTCATCACTGAGCATATTGTGAACTACTCTTAGATAAACAGGTAGAGAAAAGGCAATTCTTTCTTTCCAGATGAATGCCTTCACTATGCTCCTTATCACCCCTTACACATGGATGCAGCACATGACTTGCAACAGAGGAAGGCAGGGCAGGAATTATCAACCCTACTTCTCCTGATGAGGAAACTGAGGCACAGAGGTTCCCTTGTCCAAAATTATACAGCCAGCAAGTGTCAAAATTAGACCCAAATCCAAGTCTTTTAAGGTTTTAAATTTAGAGCGTATGGACTCCTGAGTGTTCATGGATGGACATCAGAGAGAAAGTTTGTATGTTCTGCACATTTTGGGGGGGTCATCCCATATATATTTCACAAACTTCTCAAAGGAACAAAGCAGACATCTTGGATCTGTAGTCTGGGCATCATTAACTTTTTCTGTGCTTAAACCATGATCGTGCTACAAGGAAAGCTTTAGGGATGGCAAGTTAATCTGGCACTTAAAATGTGCTTGTGTTATTGTGCTTCAAGTGCATTAGACAAAATGATGAATTTTGCTTTGATATAACTGGTTAAATTGAGTTTTTTTCTTTTCCTGTTTGATAATTCTTTAATATCTAGAAAATGTCACGTTCAAAATTTTTCCTTCTGGTACCACATTTTGTTGAAATCTCTAGCATAGGTGCATATACGGAAAGAAAAAGACCTATACAATTCTACTCCAACAGCCAGAGTTGCTTTCCTCCACTTATTCCTGGGGGCTGATGGTTGTGGACGCTGGGAGAGAAGCATGCAAACCCTTTGCACCTGACCTCTCTGATTTTTCTATGGTAGGGCTTCACTTAAGGGGCACAGAAAGAAAGTATTTCTATGGTACAAATCCAGGGACCCTTCCCTACTGGGCAACCAGCTTAGTGGGCAAACTCTTCATGTTGAACTCACCAGAACTTATAGGTGGCTGTGGGGAAACATCAAAAAAGTCTGCAATTTTCTATGCTTTTGGAAGTTTCCATCATCTGCCATTTATTCCTGCATTCACTCAACAGACATTTATGGAATATCTACTACGTGCTACATTTTGGAGACAAAATAAGGAACAAGAGAGAAAAGGTCCCTGCCATCATGGAGTTTATATCCAAGCAAGAACTTGACCTTATGTTTTCCAACTTAAAGGTTGATTTAGGCAAGGAGCCATCTAGTTGCTAGCTAGAACGCACTCTCTGACGGAGGAGACACAGTCTCAGTCCTCCTCAAGTCAGTCTGATGGTTAGGAGATTTCAGAGTGGCTCAAATAACTCAAAGTGAAGATGAACAGAGCACAGAGTAAGTTCACAAGTGCTGAGAGGAGACCAAGTGGACAAAAAAAGAGAGGAGCAAGAGGATTCCTGGAGGAATTGCAACATGTTTTAAGTTTGAGCCTTAAGCAAAAATCCCAGCTCACATTTTTTTTAAGATTTATTTATTTATTTGAGAGAGAGAGAACATGAGCAGGGGGAGGGGCAGAGGGCGAGAAACTCAAGTCGACTCCATGCTGAGTCTGGAGCCCAATGTGGAGCTCAATCTCACACCCCTGAGATCATGACCTGAGCTGAAATCAAGTCTTATGCTCAACAGACTGAGCCACCCAGGTGCCCCTCCTAGCTCACTTCTAAGAGATGCCGACAGCTGGCTTCCACTAAGCATGCCCGATGGAATGAATCTGTACTTGGAATATGGTGGAGGTTTAACCCAACCAGTGGAGACCATCCTTTAGGATTGGAAGTCTAAGCAAAACCTCTGGCTTTCTGTATAGACAGGATCCTAAGGGTTGGGATAATTCAGTGATGGGGTGCTGCTGGTTAGGGTTTCGTCCAGGTTTTGACACAGGATGTAGTCTTCCTGCCTGCCTGCTCTCCCACCTCAAGTATTTCAGATCCATGAACCCTTGATCTGCTGCCCGCTAACTATAACCATGCAGTCAGTCAACAGCCTCCAGTTCAACCTTCTTCTCCCCCTAGGTCTCTTGAGATGAAATGTTCCTCAGGAATTCTCTGGTTCCCAGTGCCTGTGGGAACAGCTCTTTTTAACTGACACAGTTCATTTTACCAATAAGGGAAAAACCATATCCGATTTCTACAGAATTTCAGTTTCTGCTGACATGCCTGGATTTGTTGGTTGGGAAGGGTGCTCTCAAGCCATATTCTCTATACCATTTGCTGCTTTGCTTTTTCTTTGCTTAGAAGGAAGAGATGTCTTTTTTTTTTTTTTAATTGTACGAAGGTTTCTATATTGGTAGGAAGAAGCCAGAAGAAGTGACAAAGGTCAAGTGAATGAAAAGAGCACTGGTTTGAGTTCAGAGATATGGGTCCCCAGTCCACCACTATTCAGCTGTGTGGCTTTGGACAAGACAAGAAAGTTTGTATGTTCTGCACATTTTGGGGGTGGGTCATCCCATATATTTCACAAACTTCTCAAAGGAACAAAACAGACATCTTGGATCTGTAGTTTGGGCATCATTAACTTTTTCTGTGCTTAAACCATGATTGTGCTACAAGAAAAGCTTTAGGGATAGCTAGTTAATCTGGCACTCTTAGATAAATAGGTAGAGAGAAAAGGCAATTCTTTCTTTCCAGACAAATGCCCTCACTATGCTCCTTATCACCCCTTACACATGGATGTGACACATGATTTGCAACAGAGGAGGGCAGGGCAGGAATTATCAACCCCACTTCTCCTGACGAGGAAACTGAGGCACAGAGGTTCACTTGTCCAAAATTATACAGCCAGCTCTTTCCTCATCTGTAAATGAGAAGCCTGGACCAGATGCTTCTTCATGTCTGGTAGAATGAAGTGGTTAAGAGTGGGGGTGCTGGAGCCAGGCTACCTAGGTTGCATTCAGCTTTGCCACTTGCTCCCCAGTGCCCTGGGCTGAAGCATTTGACAGGTGTCAGCTTCCACAGCTAAAACAATAGACACAAACACAGCCTCTACCTCATAGAGCAGGTAGGAAGATCAAAAGAGATAATGTATATAGATGCTTCATACTGTGCCTGGGCTCATAAACATGCTTAATAGTTGTTAGCTATTCCTGTTAATCTAGCTCCTTTCGTCTGTGAATTCTGACTTCGTGACCATGAGAAATGTAAGCTAATGGAATGAAAAACACATAGAACATTTGGATTTGATACTATTCTTCTGGTTCTCCTTGGAGCAAGTCGAGACACAAGGGCCCGAGAGCAGGACTTCGCCTTCTCCCAAAGGCTCATTCCTCTGTAGGTGGACTTTTGTGACATGTTGCCTTGAAAGAAGTGTAACTGAGATATGTTTATACTTGCAGGAGGGGGGAGGGAAGTGAGCATTGTTGGCATGGGGTGTTATTCAAGAACTAAATTTTTATCTTCCTTTGTAATAAGCTGATAGATCACTTCTAAAACAAAGATTTTGAGATAGCAATAAATGCATGTTCTTTAGAATTATGGAGCTAGGTAACAGAAGAGGAACTTGAATATTGTCAGCTGTTGCCTACAGGGCATAGGAACAAGAGGTAGGGAGGGCTGGGGCAACTGAATGCAGTTTGCATCACATATATGCCTTCTAAAATCATGTACGTGGTCACCTTTGATTAAAAATAAAAATTAAGGGCGCCTAGGTGGCTCAGTTGGTTAAGCGACTGCCTTCGGCTCAGGTCATGATCCTGGAGTCCCAGGATCGGGTCCCACATTGGGCTCCCTGCTCAGCGGGGAGTCTGCTCCCTCTGACCCTCCCCCCTCTCATGCTCTCTCTCTCTCTCTCTCATTCTCTCTGTCTCTCAAATAAATAAATAAATAAATAATCTTAAAAAATGCAGAAATTCATAAGCCATGTTAAAAAATTAAAAAAATAAAAATTAAATTACAAAATACAAATAAATGCAATGTACTATCCTAGAGTCTGTGGTCGGTAGGGATTTACTGTTTAGCTAAGGAAGTTTAAGCTTCAGGTTCCTCACTTGCATGGGCTCCTTTCAAGTCTGTGGAGGGGTCTTAGCAATGTTCACATGTCATATATTCTTGTAAAATTCACAAGATGAAGGTATTTTAGCCTTAATCAGTTAAGATCAGTGCCCTTTCTCACTCTGACTTCTCCTCATGGCAGCTGATATTAGAGAAGCCACAATACCTAGGGGATCTGGAGTAGTTGACTTGGGGATGCATTTGACCTTTATTGGATATATTTTCATGGCTTATAATCACATCTGCATGTGGTTAAAATATTGCTAGCCATTCTGGTGTGAGAATAGCACCAGGAACACTCCTTCCACCCACAGTGCTAATTCTTGTTACTGGAAGTGTGTGAGCAGAAGAGAAGCAAGGTTTGAGATGTATGGAGAGAGAAGGAAGTATGTTGAAAATTCTTCCAGGCATATACAACTGTAAGCCAAAGATTTGGTTTTCATTAAAATCTAGTCAACATAGAAATATTTATTCAATAATGCAATATATATGATTAGAAATGAATCAGATACTTTTTCTTTTCTGATGGGAACTTCGTGAAGCAGAAATTATCAGAATTTCCATCTGTGTAGGGTGTAAACCTGTCACGTATGTCATGCATTCCAACTATCAACAACAAAAACCTAATTTTGGACAACTATACCAGAGGAAAGACAGACTTATCTTTTTATTCTCTTCATAGAAAATAACATTTCAAAATCATTGTCAAAGAAGAAACAAACAAAGAGATGTTAGGTAGTTAATTGATAAAAGTGTTCAGTTATCTTCCTGGATTTTGGGTGTGTGATATTTGTCAGCTTTTAAAATTTGTAATTTGTTATGATTTTTTTTATCATTCTAAATAAAGATTCACTTTGGTCTCTAATTTTGTACTTTTATTTTAAAATTTCTTTTCTTAAAAAGTACCCTCCCTCCCTGATTAAATGAGCTACAGGCCTCATACAAGCGGGGTCTGCCCCTTGCTGGGGTTGAATTTTATAGATGGTTCGGTGTAAGGTTGCCAGATTCCACTAATGAAAATACAGGAACCCAGGGGCGCCTGGGTGGCTCAGTCGTTAAGCGTCTGCCTTCGGCTCAGGTCGTGGTCCCGGGGTCCTGGGATCGAGCCCCGCTTCGGGCTCCCTGCTCTGCGGGAAGCCTGCTTCTCCCTCTCCCACTCCCCCTGCTTGTGTTCCCTCTCTCGCTGTGTCTCTCTCTGTCAAATTAAAAAAAAAAAAATCTTTAGAAAATACAGGAGCCCAGTTAACTGTGAATTTTAGATGGATGAGCACTGAAATGTGCTTATCTGAAATTCACAGTTAATTGACCCTCTGGTATCCATCCAGTGGGAATATGAAGGAAAGAGGAGTCAACTCAACCAGGGTGGAGGTAGGGAGGAGGAAGGAGAGGGCAGAGGGAAAGGAAGAGGGGAGAGACTTCACACAGGAAGTCACACCAGAGCTAAGTCTTGAAAGCTGGATAGCATTTGCAAAGCAGAAAAAGCAACAGGAGGGCTTTCTAGGTGAGAAGGGGCAGTGAGGTGTTTGGGGCTCATCGAGAGATGAAGTTGAAGATGTGGACAAAGTCTGATTGTGATGGTTCCGAAGTTCTATGGGGACAGGCTAGCCCTTTATCCTAGTAGCCCCTGGGAGCCATGCTGGGAGTTTTAGGCTGGGGAGCACCAAGACTGGGTTTGCTCTTTAGAAAGTCTCACTTCCTAGGAGAAGATGTGTTGTTGGGAGTGAGACCAGGTCAGTGATTCAGGAAAGGAATGGGGAGGCAATGCTTGGATTCTTTCTATTACCCATCCCTGGCTCCCCCTCCCCAGTCTCCATAGGGGTTATTTCATGCCATTTGACCTGTAATCCATTGGCATAAGGTTTCAAACAGGATCTGAGGCTCTAGATCAGCAAGACTTGACTGGGAGTCCTGTGGGTAAGAAAGGAGAAGGCATGGCCAAGTGTTTGTAGCATAGATGCCCAATTTGTCCTTCCCTCTCCTGCTAGGCAGGGTTGGCCAGTTCAGATTTCCTTAGATCATGGACTTCCTGGGTGAAGGCAAGTCAGAACAGCTTGGCTTGGGAGAGTTACATCACATTCCCTGCTAAACAGGCTTGAGGTTCCCCATAGCTTTGTGTTCTGTTCTACTCCATGTGATCCTAAGATAAGAAAGCAGCATGGGGTTAGGAAGGACACTGAGCTAGAAGTCAAGAGATGGAGATTTGAGAACAGGGTGCCACTTCCTCACTGTGTGGCCAGAGGGCTGGTTCATGCCTCCATTTGTTCATTGCTGTAATGGGAATGCTGAACTGGGTGTTCTCTGCTAGCCTTTCTGACCCTCATTTCTAAATCCCAAACAAAGGAGAAACTTTTTAAGTTTAAAGTCCCCAAGGACTGGGAAATTTATCTTTTTTTGCTTTATTTTCACAGCTATATACAAATTCTAAACATATCATTACAATGCAAATGTATTTATCAAGACATTTAAACATTTATATTCTTTTTATGTTTCTATTTACTTCCCAGATGGAATATCCATTCATCAGTACCAACATTTCTTTCTTTTACAAACGCTTTCTCTATCATTCTTTCTAGTGCGGTACAGTCCTCGCAATGATACGCACAAAATCATTCATACAGACCTTATCCATTTTGTTCAGATCACTCAGTAGGACCACACCACTCAACTCCATGGAGCTTCATTCCCATAAAAGGCAATGGGCATGGTGCCCTCTGGAGTTGTGTAATGCCTGCCTCACTTTTTGTCTGAGGCCAGGATTTAGCACTTAGAGGAGTGGATCAGCTGCACTCTTTTATGGAGAGGAAATTACCTTGGCACCACCATGAACAGTTCATGAAGTTGGAGTGGCTCGTGGGTGGGGACAGGGGATTGGAAAGAGCTGTGTCCAGCACACATCAAGCTCAGAGCATTCTCCATTCTGGCTCAAAAGTCTTCCTTCACATTCTTTTTGCTTCCCCATGTACCAGATGGAAAATTGAGCTCTGGTTTCCAATGATGGGTCAACTGGTACTAGAAGATCCAATACTAAGGTTAGACAGAGCCCTATATTTGTGGATCAAATCCATGGTTTGACTGCAATCCTGGAAGGAATGCCATTCCATCGCAATCTATATTCTTACTTTAAGTTATATTGTTAGGCATCAAGGCTTAGGATGGAGGGAAATCATTTCTTATTATCTCTCCTTCCTCCCAATTTAGGGCCTCAAAAGGGGACTGTAAAATTATTAACAAAGGTTACCATTTTTTAAATTTAAAAAAGCTTTTTTAAGTAAGCTCCACAGCCAGCATGAAGCCCAACATGCTTGAACTCACAACCCTGAGATCATAACCCTGACATCATGACCTGGGCTGAGATCAAGAGTCAGATGCTTAACCGACTGAGCCACACAGCCGCCCCAAAGGTTACTATTTTTGAAGCTCCTATTATGTGCCAGGTCATTTAAATCTACACACCCTGTCCACATGGCAAGTATTCAGTAGGCACAATTAACACCATTTTACAGATGAAGAAATAGAGGCAGACATCATTCAAAGATGAACTGGCTTGCCTTCAGTCTGATCAGAGGCAGGCAGCCTAAGCCAGGCTGCTTCCAGAGCTATAGGCCCAGCTGCTATGATATACTGCATGCTAGAAAGGATCTATAAACACATCACACATTTTTCCTTCCTCTGCAAGTTCCCCGATATGACATCTCTGCCCTGAAATAAAAGCTGGGTCAGAACATACAGTCTGAGTACAAGGGGTTGAATACAGGGTGAGAGCCAGAAGGGACAGTTTTGCAATCATGTAGCATGTGGGGCTGGGTCACCATCTGTGAGCTACAAGCCAGAAGGCTCAGGCCGTGCTGGGAACACAGCAACCACCTTCCTGCCCACCCCCTCTGCGGGGAAGCAGGACTGGGTGGGTGGGAGATCTCTGGACTCAAGAGAGCTCCTTTCTCCCTGCTAGAAGGAAGAAAGAGACACCTATTAACTCCTAACAAAGGTGTCTTCTCTTTTTCCAGGTGCCTGGCACACGGCATCGGAATAAATAATATTTATTGAGTAATTATCGTGTATCAAGTCCATTAGCTCATTCAAATCCTCATAGTTTATTTTACTTATTTTATTGAGCTTCAGAAAAGTCATAAACAGCTTGTCTAGTGTCTCACAGAGAAGAGGGAAAGGCAGGGTATAAATCTAGAGCTACACCATGGTCATTACAATCGACTGCTTCTTAGGACATGTATTATATCATTAAGTCCAAGATGCTGGACAAGGTTTTTAGCTCTCATAACTTCTTTCCCTTGCACCTACCCCTACAAAAAGTCCCCAGACTTCCCTGTCCCTCTTTCTTCTCTGCCGGTGTCCTGCCCATCACTCCCCAATCTAGCTGCCTGCAAGGTCTGCTCCAGCCCGTTGTCCAAAGGGCCTGGTGGGTCTCTTGTAATTACAGCCCATCTTCATTGAGAGTGCTTCATTTGGTAAAAACAAGCTCTGATTATTTAGGGAGGAAACTTTTTACAACCTATCTTTCCCTTACCATCACCCCAAACCCTGATCCTTGGAGAAGTCATGATGTAGAGTTTATATACAAAGAGTAATTTAGATGGAGGGTCTTCTGTTCCAAGAACAAGGACTCTAGGCTCTGTTCCTGAGTCTGCCAAGCCCCTAGACATCCTCATTTTCCCACTTTCTACTTCTCATTTTCTCTTCCTGCATTAATCGAGATGAAAGGGCCCTCCAAGGGACACGAGAAAGAGGAAAGAGATGATGTCCAAATTGATATATTTCTGAGAGGGAGAAAAGAGGTTTCCCATAAGGTTAAACAAAATAATGCACGTAGAGCATTTCGCTAATGCCTGGCACTAAAAGGTGCTCAACATGAATAGCATGGAGGACATTAGGAGAAAGAAGGGAAAAATGAGGGGGTTGGGGAATTGGAGGGAGAGATGAACCATGAGAGACTATGGACTCTGAGAAACAAACAGGGTTTTAGAGGGGAGGGGGGGATTGGTTAACCCGGTGATAGGTATCAAGGAGGGCACATACTGCATGGAGCACTGGGTGTTATACAAAAACAGTGGATCGTGGATCACCACATCAAAAACTAATGATATATTGTATGGTGACTAACATAACATAATAAAATTTAAAAAAATAAAAAAATAAAAAAATAAAAAAAGGTGCTCAACAGCTGTATGAGGCTTCGGGCAGATGGAGTGTGCCGAGACCAAGGACACCTGCAGCGTCTCATGGGGCTGGCTGCTGTCAGGGTGGGGCTGTCAGGAGAATACTTTCCTGAGTTTGCCTGCGGGGTACTGTTGGTGGCATGCCACAGTGACCTAACTTGGATTTTTCTGTATGGACACAGAATTGCAAGAAATTCTCATTTGCATGGAGATGGGGAGTTTATTCTTCCTAGAAGCTGCATGTCAAGACCCAGAAGAAAGAGGCATTTCTTAATAATGATTAATCAGCTATATCTCAAAGAAGCAAGAAAAGAAAACAATTAAGGAAATGAGATACTAAGGAAACAGAGGAGAAAAATAATCTCCCAAAGGCGGACCCACCCAGTAAACTTTGACAACATTTCCTCTTATCCACCTGCATAAAAGTGACCAGCCCTTTCTGAGTGGCGAAGAGCAGACAGAGGAGACACAGAAGCGGCCTGGAAGCACCTGGTGAGAGGTGAGGCTCACGTGGGCCTTCGCTGGAGGCTTTTGGGCACACCGTCCTAGCCCTCGTCCCTCACTGCTGTAGATAGGTGACCTGTCGACATTGTGTATGGCCTGGGTATTTTGTAGGATGGGGAAGGGTACTCCATATAGAGGATGAACCTCCTGGTACCTTGTTCTCAATAAGAAAAGATGGAGAATGGGGAAGAAGGAGGGCAGGAGGGAAGGGAAGAGGAAGGAATCTAATGTTTACTATAACCTTTTTGTTCTAGGAACTGTGCTGGGCATTTGATATCTTTTCTTTTTTTAAAATAAGGCTTTGCAGTATTAAATAGCTCTTTAAATATAAGGAGCATCGCTAGTTCAGGGGGACCAGTTCAGAAAGGTGCTCCTGTCTGTCTGGTGGGAGGGGAGCTGCTGGGATATCCAGTTGAGCCCCGGAGGGAATGCTGCAGTCCGCGGGATGGTGTGGTGGTAAGGACAGCGGGCTCGAGGGCCAACGCGCCTGTCTTCCAGGGCTGGCTCTGCCACTTGCTGGCCGCCTACCTTGGGCAGGTGTCTTCACTTCTCTGTGTCAGTTTCCTCTTGGGTAGAATGGGGACAGAAACAACTCACCTCACAGGGTGGTTGTGAGCATTCAATAAGATAATTGTGGGAAATGCTCGGCACAATACCCCTCACATGTGGCATGTATGATGAACATTAGCTACTACTGTTTCTGAATCGGCCAAGATGTCTGGGCTTGCCTAACCAAGCTAAGGGAGGCATCTTTCTCCTCTGCACAATGTCTGAGGGTCCAGGCACGGGGTGATCAGAGGATGGCCCATTGCTTCTGAAAATCGTCTTATCAGAGGAAAAACTGTGCTCTTTTCCCACTCACTTGACTTTCTAGAAGTGTCTTTGTTGCCTTGAGGGGGAATAGAGCTGTGGGGGACTCTACAGTCTTCCCTACCATGGGAAAAGAGGAATCAAGTCCTTTGGCATGATGCCTGCTACATGGTAAGGTCTCATTCTACAACTGTGTGCTCATGGGGAATGATACTGAGTTACTAAGACATGAGGCAAAATGGTTTTCGAAATAGGATTTGCTATTTCTTGGTTTTCTGGAGAAGAGTTTGGGAATTCCAAGGAAGATTGGGGAACGGTGATGGGGAGTGGGGCCCGCTGAGGCTCACACTCTCACACGCATGTCCTTTATAGTTCTGGCACTGGGAGCTACAGCAAGGAGTGGGTGGGGGGCTCTGCAGCCCCCGCAGCTGGCTTCCTATCTTGTGCACTGCCACGGGCCACACCCACTGCAGCCGCGCACACACGCACACACGGCTGGAAGCGAGAGCTCTGGGCGTGCACCATGGAGGATGCTGGGCAGAGGGCTGGTCTCATCACACGTGCTGTCCTAAGACCTCTTTAAGGCTAAGCCCTGGGGTAGTGCTTGGGAAAGTCAGGGGAAGAGACTTTTCTCCATGTGTCTGAATGACACCATAGAGTGGTTACGTGGGAGAGGCAGAGAGGACAGAGGCAGGTTGGGTGATGGGATTAGGAAAAGTCTGGCCCTGCCTAGGACTAATGAGCTGCAAACTTGTCCCTCACAGACCCTGGCTCAGTGGGTGACAGAGGGGAAGCTGCCAACTTGCCCCCCTCTCTCGCTTCACTGTGGCTAATTAGCTGTTTGGAGGTGTATTGTTCCTCCCTTTCTCATCTTCTCCAGAAGGTGACATCTTCATAGTTGGCTTCAAACAAATGATTTTAAGCAGATACACATCGGGGGTTTATAATAAAAGGGTGTCGTCTATTTCGGGAGCAAACATTAAAAAAATGTGCTTTTAGGGTTTTTCAGATCTGTTGCCTAATTCCTAGGGCGTATTACCAACCCTGTTTTTCCTATTTAATTTATTAAAAACAATGTTTTTCATTACTGTTGACAAAAGGAGCCCTGTTGAGTCATAATGGAGTGATATCCACACAAACAGACTCCCTGGGACTTGAGAGAGCACTGTATTGTGCTTTCTGGGGTGAAGGTGGGGACACCGGGGGAGGGAGAGGGCTCATTCAATTGAGGAGACACATGACCATGAACTCCACAAGGCTGAGGTACTGAGTCTTGTTTTCTTGGCTGCTGCCTGGCCTGCCTTGAGGTCCAGAGGCGAGCTTGGTCAGGGGTCCCATTGCTTTCCCCTCTCAGCTGGACAGCTGACTTCCATCCCTTCCTGCAGGACATGAAGGCACAGCGTGTTTCCCTTTGGCTCGTGGCTGCTATGTTCTTCCTGGGCTCAATGCGCACCCGAGGTCTGAGGAGGTGTCTGATTTCCATGGACATACACCATATAGAAGAGGCTTTCCAAGAAATCAAAAAAACCATTGTGAGTGTGGGTTCAGGGTGAAGGTGTGGGCTTTCCATCTTACCTTGAAGAGCAAGTTCCTTTTCATTATCCTTTGTGTCTCAGGGGGACATGGAGTACTCAAGGCTTGTGTCTGTCCTTATGTTTCCCTCCATAGCAAGCTAAGGACACCTTCCAAAATGTCACCATTTTGTCCACATCGGAGACGCTGCATAGCATTAAGGTATTGGCTTGTATCGGCTCTTTCTGTGTTGTTATTTTTATGGTGAAGTGGCCCTGGGCTGAGAAAGAAATCCCTACTCTGTCTTCTTCTCCTTCCCAATTTCCAGTGTACTCTCGAAATATTCCCAGTTTCTCATTTGCCAGCTGATGTGTTAGGGCACACTTGTGTCTCAGGGACTTGGAAACCCCTAGGAGGGATCAAAGAAACAGCACTTACCTAGAGAGGGATTGGGGGTGCCACACGCTCAAAGGGGGCAGGTTGTCTGTGGCTCAGGGCGATTCTGGAAGTTTTCATGGGGGAGCAGAGAAAATGAGCAGTGACTTAAAAGTTGAGTTGGCTACGGGTCAGTGGATGAAGGAGGAAGGAATCTGGAGATCAGGGAGAATGTGTGTGATATCAATGAATGTGGGTCAGGGGACAGTGAGGCAACCACTCTTGTGGCATGAGGGTCGTGCTGCTGAGTGAGGTGAGTGGAAGAGGCTGAGGTGGAGAAATACACAGGAGTCATCATACCAAGAATCTTCAAAGCTAGGCTGAGCCTTGACTTTATAATACAGCAATAAGGCATCAGTGTAGGTTCTTGAGCCAAAGACTGTATGACCACAGAATCTTTCAGAAAGACTCTCTGGTGATGTTCTTTACAGTGGAAAATGTGAGGCAGGAAAGCCAGTAAAGAGATCCATCCAAACTCTCCAGATGAGAGGTGTTGAGTATGTTACAAAACAGTTGGCTACAAGGTGAGAATTCACTTTACAGAAGGGGTCACTGAGAAGTACCCTTAAAAATGAGCTCCGCCAGTCCTTGTAAGCATTCTAGAAATATCTTTTTTTTTTCAGAGATTTATCTGCCAGAGTGCAAAGAATAGTTGCAATGAGTTACTCTTTTTTTTTTTTTTCCCCTTTGGCTTCTCTGAGTGAGATAATTCTTTTAAGCAGTATTGGGCCTGATCCATTTGTAGTATATAGATGTAGCCACTTACTAAATACTATTCCAGCCAACTGTATGAGAGACTCATAGGATAGTGCAGTTGGAAGGGACCCAGAAGGCTACCTATTCCAAAGCCATCATTTTCAAATGAGCAAAGAGATAGCTTGGGAGAGAAAATGACTAGTTAGCGGTTGAGCCAGTGGTTGAACCTCCAAGCCCCCCTCTGTCTCCAGATTCTTTCTCCTCTCTAGGCCCAGAAACAGCTGATGTGGCATAAGAGTCAATGAGGATGCAGGTCTTTATCTATTTGTCCCTCCCTCCCTGATTAAACAAAGGTGTGCCACTTTTTGCTCCTTTGGTTAAGGGAACCAGCAGGAGCGAAGGAGGGGAAGGGTTTTGCTTCACAAGTAGAGTTTGCCATCTAGGAAAAGCTGCTTGTGCGTCCAAGGAGGCTTTGCTGCTTTAATGCTAATGAAGATGGATGCACTGTCCCCCTAAATGCTTCACACCCCTCCCTTCTCAGACTGGGCTATAAATCTCCTGCCAAGCAACTCACTGGGTCTCAGGGAAGGGTGTAAATTGCTAGAAGGAAACTCAGCCTAGACAACTGCTCTGAGCTGTGTCCTGGGAATTCAAGTCCTCCCCCTCCCCGCTTGGAGACAAAGACACTGCCAGCACCCGACAAGCCCAGAGGTTCGAATTTCTGCCACTGTCAGTTTCCATTCTTGCAAATCTTAGCTCCATTCAAATGATCCCTGCAGTTTAAAAAGGACAGATTGGGGTGGTGGGGGGAGCAGAGCAGGACGGTCAGGATAAATACAATGTAATTACAATGGAAGGAATAGTGCCCAGCACACACCTGGTATGCAAGAGCTCCTGATATTTATACACATGTATTTATATACAGGTTGATGGGTGGGAGAGGGTACGGAGGGGCGGACCACAGCACAACATAAGGAAGTACCTTTCCAGAAAGCTGCTCAGACATGGATGTTTTCAAAAGGGAGACACTGAATTCCTGGAAGGGTTTAAGCTGAAGTTAGTGATGACATGTTGGGATGCTGTAGAGAGAATTCTAGTCTGTGACTGGGCTCCATCGCTTGCTGTTATATTTCCTGGCCATAAAAAAAAGAGGAATCGCAATCTCTCCTCATAAGTAGCTTTGATGTGGTGAGAGGACATGGATACTCTGAGAACAACATGAATTTTAAAAAATCGACTTGTAGCTATTTTGTTCCTTGATGCCCCTACTCAAATAGGCTTCTTTGGTCTCTGAGATGGTAAGAGAAGAGGGTCCCTGGGGCTTTCTCTAACTTGTGTCTGTAGCCCTTAGACGTATGCTGCATGACCAAGAACCTCCTGGCATTTTACGTGGACAAGGTATTCAAGGACCATCGGGAGCTGAACCCTCAAATCTTGAGAAAAATCAGCAGCATTGCCAACTCTTTCCTCTACATGCAAAAGGCTCTGCAACAATGTGTGAGTGGTCATATCAGGACTCTCTGTTTCCCAACCCCAGGGAGGGCCCAGGACATGCTGATCTCACACGGCTTTCTGTAGTGGTTCCTAGACTCAGGGGAAATCCCCCGCCCTGTCATCCATTGGGAGAACTGTCCAGAACCTACTCCTCAGGGCTTCCTCCCAGCTGATACCCCAGCAGACCCCATTTCCTCATGGATCATCCTCCTGGGGTGACCTGATAGCAAAGTATTCCTTCAGTGATCTCAGTGCTGGCCTGTAACAGAGGCATGCCCAGGAGTCAAGGCTCGTCAGATGTATCTCTCTAGTTTCTTTGTTCGTGGCCCTTTGGGGTTTCCATACCCATTGACCTCTGGGTTATTCCAACCTATAGTCTATACCTAAGGGTTGCCTATAAATTCATTGTACGCTATTAAAAACAAACACCAGCAACGGAACCAAACCCGAACAAACCCACAAAAACTTAGACCAGGAGAAACCCTGGGTTCTTGCCCCAACCCTGCCAATGATTACCCATGTGACTTTGTGGCGAATTCTCTCTCCTTTCTGTGCCTCTGGTTCTAAAATTGTTAGAAGTCATGACCCCTGCCATACTTACATTAAGATTCATTTAATCAATCATTTAATTCACTAATCCAATAAGTATTTAGTGCCTTCCCTGAGGGGTCCTGCATTCACCGAGTGGTGACAAGGCAGACTTGGCCCCTACTTTCCTGGCCATTCCAGGCGGGTGAACTACAAACCCAGAGAGCAAAACCTGGTCAAACACAGGGCGATTCTATCAACAGACTCTTCTCCCCCTCGCTGCTCTGACCCGAGTTGACCCACCTGACCCACCTTAGCTGAACTATAGCTCCACCCTTGGGGAGAAGGAGGAATGTCCCTCCTCGGGTGGAAAAATACGGGCCGGGTGGAAAGGTTCTCTGATGGGTGCTTCCTCCACTTGATCACAGCAGGAGCAGATGCAGTGTCACTGCAGGGATGAAGCCACCAACGCCACCAGAATCATCCATGACAACTATGATCAGGTAACTGTAAGCAGGGGGAGACGTGGAAGATGGAGATCGGATGTGGGACCCTGATGGAGAGTGTGCCAGCCCTTCTGCCTCCTCTCCACTCAGTCGCTCGTTCCTTCAACAAGTGTTTATTGCTGGTCTTCCCAATTCTATGTGTCAGCAAGGAGTGTGTAGGTCTTAGCCCCTTGGCTAATTTCCTGGGCTCCCCCTCTCATGCCTCCACCATTTTCTCCTGCCCTCACATGTCAGAACTAACCTGTGTTAGATTTTGGGGGAAAGCACGCACCATTTCAGATGGGTGTGACACAGAGGGAGCCAAGATCCCCAGTGAACTGTAAGTTGTTGTGCACCAAACATGTTACCTGCTAGGTGTCACTGTGGTCGGTAAGTGCCACCAGTGTTCTGTGGGGTGACCAAGAACAGTGTTTCTCACAGATACGCACATGTAGAACGCACATCTCATATAGAGGTAGAGCAGAAGCAGTGTTTCTCACATACATCCTTTGGAGACTTAGCCAAAATTAAATGCAGATTCTGGCTTAGTAGGTATGGAAGGAGGCCTGAGATTCTGCATTTCAACCACATTCCCAACAGATGCCAACGCTTTGACAAGTCAGGAGGCAGGAGTCTGTTCACAGCTCTGCTGCATTGTGGAGAGGCTCCATAGGGTAATGTTATAACTGGCTAAGACTTGTATTGTTCTTGCCACGAACCAGCTACTATCCCAAGCACACTGCAAATATTAACACATGTCTTCCTCATAACGATGTTATGAGCCATTATCTGCATTTGATAAATTAGGAAACTGAGGGAAAAACAATTTGGGTTGCCTGTTAGAAAAATAATTTTGGGGTATGTATGCTCTGCCAATAGAACTGATGGATAAAAGGGAAAGCTCATGATGACTGGAACAAGGGGAGAGAATTGAAAACGATTGTGTAGTCTAGAAAGGCAGGTTCTTATGACGATGTGCCTGGTTTCAGCTGGAGGTCCGGGCTGCTGCCATTAAGTCTCTGGGAGAGCTTGACATCTTTCTAGCCTGGATTGACAAGAATAATCAAGGAACTTCTGCAGCCTGATGACCAGGAAGCTCACACCCCAGGGAGCAACAGCCCCGGTTGGGCTGCCTGAGGGGAGGAAGACGGGGAAGTCCCCGTTTATATGCAGTTGAGGGTGTTTTGAAGAGACCTCTCTTCATTTTGGAATTCTCTCTTCTGGGGCTGGGGTATTGCAGGGAAAAATCTAGATTTGAACAGATCTCCGTGTGGGGCTGCAAGGCCCACTGGCTGGGCCCAGGCTGCCTGATCCCACCTGAAAGCAGCCAAATAGTCTGCCATCATTTTATAATAAATGGGTCTGTGGAAAGTTTCCTGAGGGCCATCGTGGCGGGAATGGGTGGGCTCCCCCCTAATTTATTGTGCACTTGTTTATCCCGTGTCTGTGATGCGAGCTGAGCGATGTCCTGTAGTGCATATTGTACGGACTGATTTTCCTGAATAAACTCAGTTCTCTGCCAGTTAGTGGAAGTGTCTCATTCAGCAAGGGCCAGTCAAGATGTCCTAAGTGGTGACCATTAGAAGTGAAAGGGGCCTTAAAGAATGCACAAAGGTAGGGAAACCGAGGCTCGAGAGGGATAAGAATCACTGAGTCCCAAAGCAAGTCAGAGCAGAGCAGGGCTCCACACGGGGTCCCCAAAGCCTCCACTCAGCACACTGTCCTCCACCTAATGATCCAGAAGATGGACGCAGGGCTTCTGACCGCCGGCTTCTCAACATCACTCCTCTTCTCTCTGTCTTTGTGACTTTCTCTGTCTTACTGCTCCCAATCTAGATACATCTCCGACCCTAAAGTCGTCCTCCATGGGCATATAGTTTGTGCTAGAGAGAGGGGGTTTCTGACAGAGGGATGGTTGTCCAGGTACAGAGCGGAACAGGTGCAGCTCAAGGCATGGGCTGTGCTGGACAGAGAAGTAGCTGGGCTACAGTGGAGAGAGGCCAAAATGGGCACCATCTTCTAGAAGGGCTCTCCTCACATGGTTAGCAGCAATAACAACTGACACTTACTGAGCACCTGCCACGTGCTGGGTGCTGAGACGAGCCTTTCTCGGCACCAGCCTGCGTCAACATCTGGGCTGTAAGCGGCTGCCTGAAGCATCCTTTCTTCACTGCTACCCAAGGAAGAGATCCCACAGAGTGCGCTTTTGTGGACAGAGCAGGATCTCGGAAATCAGACCCATTGGCTCCCAGCCCGTGTGACTTGGCACAAGCTACTTAAGGTCTCTGTCTCAGTGTCCTCTTCTGTAAAGGGGAGACAGTGACCCCAATCTCAAAATGTTGCTGTGAGAGAGCATCAGGCATGGTGAAGCCCCCCGCCCCCTGCCCAGGAGCCCAGCAGGGTGGGGGCTGCCCCGCTGGTAGAAAGAGTGCCAACCAGGAGCCAGGGTCTGGCTTCAAGTCCTCTCCTGCCATGAACTGCCTGCAGCACATCACTGACTTTCTTTGGTCCTTAGTTGTCTGGAATGTGAATAATGACCCCTGTACAATCTCCTGTGTGAGCTCATTTATTTTATTTTTTAAGATTTTATTCATTTATTTGACAGAGAGAGAGAGAGCAGAAGCAAGGGGAGTGGCAGGCAGAGGGAGAAGGAGAGCAGGCTTCCCGCTAAGCAGGGAGCCCAATGTGGGGCTCCATCCCAGAACCCCAGGATCATGACCTGAGCCAAAGGCAGACACCCAACCAGCTGAACCACCTGTGTGTGTGCTCATTTAAAAGCCAGAGTCATCAAGACGGCCTAGAGAGCCCTGTGATCTGCCCACATGGCCTCCCCAGCTCTGTTTCCTCTAACCATAGCCAGACTGCGTGTCGGGGCTCACTTCGACCCAGCCATCCTGGCCTATCATCTGTGTTCCTCAAACACCCCGGGCATGCTCTCATCTTAGAGCCTTTGCACATTGTGGGCACATGTATGGGTAAACAGAGGTAGGGTTAAAAAAAAAATCCCATGTTACGTTCTGACGGGATTAATAGACTATTAAGAGTCTTCCTCATGATACTCCTGTGAGGTAAAGATGATTGACCAACCCAATTCTACAGATGAAGAGATCTAAAGCTTGGCGAGGTTCCACACATACCTAGGGTCATGGAACTGGTTGTGGAACTGGGATTCAAACTCAGGGCGTCCTACTCCAAAACCAGGACCCTCAGTCACGACGGAACGCTGCCTTCAGATTGTGCACGCGTGGCGGGAGGCAGGGAAGGCGCTTTCCCAGAGTCATGAGCTGTATCTGCCTAGCGGAAGAAGTGGTACAGGAGGAGGAGGAGATGGGGTAGGAGGGGGAGAAAGAACTAGGGAAGGAGAAGATGTCTCTCCCTCTCTTTCCTTCTATATCTCTTGTCTGCGTGTTTCATTTGTCCCTTTCAATTGTGCACCTGTACTTTCTTTTCTTCCAGACTTGAAGAATGTCTCCTGACCTCTTTTGTAGCCCACAGGGAGCCTGGAACAGAGTTACGTTTTTGGTTTTGGCCTTGTTATTGTTTTTTGTTCGTTTGCTTGTCTGTTTGTTTTCTGCTTTCACAGAGCTGGTGCTTAATACATGCCTGCCGAGGAACCAAGTATAAAATTCTCCCCCAAACCATCCCTTCTGAGTCCTGTACAAGCCCCTAGACACGCTTGCAAACCTAGGGTTGGCCTTCCACTGCTAAGGTGTCAAGGGAGGGACCTCACAGCAGGTGGCAGGACCACGGCAGGCACCTTACATATATGATCTCGCTCGAGTCCCAGAGAAGCCGAGGTCGGAGGTCTTACCCTAAGTGAGCAGTGAAAGCGGCTGAGGCTCAGGAAGGTGGGAGACTTGCCCCAAATCACATGGCTAAGGGAGGGCAGATGTAGACAGTAAATCCAGGTCCCATCTTCCCGGCTCCAGCGTTCCCTCCCCTTGCTGCTGCGGGAGTTCACTTTATTTTGGCCAAGACTATATAATCCAGGGCCTAGATTACTATGCTGGATGAAAGCAATGCAGATCATTAAACCCAGATGCACAAAAAAGGACCTGGGGTTACTAGCAACAATCCTGCAAAGTTGCACACTAATTAATGGGCCAACAAAGAGCAAAGAAGCAGAAGCCAACTTCTGAATGTGTCACATGATGTTCCTGGTCCAACTGGCAGTCTGGGCTCCTCCTGGAGAACACTCTCTCCTCCTCCCATCTTCCAGAGCAAATCACTGACAGCCAGGCATGCTTAGGGCAACTGTCTTTTAGAACTGTAGTCTTGCCCGAAAGATTGGCCGAGAGGATAAAAGAATAGGCTTTTGTGTGAAATCCTGCTCCTGCCCTTACTGTATAACCTCGGGCAATCTACTTAATCTGAGCCTCAGTTTCCCTATCAGTACAAATGCAGGAGAGAGCTGCCTCGTGGAATCTTTATGAGGATTCAGGACATCATCTATAGTAGATGTGTATAGTAGATGTATAGTAGGTGCCCATTAAAAATGATGGTTGCTCCTACTGATTCTCACCTTTTCTAATCTTATTTCCCAAAAAACACCACCGTTTCAGGAAAGGCTTCCTCAAACATGCTTTTTACACTGGCAAGTGAGATAAGGCAAAAGGCACTGGCCTTCTGCACCCCAGGAGGCTGTCAGCTGAGAGGGAACTTGGAGTTTCAGTGCAACCAGCCAGGCTCTGGCTGTCTTCCTGAATCTCTCTGTTACTCAGACACCCTGCTACACTCATCCTTCCTCAGTCACAGACTCATCCCAGTGCGGGGTCCCTCCCTCGACCTGGTTGGACCTTACTTCATTCATGCCCAGCACAATCCCCGGTACCTGCAGATCACAGGCTGTCTCCCAGGCAGCTGGGAATGAATGCCTGACCAGGGGCAGAACAAACTCATTTCTGGAGGTAGGTTCGGGGACCAGCATATCCCATTTGGCCAAGGAGTTTGGGGGAGGATAACTTCTTAAAAAGCTGCTATGAGTGAGCTCTAGAGCATTCTAGAGATAGTCTCTACTTCCAGTTCTGTTTCTGAGAGCCACTTGGTTAGTCCAGTCTCAGACCTCTGCCATGGAGCCCCCATCCGTAGATTAGAGTGTCGTAAAAGAGGCCTCCTCTATTGCAGGAACAAGGCTTGATCCAGGCACGGGGCCCCAGAGAGGGTTCAGAATCCAGCACTTACCATGAGGTCCGTTTGCCCCAGCATGCCCCAAGTCTGGATACCTCTGGTCACTTTCTTAGGTACTAAGAAGACTCTGTGCCTCAGTTTCCTTAGTTGGAAAATGAAAAGAATGGTCATACCTACCTCATGGGTTGCCTGAAGATAAAATGAGTTAATATTTTATGAAGTATTCAGTGCCTCGCATTCAGTAAGTGCTCCAAACAACAAAAGAGCCTCTGGTCACCCTCCGTTGCGGTCCCATCTCTGCCCTAGCCTAGGCTGAACTTGCTAAGAACCATAGCTCCACCCCAGGGACAGAAAGCAGTCTTCCTCTTGCTCCTTCCTCTCCACCCCCACGCTACCCCATTTGTGTTCCCTGGGACCTAGAGCAGTTTTCCAGTGTTTGACAAGTCAGAGATCCATTAGTGTCCATCTCCTCTTTCCCAGACTGTGCTCCTCGGGGATGGCGACATTGTGAATGGCTGCGCTCAGTATATAAATAGGCCTCGAATAAATTAATACGTACGTGAAGCAAAGCCAATCCCAGCTGTGTGAGCAGCTCCCTCTCGCAGGAAACCTGTAGCTTGGCTTTTTGGCTGTCTGACATGCGTTGTCCTCCATGGATACATCTGTTTTGTATCCCTGTTTCTAGCCTAGAACAAGGAATCAGTTTTCCCCTCTGTCTGGCCTCCCTGGCTTTGGTTTTGATTTTGCCCCTGGTTATTGTCTTATGGTCTTCAAGTCCACATCCTGAAGCCTGAAGGCCAGTGCCTCCCATCCCTCTCCTGGGCCAGCCGGCCCTTTGGGCCAAGCTAACCTAGGTCCCTGCTTACTTGGGAGCAGCATGGTCCCGAGTATGCCCGCTAAGGCACGTTGTCTGCTCTGACAAGGCCAGCAGCAGCCCCTTCCGTCTTGGGCAGGGAGTTCTCAGTTTTTTCGGGCCAGCAGCTCTGTGAGTGGGGAGAAAGAACTCAAGAAGTACTGGCTTGACTTCTTCCTCACCTCCTCAGTGTCTCTAACACATCCACACCTAGCCCAGGAAGGGTGCAGTGCAACTCTAGAGGAGGTGCCCCTGAGGCAGAGTGCAGATGACGCTCCCTCGCGGTGACCTCTTGGAGGACGGTGCTGAGACAATGGGATTATGCCTGGAGAGCTAGAAATGATGTCTGAGGAGACGGTGTTGGATGTCAGAGAGCTTAGTCTCTGTGGGGAACCGGTGCCTGAAAAAGGGCTTTGAATCTAGTTAGGGAAATGAATCGGTAAGCAAGTCAGCTGAGCTCCTGTGTGATGTGTGCAATGTTGACCTAAGCATCACCAAAGGAAACTGGTCATTGGTTCTTAGAAATGGAAGATTTCAGAGGGCCGCTTCCTCAGACGGATGTTTACCATTCATGGCATTGACCCTTTTCAACCTTCTTCAATACCTGACCCCCTACTCCACCCAACACCCACAGGGGCATCCTCCCTCAGGTACAGAAGCACCTTCTGCATCAGGAACTTTGTTCTAGCCATCCCACTGAAAGGAGCAAGGGCCCTTCTGCTCCTGCCACAGCCTCTCCATCCCCAAACCTCAGAAAATCATTAGTTCTTCAAAGCCTTGCTCAAACCGGACTCTCTCCAAGAAACCAACTTAGATAAGAAATAATCTCCACACACCCCCCAACCCTCAGTGCCCATGATGAGCACAAACTCTGATTTTTCTAGGAATGTCCTGATAACAATCTCTCCCACCATCTTTACAAATAACCCCCTTCCTCTCCCACTTCCTGTCACAATTGGGAAAGTGTGATTGGCATACCTATGCGTCTTTGTGCCTGCCATTAGAGCCAGGGATCTCAACCTTCTGTGTGCTCTGGACCTCCTTGGCACAGAGCAAAGCCTACGGACCCTACTCAGAATAATGTTTCTAAATACATAAAATAAAATATAAAGGATTACAAAAGAAATCAATTATATTAAAATACAACTATCAAAATATAGAATAACAGTAGGTTATATATAATGAATGTGCTTCTTTATTAATGCATTAACAAGATCTAGCAGCAGACAGACCTACAAACTACTAACAGTTCTAAGTAATGATGAGTATAAATGATATTTTGAAGTGTCTGAAACAACTGTAATGTGATACAAAAACATTTGTGATTTCTATCAGTGACAAAGTCACAGGTATTGCTAATACTTTTGTGGTTTGTATTTGTTTCCTATTCTCATAATCAAAGAAAATACTAAATTTTGATTAGAGGTTAGGGAAAAGATGTGTTATTTTTCCACCCACCTTCTCCCAGGTTAAGATCTCCCACAGTAGAGGCTCTGTTTCCCTACAATGCTCTGAATCCCACAAGAGGTCCCAAGAAACCAATCTTTTCACTTGGATGCTCTGGGGTCATCCAGCTCAGTGCCCACACATGGGAGTCTCCATGCTTGTTTGTGGAATTAAAAGGCAAAGAATTAAGTTCATCCCTATTCTTCTAGTTGAGGAAACTTAATTCAAGGCCATGTCTGGATTTTTGTTCCCAGATTCCACGTCCAGGGGAGGGTTTTCCCAGTGGTTCCACTTTGCAGGCAGAGGTTGGGAGGAATTAACCAGCTCTGGGTTCAGCTATGTCAGAGGAAATCTCAAGAGAAAGGGTGGCAGCAAGTCAAGTTGGTTAAACAGAGCATGATAGAAAGACGCAGGAAAAGGAAATGATGTCACCCTTTTTATAGGCTTTGAGGACAGGGAACTGAAAATGTATGCTTCAGAAAACGTCAGCTGCTCTGCCCACCCCCACCCTGCAGAGGGGTAGCAGGGGAGGTACCAGAGGCTGCAGGCTGGGCAAAGCTCCACACTGTAGGCCTGGGAGTAAGAACAGTCTCTACTTGCCCACCCAGGGAGCTGAAGATCTTCCTTCAGCAGAACCTGAACACCCAAGTGTTTCCCCCCAAGGTGATGCAACTGGGCAAGAAGCCCACGTGCCAGCTAACTGTGACGTTGGTGTAGACAGGAAAAACCCTGAGCTGCAAACTCAGGACTTGCCTTGGGAAAAAAGGAGTGGCTGGGTTTTGTTCTTGGTTTCTAGAAAATTGTTTCCTGCCCCAAAATGGCTTGGTTAGGAAGCTGAATTTATTTCATAAGAAGGGATTCTTCTTTTATCTCCTCTGCCCAACTCACCTTTATAATTACACTGGCACTGATTATTTGCTGACTCTCAGTTTTAAAACCCTATTTCCTAGAGTTAGCTTGATGTGCTCATGAAATGTGCCCCCCATTTCTTCACCACAGCCTCATCATCTGTCAAGTGTTTTATTTGATCACTAACAATGTGCCAAGCACTCTGCTGCCCTCGAGGATCTCATGGTTAGTACAGTTACTAACACATCTCTTTTCCCACTCTAAGACCCTCCATGGCTCCTTACTGCTTTGGGGACGGCAGGGGGTAAGGACAAAGAATCACAGAAACAAAGGCCAGAAATGAAAAGGACTTGAATCATTTAATTAATTTCCCCAAAATTTACAGATGAGGAAACTGAGATCCAGAGAAGGGAAGTGATTTCCCCAAGACCACACAGCGAGCTGCAGGTAAAGCTAGAGCTAGACACTCTCTTTCTAGACTCCTAGTCCAAGATCACATTCCTTGGCATGATAACCTTGAAGATAAAGCCATATTTCCAACTTGATCTCCCATTGCCCCTCTACACAAAATCCAGCTCCAGCCAGCTAGGCCATTTGCTAGTCCTCACATACGTTGTGAGCTTTGTTGCCCTAGTCATCTCTGTCCTGAAAGCCCTCCGTTGGACTCCACTCCTCCCTGTCTTAACTGCTTCAAGTAGATTTTCTAGTTCGCTTATCCAATCACATTGCTCCTTGCTGAAAGCCTTCATAACTCCTTGCTTTTGGATAAAATCCAAATTCCTTAATATGACCAATATAACTTCTGACCTCAAACCAGCCTATCTTTTACCCTCACCTCCCCATCCTCCTATCTCTCTCTGATTTCAGGCCATTTGGTAATGACTAATTGCTTTATATGTCTTTATTTTTAGGTTCAGCCAAGCCTGAGATCCTGTGGCAGGATATAACATAAAGAAGACATGATTTTAAATAAGTATGTTCATTCAATAGTTATCAAATATTACCTGAGCACCTACCAGGAGTCATTGAGTGTTGGGACCACAAAGGTGAACACGGAGCTCTCAGGCTAGTGAGATATCTAGATATGCGACCAAAAAAACGACAGTTAACTGTGATAAGTAAAAAAGAAGTATTTGCAAGGTAGAGTGGAGGTCCACAGTTGGGAGGGACCAATTTTGCCCTGGGAAATGGGGATGGAGAGAGAGAGAGAGAGAGAGAGAGAAAGAGAGAGAGGTTAGGGTGAGGCAGGGGCAGTTTTATAGAGGAGGAGAGTTGAATTGGTATCTGTACAGAGAGTGGAATGGGATGTATTCAATGGATTTTAAGAGAAGAAAGTACTTCAATGTAGAAAAAGGAGAGACTCAATTATTAAAGTAGAATCAGGATTGCACATGAATAAGTTTAGTTAATCACTACACGTACCTTCAAACAAAGCAATGGCATTCTTCTTGCTTAAAGGAAAGGAACTCACTGGCAAGAGAACAGCCTATACTATCTGAAGGTTGTGACTTTAAGTATTCTTGTCAAACCATGTTTCTCATTACTTTAATCACAGTTCTGGATGATCATGAGAAATGGTCTACCTAGCAGCAATAATGAAAAAACAGGCATGAGCTCAAGAGATATTTAGATTAGATATTCACACATATTCTCAACATTTATCAAGCATTACAATGAAAAGTTATGGTCTTCACTTTAGGGAGACATTAAAAGACATTAAAAAGAACACTCTGACCCAAAAGGTAGAAGAGCAAGGAATCATAGTGACATTAAATATCAGAATTGAGGTGGTTCTTATACATTACCTATTCTATTGCTCTCATTTGTATGTAAACTGATATGTTAACAGATACGTAAACTGAAATCCAGAAAAATGAAATCATATGGGAAAGTCATCCTGTAAACCATGGAATCCCTGAACTCAAATACAGGACCCCAAAGTCTTAGGTATTAAGAGCTGAAAAGGAATATATTATAATCTCTACCATCTTGAGAGTTTTCAAAGCATTGTACATAGTTAATTCCGGGTGTTTTGATTTAATCTTACGCGGAAGTGTCCCACTTGTTGGATTAGTCCCTGTCTAAGAAAATTTTTCAGCGTCATTAGGGAGAAAAGGCTAAGGCTTATGAAACAGAGGGCAACATTAGACTCTCTTACATGCCAAAGAAAAATCTGCAATTGGAAGTCAGAGAAGTGAGGGATTCGAGTGGCCCAGAATAGCTCAAGAAGAAAGAATTGGGGTCCATTCTTTAATGATGAATGGAGGGAAAGCAGGGTGGCTATTGCTGGAGAGAAATGTTGGAAATAACAAAAGACAAGGAGAAACAGCAGGAGCTAGCCCAGTGTCTGGGTTGGAGAGAAACCTGGTTAAAGAGAACTGGACTTAAAGGAGGGGGTGGGACGCCTGGCTGGCTCAGTTGGTAGTGCAAGAGACTCTATCTCAGGGCTGTGAGTCCCAGTGAGTAACGGACAGGTGGGGCTAGGGAGGGAGAGACAGATATTGGGGCTATGTGATCAGGCTCACAGAAGTCCCCAAAATGTGGAGGTTTGGGAAAACGAGTGATAAGGAAACAAAACGGACCATCCTGCCCTAAGTGTGTGGGGTGAGTGTCTTTTTTTTATAACAGTCACCTGTGACCAAGAAAGAATAACGAGACCCTAAAAAGAAGTAAGCCATTAAAAATGTTATCACCAGTCCTTACTCAAGCCAAGACATCACAAGAATGGTAAGGCCACAAGCTCCCTGGTCAGTTCTAAATTAAAGACTCTCAGGGGAGGCCCTTGCTGGCAACCCTTTTGGAACCCCTCTCACTCTTGAGAGCTTTTTCTGTATCTTCACTTAATAAAACTCTATTGCTTTACTCATTCTCCTTTGTCCTCGAGATTCATTCTTCCACTCTGGGAGACAAGAACCTTGCTCTCCTGCTTCACCAGCACCACGTTGGGTGTGCAGATTACTTAAAAGCTTAAAAAATAAAAATTAGAAGAATAAAGAAGGGGACAAAATCACCTCTTGGAATTCTCTCCCAGTTCTGTAATTCAGCGATCTTTCCGGTCCTGATTACCATTTTACCTTCCTTCTGGAAGGGAGGGGGAAAAAGAGGCACATCTTTTATCTAAAAACTATACCCAGTCGTCTCCCAAGAAGACTTCTTTAGGAGGAAGGTGTTGAGGTAACACAGCCAGCACTTAATCTGCGTTAGGGTGGGAGGAAGTGCAATGCCACCAGAGAAATTCCAAGGGAGTTTCAGACCTCACCTGCAGGAGCTCACCTTTATGTGACATATATAAGTAACTGGAAGCCTCTTGGCTTGAGGCAGACTCCTAGGAGACCACAAGCAACAGCCTTTCCTGAACTCAGGTAAGAGAACTCCCTTTCCCTACACCATTCACACAGTTCTGGGGATCAGGCTGGTTCTCCCAATCATTTATCCAAGTATGTTCAGGGCCACATCTAAAGGAGCCCTTTCCAATAGGACAAAATATCCTAAGGATAGAGAATTGTCATGTTTATCTTCTCATGCCAGTACTTGCACAATATTTAAGACGGTGTTCAATAAATGCTAATCAAATTGTTGAATTTAACCTATATTTACTATACACCCCCTATGCTCAAGGCAACTAACAACATTCTTTTTTTTTTAATGAATTGATTACTCACTATATTTTAGATGTATAAACCATGTATCGGTTTCTGTAAATGTCAAAGCAAGTTTCTGGGGTAAGAATTATTACCACCATTTGGGGGGGCTAAGAAAACAAAACTAAAAGAGGCCCAGGGTCACGTAGCTGTAGGGTGACTAAAGCATTCAGGTCTACCTGTGACTTCCCCAGTTTTGAGACTGAAAGTCTTGTGTCCTGGGCTACCCCTCAGTCCTGGGCAAACTGGGACCACCTACTTTGATGGGAACTTGTAGCCAGTATGTCTCAGCATGGCACTGTCAGATTCTGTCTTTGTTTAAAATGTTGCTATGTTGTTCATCATGGATTTTTTTTCATTAATTCTGATGTTGCATTAAATTATTACTTATCTTGATTATTGAGACTTTTGGTGCCCCCTTAAATTTTGTGTTCGAGGTGAGTGTTTTGTTCTCCTCACCCTAATCCCAGCCCGTTATAATTTATCTTAAAACTCAGCAGTTTGGGGATAGGAGGAGCCTATCCCAAGAAGAAATGAGTTCCCTTCCTGCCTTTCTTCTCCTTTCTGGGGGGGCCTGGGCAGAGCCAGGAGGTGCAGAGTCAGGAAAGAGCACCCTCCTGCATTCCTCTCAGATGTGCCTGACTATAGTCTTCCTGTAGAGGGTGCTGTGGAGCTCAGACGCCTCAGGAGGGAGAAGTGTTAGGTGTAACTGGGCTAATTGCCCATCAGATCTTGACTTTCCCTGGCAGTAGGACTGTTATGAAATCATTGACTTTCTATTTGCCTTTGAGCCTGAAATAAATCTATTATCCCCAAATAACCAACCTGATCCCAGACAAATACCAAAGAGCTAACCTCTTCTGCCCTGGGGGGTGGCCATAAAATCCACAGACAATTTTCCCCACGTGTTTTTGGTGGCTCAGCAACAGCTTCTGTGAGATTCTGTTTTCCTGCAGGTCCCCTTCAGGCTTAAAAGGACCAGAAGAGTGAGCTACAACGGCATTCTGGAAGGGAAGACTGTATACGTCAATTCGCCAAAACAAGTTTTAACATTTTCCCTGAAATGTAATCCTCTGTCTACTCACTGCAAGGGCCTGCTGCTCCAGGCCTTACCTGCTGGGCAATGACGATGGGGCTGGGATGGGGACAGAATAAAGGAGTCAGGACCTGTAGCACCAACTCACACTCAGACCCTGAACAAACACCCAGAGTCTTTTCTTCCAGAGGCTCAGCAGCTTTTCTTAGTAAGTTAGATGAAAGGGCCAGACTGTCCAAAGCCAGACAAAGCTATTGAGTTTCACCAGGGGACACCTGGGGAAGGCATGTCCCTGGTGACTGAATTGGCTTCTTAAGACATGATGTTGGGAAAACCAGTAAGTAGTTCTCTTTCCTTTGAATTCCTAGCTCCTTTGGTCTTCAGATTCTGGCACAAGATGAAAGCCTCTGGTCTTCCCATCTGCCTTCTCTCTGCTGCATTTTATCTCTTCTGGACACCTTCTGCTGGGCTGAAGACACTCCATTTGGGAAGCTGTGTGATCAACACAAACCTTCAGGAAATGCGAAGTGGATTTTCTGAGATACGAGACAGTGTGGTAAGTGAGGGAGGCAACCCCTCCCTGT
Organism: Eumetopias jubatus; assembly: GCF_037043125.1. Classification (NCBI taxonomy): domain Eukaryota; kingdom Metazoa; phylum Chordata; class Mammalia; order Carnivora; family Otariidae; genus Eumetopias; species Eumetopias jubatus. The sequence goes on from NW_028274818.1 coordinate 33,203,984, forward strand.
TCTAGTAGCTGTCTCTCTTCTTCTCTACTTGTCTTTCTCTGTCCTCTGGCAGCCCCGCAGTGCGATCACAAAAAGAGATAGGCTGGGGACTCCTTACCAGGGAGGACGTGTTCCTAAGAAACAGCTGTAGTTCACAATTTAAGAGTGTTTTGGAAAGGGACACTGTCTGCTGGGCTGTGTGGCAGGGAGAGGATGAGAGGTCTTGATGTCCAAGACCTGGCAGTCATCAGTGACCTGTCCTTTCTTGTCTTGTCTTCTTCCATTTAGCAAGCCAAAGATGAAATCATTGATATCAGAATCTTGAGGAAGACTGAGTCTTTGCAAGACACAAAGGTATGTGCTTGGTCCATAAAGTCCTGAAAGGAAATATAAATTGGAGGCATCTCCATCACCCTGGGTCTTGTCCCGGGATGCTCTTCCCCCGCCAACATACTAGTCTTCTTTGTAGCCTGCAGATCAGTGCTGCCTGCTCCGCCATGTACTGAGACTCTACCTGGACAAGGTATTCAAAAACTATCAGACTCCTGACCAGCATATCCTCCGGAAGACCAGCAGTCTTGCCAACTCTTTTCTTACCATCAAGAAGGACCTCCGGCTCTGTGTGAGTAAAGGTCTTGGGTAAAAGGATCCATTGCTGCACATAACTTCAATGACTTAGCAACCAAGCTCTTTCTTACTCCCCTTTAATGGATAGAAAAACTGAGTCCAAAATTTCTCAAAATCTGTGTTGTGCCATGTGACTAGGTAGTAAGAACTCAGTTTTACTGACTTTTGGGTATATGCTCCATACAAAAAGTCTAAATAGCTACAAAATGCTATTTAATATTCAGGAAAGTTATCTATTATCCATGAAATTACACTTTTTCTGTAGGTGAAAGATCCTACAATATATTAGTGTATCCTGTGTCCAGGCAGCCACTCAGCAAGCCATTGGACTCAATATCAAGATAAGGTCTGAATAGGACTTGGGGATCAAACAAAGAGCTCCATACTTGAGCTTATAAAGCTGGCTTCTTCTTCTAGCTGATGATTAGTTTTCTGATCCCCAATGATGAGGTCTGAAAAGACTTTTCTATAAGAATGGAGTATGTGCAAGAATGTAGGTGAAAGAGTAGAATTCCCTTTATTTCACAGTAGTGGCAAGGGCAGAAAATCAGAATCTTTAATAAAATCTATTATTCTGTGGCATTCCTTTCAGCATGCCCATATGACATGCCCTTGTGGAGAGGAAGCAATGGAGAAATACAGCCAGATTCTGAGTCACTTTGAAGAGGTATATGCAATTTTGGCCTTGGTTGGGATGGGTGTGTTTTTTAGAACGGAGATCACAGATGGATGGGATGGATATTCACACCGGTAGAAATCCTGTAGCCCTCAGTTAACCCTCTGAAGTCATGTGGACCACCCCTCTGCTTTAACCCAGGGGACACCCATCCAGGCTCTAGACGGGTGCTGTCTCTGGAAGATGCTCTGGGATTCAAGAGGAAATGGCCCTAATTCCAAGTCACTCCAGAGATATCTGGATCTTCCAGCTGTACAAATAAGAGGCAATAGTTTTCCAACATTCACACACTTATACATACCCTCAAAAACATGCCATGTTGTTTCTCATCTTGGTGCCTTTGCACATCTGCCAGGAAGGCCTGGAGTCTACTCCTCACTGACTAATTCCTACTCCTCCTTTGAGACTCATCCTAGGCATCACCTCCAGGAAGGTACTGACTACTCTACCAAAGTTAGGTGCCTCTCCTGTGATTCCCATGGGGGCTCCATCCTCTATCCACCACACTACATTTTAGTTGTCTGCTTCTGTCTCCCTCACTTGCCTGAATTCCCTCTCAGCAAGGATTGTGCCATTCATCTCTGCATCCCTAGGCAGCCCAATGCTTAACACAATAAATATTCGTTCAGTTGAAGTTGCACAGTAGGCAACCCTTACACACACGCACACACACACACACACACACCTTTCTTAAAAACAAAACAAAACAAAACAAAACAAAACAGCCTAATTACTTTGATCTCTGTGATTCAAGAGGATTGGGTTGTAGTCCAAATTCTGCCACCCCCTAGGCTTCAGTTTCCCTATGTAATGGACTCCATGATTTTCCATCCTCTTGTGAGATCTCGAGATTCCACAACTTCTTTCAAGCTCTCCACCTTGAAAAGAATACTATGCTTACAATCCCCTGCAGACCTCCCAATGAAAGGAGAGAATTAACCTGGGAGTGCATATTGTCTCTTTATGAGGTGCTCACCACAGAAGTTGTGTCTTTCAGCTTACACCTCAGGCAGCAGTGGTGAAGGCTTTGGGAGAGCTCGACATCCTCCTGCAATGGATGGAGGAGATGAAATAGGAGGAGAGTGATGACCTTACTGGCAGTGGTGCTGGCCGAGAGTCCCATCCTTGGTACCGGCGGAGGCATGACCCCAAACCACCATCTCGCTGCTATATAATTTAGTGCTGGTCACCATGTATATTATTTATTTATTATTTGCTTCCTTATTGTGGTTGTCTCCATGTGTTCCCACTCTTAATCTAGCCCATGGTTTTATAAGATTTTGGTAATATCTTTTCTACTGTTGGGTGTATTTATTGGTTAATATATTTATTTATTTTTGCTATTTAACTTATTTATTTTTGTTTGTGAAGACAAGACTTATTAAAAAATTCACAGATGATATTTATAACCCGACTACAGGTTTTCATGCAGGTTTTCATAAAATAAACAAACCCTCTAAATTCTAGAGGGGTGGCTAGGGGTGTTATTCATTTTATTAAATTAAGGACACATTTACTGACTGCCAAGACTCTGTGAGATATTTAAAAGTGAACTAATGGCTACTAAGTGTGGGTTGTGAAAGGAGTTCTGATGTGAAATTGCAGACTTATCTTACAATTATTGACCACCCCCACTCAACTCCCCAACCCCATACTTGCTATGGAATCCTGTATGGCCAAAATGTATTTCTACAAATAAAGTTTTCTTTGCATAATGTCTTCGTGGAGTTTGGAAATGCTTCAGGAGCAAAAACAATGGTAAGGAGACCTTGAATCTCTTATTACCTGGGGACTTCTTGCTCTTTGGGGGAAGAAAGAAGCCAGTGGGAACGTGGGCCTTCTTTCTCTTACTGAATGTATTCCCAGCTCTATGTCTTAATTGTCTCGCATCTCTGATCCCACAACTCTGCCCTCTACATAAAGGGGCTGTGACCAAGTGAAGGGCTTCAGTCTGCTTTCACCTTGTTGGCTTTGAGCACTGTCCTCTCTGTGCCTGGTTTTCTTTCTCACTTTAGGTTCTCATATTTTGCAATCAGAGTCTTGATTGCAACACAAATTACAGTGGGCAGAAGGCTCTATTATAAGGGTTAAGAACACACAGATGTAAAGTGTAGTTACTGAGCCCTGTCCATGTTAGTGCATGAACACTATCTTGAGGCTCTTCTGCTTTGTATTCTGGCCAGCCCCAGGGTCTAGGTTGTTTCTGGATCAAGTCTTTGTCTTTGTGACCAACTACTAAGTCAGTGCTCTCTAATCAGACCCCTTACATGTTGAGCTTCTCTGAGCTCTTCTGGCACTGGCCGTTTGCCTCCTTCCTCCCCACCTCACTCTGAACTGCCCCTCAGCTTAGCAGTTTAGTTTTCCCAATTTCATGAATAGCAGACTAACGCTGATGTCCCGGCTCCCAAAGCCAGCTCCCCTCACGGCCTCTGGCTTCTGCTCTCAGCCCTCAGCTTGGGCCTTGATGAAGTTTAAATAACTTTATTAATTTCTCTTCTCATTATACAAGTAACAACTGCCCAAGAGAGAAAGTTTGGAAAATACAGAGAAACATAAGGAAGAAAATTTAGATCACCTTTTATCCACTCTTAAACATTTAGGTGTATTTTTCCCAGATCTTTTTTCTTGAATCCAAATCATGACTCAACCCTCATTACCTGAGTGATTTGGGCTGTAAAACTTAACCTTCTTGGAATTCAGTTTCTCCCTCTGGAAAACAGGATGATAATATCTACCTTTCGGGGTGATGGAAGACATGGTTTTTTATGTTCCTTTGAAAACAAGACACCTTCTGCTTTCATACTGCACATAATTATCACCTATTTGCTATTGGGTTTTTACTCCATCTCACCTGTCTCCTATCACACTTTCCAGTTGCATGTATCCTGGTTTTCTATGACCAATCTGACAAATAACTTAGCTTCAACTCTCAAGGAATAGTTGAGGAGGCAACTTCACTGAACTCGGTGTTAAAATTGGAACAACCACCTCCAAGAGACATTGGATAGCAAGGAGGAAGCTGGTTTTACCTGCCAAGGGTGTGAGTCTTCCAGATGGGTGCGTCACAGTTTCACCCCACAGCCAAGGATGAAATTCCTCCGTTTGTTTCCTGGGAAACGTTTCTGACTCTTCTGGAAGTCTGGGCCATGGGAAGCTTGGGTCTTTTGGGACTATACTTTACCATGTTAGCAATGACTTGTTACCTCTTTGCCTATCTAGTCCTCTCCCCAGCAAGACCCATTTCTTCCTCCAAGTCATTGCTTGACCTATCATAGTACCAACAACAGGGAATTCAGCAGGGAAGAAGTCAGGTTATGAGTTATGGGCAAAGGGAAGACTTCATAAAGATGGGGCCAGTGAGGGACAGTCTCTAAAGAATGGTTTATGATTGTCACTTCCGACTCCAACAATTAAAATGATTATTGTCCTTTATTAAGTACTCATCATGTGTCAGGCACTGTATTGGGAACTTCACATACATCATATTATTCAATCCTTAAGACAACCCTGTGAGGTAGATAGTAATGTTACCAGTTTGCAAAGGATAAAGTGCTCAGAGATGGTAAGTAACTTGTGCAAGGGGGCAGAACCAAGAGTTGAATGTGTGCACCCTGATACCACAGCCCTATATGCTTCCCATTGTACCGCTCGCTTTTCCAACAATGGCATCTTGAGTTCAGAGGTACAGTAGGAAGGAAAAATGTGTGATGACTTCATAGAGACATGAATAAAAATCCTGACTTTGACAACCACTATCTTGGGCAAATGACATAAGTATCCTTAGTTTCTTCATCTGCAAAGTGCAGGTTATACTACTTACCACGCTGGGTTGATGTGAATACTAAATGGGATTGCCATAGCTAACTTGAACAAACACTTATTACATATTAGGTACTGTTCTAAGTGTGTTGTAAGTGCCCACTCATTTAATTTGTATACAAGAATGATGAGATAGCTCTGATTATTGCCATTTTACATATGATGAAGCTGAAGGCCAGAAAGGTAAAGTATCTTGTTTAAGTTCACACAGCTTACGTTGGTGGAGGTAAACTATGAATACAGTAGGAAGACTGGAGAACCACTCATCTGACCACTTCACCTCACCAGCTGGACAGAATGTCCAGTCTATAGAGAGCCCTTGATCAACAGAAGCGCTGTCTATATCTGCTTTGAGAGGAAGGTGATGAGCCTTTCTACCAAGCCGTAGTGCTAACTCGAACTTCCTGGGGCAACTACTCTCTGTGACATCTGTGTGGACCTTCATGTTTCCATGGTCTAAACCTGGTCTCCTCAACAAGCAGAATGTAAGTTCCTTTGGAGGTCACAAGATAAATATGCCGAACCTCACTTTGACCTATCAGTTCTGGTTACTCTACCTCTCCAGGTCTCAGTTTCTGCTGAGAGATGGAATATACAAACGGACAGTGGTGAGACCATATGTAGAGATAGAATTCTGATCTACAATCTGCCACGTAGGAAACCAACCCACTGCCTACAGCGCCCAGCCCAGGAAGCCAAACCATAGCTCCTGTAACAATTGGTCCCTTGATGGCCATGATTTGATTGGTAACTGACAGATTCCCTATATTTTGTTCCCACTCCCAACTTAGCATGAACCAGGAAAGCCAAATATGCACTCCTAACCAATCACATAGAATGTCCTTCTTCTAGTTAGCCTGCTGACAGCTTCCCCATGCCAGTCAAGGCATACCCAAAGGCTTCCTTGTTTCCTACCGTAAAGCTTTCCCACTCCTGCAGGCCTTTAAGTCTGTGTTAAAACACAAGTGATAATAGCTGACTTCTTTGCTATAACAAGCTCTGAATAAATAGCCTCTGCCTGTTCTCATTTGGTTGGTCTTAATTTAGTCCACACTGCATTTGTAAAATGAAAGAGTTGAAACAGATGATTCTGAATTCTAGAAACGAGATGTGCTACAACTGACTCAGGGGATCAGATGTAGCTGCTGCTGTCTTCCATCGCCAGAAGGAGTTTGAATGGTTCCTCTATCACCAGGTCTGGATTCAGAATTTGGGGTGAACACATCTGGTTGGGCAGGCCTAGAGGGTGCCCCGGATGCTGGGAAGAATGGACAAGTCTTCCCTATGATGGGAGGTGGGCTCCTTCTCAGAATGAGAGATAGCTCCCAAACCTAGAAATGAGACCTAGATGCAGGATAACTCAAAAGAATAAAAACATCCACTCTATCTCTCATTTCCATCATAGCTTGGGTTTGCCCAAATTCCTTATTTTTAAGGATCCAGGCCTTCTCCAACATAGTCCAGCGTAGCTTTGTCTGCCTACCCCCTCTTAAAAAGATAGAGAATGGACCATTTTCTTTTTGGACTCAAGTTCCTGAAGGACAGGACTGTGTCTTTTCAGCTTCTTAGCCTATCCCATCTTTGTACATTACATTATTGATAAGGACTGAATTCTAAAGCAAAAGGATGGAATGTGTGTAATGACAAAATTTTTTAAAATACCAAATGAAATTGCTTTTTCTATGTATGTGTCTCTCACCTGAATTTTTCCTGAGACTGGGCTTTGCCAATAGGAGGCAGCAGAGCAAACGTTAAAAGGATGACTGAATACAGCCACTCCCCTATTTCACTGGAATGTTGGGAGGAGAAGAGGTGACACCCTCCCGTTCAACTCAACTGTCTTGAGCAGGATGAGTCAACAGCTTAACGGGAGGAAGTAGGACTCAGAGGCCTGGAGGCAAGAAGCCGTGGATTACAACTAGAGTGCTAATACCTTCCAGAAAGCATTCTTTGTCTCCCTGAATGTTAGAAGTGGGAGAGAACATGGATCACTTTACAGGGCGACTGGGGTTCAGAGAGGGAAAGCAACTTGCCAAAGGTTGCACAGTCGTTATAGCAGAATTGGCATTAAAACTCAGGTTCCTGGACTTCCAACATTACTAAGCCTCAATTCAAGAAGAAATAAGTCATCCATAGTAGAAATGAAGTAAAACTGTCTTTATACGTAGATGACATGCTTGTCTGGGTAGAAATATCTGATGGAATCCGCAAAAAGTTCCTAGAACTAAGAAGAAAGTTTCAGAATATATTCTTATATTCTGGTAGCAGAATATAAGATCAACATACAAAGATCAACTGTATTTCCATATACAACACACAATTGGAAGTTGAAATAATAATATATATATATTATTATAATACACACATATATAATATATATTATTATAATACACATAATAATATATATTAAATATATATTAAATAATATACATAAATATATGTGTATATATGACACACACACACACACTATTGACAACAGCATGAAAAATTTTGAAATGCTTGGGGATAAATCAAGCTAAAGATGTAAAAGATTTCTTCATTGGGGCACCTGGGTGTCTTAGTTTGTTAAGCATCTGATTCTTGGTTTTGACTCAGGTCATGGTCTCAGGGTCGTTAGATGGAGACCTGCATCAGGACTTGCGCTGAGCAGGGAGTCTGCTTAAAGAGTCTCTCCCTCTACCCCTTCCCCCACTCGCACTTGTTCTTTCTCTCTCAAATAAATATATCTTTAAACAGAGATTTCTGCATTAAAAACTACAAACCACTGCTGGGAGAAATAAAAGATGATCTAAATAATGGGAAGATATATCATATTCAAGCATTGGAAGTCTCAATATTACTAAAATGTCAATTCTCCCCAAATTAATCTATAAATTCAATGCAATCACTATAAAATTTTCAGCAGCCTTTTTTTAAAGGTAGAAATAGATAAATTCACTTTAAAATTCCTACTAAAATACAACAGACCAAAAATAGCCTTCTGAAAGAGAAGAACAAAATTGGAGAATTAATATTATCTAATCTCAAGACTTACATAAAGCTATGGCCTTTAAGACAGTGTGGTATTGCTGTAAATATAGAATAATGGAACAGAAGAGAGAGTCTAGAAAAAGACCCACACATTCATGGGCAATTGATTTTTTTTTTTAAGATTTTATTTATTTGACAGACAGAGACACAGCGAGAGAGAGAACACAAGCTTGGAGAGTGAGAGAGGGAGAAGCAGGCTTCCCGCCGAGCGGGGAGCCCAATGTGGGGCTCGAACCCAGGACCCCGGGATCATGACCCGAGCCGAAAGCAGACGCCTAACGACTGAGCCACCCAGGCTCCCCATGGGCAATTGATTTTTAACAAAGTTATAGAGGCAGTTCAGTAGAGACAGAATAGCCTTTTTAGGAAATGGTGCTAAAGTAATTGGATATTGTATGGAAAAAAATGAACTTGGACTCCATACCTTACTCCATACATAAAAATTAACTCAAAATGGACCATAGATCCAAGCATACAGTCTATTAAAAAATATGCAAAAGACTTGAGTAGACACCAAAGAAGATAAACAAAACAAAACAAAAAGCACATGAAAAGATGCTCAACATCATTTGTCATTAAGTAAATGTAAATTAAGACCATAATGAGATACCGAATCATACAAATTAGAATGGCTAAAAGTATAAAGAGTGGCCATACCAGGTGTTGGGAGGATGTGGGGGAACAGAAACTGCTACTGGGGATATAAAATGATAAAATGCTAAAAAACTGCTACTGGGGATGTAAAATGATAAAACCACTTTGAAAACAGCTTAGCGGTTTGTCAAAAGGTAAGTAAACATCTGCCAAATGACCTAGCCATTCCATTCTTATGCATTTATCCACGAGAAAAGAAAGCATATGCCCATATGAAGACTTGTACATGAATCCTTGGAGCAGCTTTCTTTTAAATAAAATTTTGAAACAACCTAAATGTCCACCAATAAATGAATGGTTAATGTGGTGGATATGTTTATTGTCTTGATGGTGGTGATGGTTTTACAGATGTATACATACGCCAAAACTTATCAAATGGCACGTTTTAAATATGTGCAGTTTATTGCATGACAATAATATATCAGTAAAGCTGTTACAAAAATAATTCAATTTAAGGCAGTTTCTCTTTCTAGATATTGTGGAGATTATAGGCATATAAAGAGAGTGAGGTTGGCAGGGCAAGTCACCGTCCAGCAATAGATGGCCCAATATGATTAAAGAAAGAAACTTGCGTGGAGGTGTGACCAGTGGAGTCTTTCCAAAGGAAAGATCCTTGGATTAGGCCTTGAAGGATGAGCAAGGATGTCAGCAAGTGGCATGAGAAGACAAAGGACCTCAAAGTTCTGCTACCTCCGACAACTTGTTCAATCTTGTGCTAATATCAATATCTCCTTCTGCATGTATATCATATAGCAGTTAAAAATACTTTATTTAACTTATTTTATTTACTTATTTATGTCCCACCTCCTACTAAAGTGATTTAGAGTGGCTTATAAAGATACATGCAATCTGAGATGTAAGGAAAATGGATGAAACACTTGGAATGCAGACAATACAATGAAGTTGGGCTAAGATTTTTCTACAAAGGATGTATCATAAGATTCTGAATCATAAATTGCTAGAAGGATCAAAATTTGGCTCTGTGCTTTATACAGACTGGAACAAATAGGGAAATGATTATTACAACCTCACTAAGCACTTGGTCTAGGTTACCTCATTGAACCCAGACCCTGCACAGTGGGGGTGTCTGTCCTCCCAATGGCAGAGCACAGAGATTTTTCTGAAGCTGTTGGGAGCTCTTGAATATGTGGAAGTATTTTCCTCTTCATCTGTTCTGCATAAAGGAGGAAATAGCTGTTGGATTTTAAGTGAAACTTCTCACTGAGAAGAGTCCAAGAAAAATTGGAAAAATCGGGAAACATGGAAATAAAAACTGAAGATACTGGAGAGGTAAAAAGACAGGAAGAAATACAGAGTCAAGACGTGGGAGATGGAAATCCAGTCAGTGCTGGGCTCGGCACTGGGGATGGCTTTTCCCTCAGGGAAGTCATCTAGGTTGAGAAAAGTTAAGGAAAGTTTGGGAGACTGAGAAGATGTGTAGAATTTAACACAAATTTACAGGATTGGGGCAACAACACTAGGCGCTCAGAGCCTGCTGAAGAGGGGCCCTACTAACTCCCTGCCAAGCTTGGGGTTGAGACCCCAAAGAGCCGCCCCTAGGAGTCATCGTATTCCATAGACTGGCCCTAACAGGGACAGAAAAATCAGTTTTGAATCATCTCAGTTTATTAAAGTAATCTGAGTAATTAAAGTAATCTGAGATAACTAATCCCCTACTCCCTTTCAGAAGCAAATATAAATCCACCTCAGAGGAAAATTATATTCTAAGTTTGAAATTATCTTTATAATTTTTCAAATACATTGTCTGGAAATGTTCAGAATAGGCAAACGCATAGAGACAGAAAATAAACCAGTGGTTTCCAGGGACTAAAGACAAGGGGAATGGGGAGTGACTGAGAATGGGTAGGAGGTTGCTTTTTGGGGTGATGAAAATGTTCTGGAATTAGATAACAGTGCTGGTTGCACAACTCTGGGAATATACCCAAAACCACTTTTAAAGGGTGAACTTTATGGTATGTGAATTATATATCAATAAAGCTATTGTTTTAAAAATAAACATGAAATAAAAACATTTTCAGATCAACAAACCTTAGCAGAAAGTACGAATAGTTATTTAAGGCGTGATGATTCCAGGACAAGGTGATCTGGCTTATTAGGAAATGACTCAGTTTTCATTTGCTTTCATTATAAATGTTAAAAAAGAGCTCACTCCACAAATTCTGGTCTTGAGGTTTTCATATAATATTCTCATATGACTTTTCTTGGGGCTGAACTATTACCATTTTTAAAAAAGATTTTATTTATTTATTTGACAGAGAGAGACACAGCGAGAGAGGGAACACAAGCAGGGGGAGTGGGAGAGGGAGAAGCAGGCTTCCCACTGAGCAGAGAGCCCGATGCGGGCCTCGATCCCAGGACCCCAGGAACATGACCTGAGCCGAAGGCAGACGCCCAATGACTGAGCCACCCAGGTGCCCCTGAACTATTATCATTTTAAAGCAACTTTGCAGACATCCTAAGAAACTGGGATTAGCCACAGTCTAGTCTACTGTTTTTCTATGGAGTACTATTAGAAGCGCTACTTTTATTCTTCCTAAATGGAAGAGCATATAGTTAAAGGGTAGGAAGTTATTTATAGCCATCTCAAACTCTTTTTATTAATAAAAGGCATTAAGTGTGTCATGGTAATATATAAAAATAATATTTAAATAAATATAAAAGTAATATTGTAGTAGCAGCTAACTCTTTCCTGTGCTTACTAATGTGTCAGGCTCTCTTTTCTAAAGTGTTTTGCATGTACTTTCTTGTTTAACCTTCACAAATACCTATGAGGTGCATTGTTCTTCTCACTCATAGAGGCGGGAAACTGAAGAACAGAGGAATTAAGAGACTTATCCAAGGTCACACAGCTAGTAAATTGCAGAGCGAGGAACCCAAACACGAAGTGTGACTCCATGGCTGCATGTTTTCCGGTTACTGTGCTCACTGCCCTTTGTGCACTCAGGCTTGGAGTCAGAATCCCAGGGTCAAGTCTAGGTAGCTCCATTTGCTGGCCCTATAAGCTTGGGCAAATCACAAAACTTCTCTTTGCCTTGGCTTTCTAATCCATGAAATGGAGATGATATTTGCTCTCTCCCACATGGTTTTCAAGAATATCAAATTGCAGAAGTACTTTGTAAGGTACAACACGACTGGCTGGTTTATTGGATTAGAGCTGAGACCTCCCTCTAACCCCCACCTCGCCAAAGAAATGATGAATTCCAGTCCCATGCTACCAGAAGTTGTCCCCAGACCAATTATCCTGGTAGGTGTCTCAGTATGTGGCCAAGAAGGGCTTGCAATATAAACTGGGAAAGCTGTTTCTCTGAACTCTGTAACACTTTGGGCCCAACATCCTATTAGGGGTGAATGAGACCTTGCAACATTTTTTTGGCTGGAGCAAACTGGCTCTGAGAACCTGGTGAGGAGAACCCCATTCTCACCATCCCTGGGGCAGCAGCTCGAGCTTATGGTAGCTGGCTCGGCCAGCCCTGATGGTACAGGCTGGTTCATGGACGTGCCTATGAAAGACACGCCTTTGAGAATTCTCAAAACGCTCTGGAGAGTGGGACTCTGTAAGAACCTGCTATGTTTGCATGAGTCTTTGGGACCACAGCACTTTGAGATATTTAATTTCTCATTTTTAATCAGAGGTTAATGAAACATGAACATCCAGATTATGCCATTCCAGGTTATTTTTATTACTATTTTATTGTGGGAAAGAGGAATTCACTCAACCAGGATTAAGCAATTAGATCCATTACATCTCCATTCTTGGAGGGCTCTCTCTTTGACCTGGGAAAAGGCATGGTGACTTTTCAAGGCAGGAAATACTCCACAGAGGGAAATACCCTCTCTTCATTTCCATGAGTAATACATTTTCTAAGAGGATATTTTTCGGAAGTTGAAGGCAGAATGGACAATGAGCTCCACCCACTGTTGCTGGAAGCAGCGACTCCTCATCACCAGTCCTTTGACTTTTGATGACTCCCTGGATTTGATCATGTATCTGTGGGTAAAGTCTGGAGATAAGGAACCACACACACAAAAATTTGGGTTTAAGAACACAAGTCATTTTGCATTTCAAGCATCATACGCAAGGCTTTTCAGGGACACAATCTCTAGTTTCTCATACTCTGGGGCAAGCTCAGACTTGCCTTTCTTTGTCTGTTTTAAAATCCATGTGGTAAGTAAGTAAGTATGTGGGAGAAGTGTGTGCGTGCATGTGTGTGTGTGTGTGTGTGTGTGTATGTGTGTGTGTGTGTTGTTGGCTTGTCCAAAGATTTTTACTGGCGCCTACCAGCAGAAGGGTCCTCTCCATCACTGCTGCCAGGAGCACAAGGCTCTCTCTTGCAGGCAGGCTTTCGGACTCCATCCATCTTGCATTCTGGAGCTGCTCTCCCATTGTGTGACTCCTAAATGACTGAGCAACCAGTTGCTGGATCCCAAAGTGGTGAGCATCATGCCAGACCTGCTGAGTGCATTGCTTGCATTGTACTTCAGGAGAAAGCAGTGCTTTCCATCAAAGAAGGATTTTTGGGAATCTCTGACTTATAATGAGTTGTCTAAATAGCATCTAGACTAACAGTTCTTCCTAAATTAGGGTCTAAATTCATTTCCTGAAGGTTGAAAGGATCTTTAAAGACATTTAAATTCTTCTTCCCTCTAACATTAACCAGGTTAGGCTAAGTTATGTTGCAGAAGTAAACAAAACCTTCATCTCCCTCAGTGGCTTAATAAAACAGAAGTGATTTCTCACTTATTTCACATATCCAAGACACGTTAACAAGAGGCTCTGCCTGTCATGGATACTCAGGGGCCCAGGCTGAAGGAACTACTTCTCTCCTATAATGCTGCCACCTCAACACGAGTGGGACATGAGAGAGCATGGAGAAGTATGCATGGCTTCTAATTCTTCCCCCCAAAATGACATGTTTCTTCCTCTTCAAAATAGTCACATGGCCCATTTAACTTCAATGGGACAGGGGAGTGTGATTTTCCCATGTCGTGGGAAGAGGTAAACTGCAAATGTAAGGAGCAACTGCAATGTCTGCCATACATTAAAGTGGGTGTCCAACCTAGAGTACATTCAGAGATTTAAAATCTTGACTCACGTGCTAAGATTAACTCAACAAAATGCAGATTTCAAATCACTCCGAATACTTTCATATTGAGTATCTTACTCACTCTTTATTTATTCAATAACATATTCTATGCTGAACAGTGTAAGGAAAAGAGAAGGTTATAATATCTATCCCTTTGCCCTCCCAAGATCTTAGTCCAGGAGAGGGAGGGGGAGGGAAGGGAGGGGAAGGGAAGGGGAGGGAAGGGAAGAGGAGGGGATTCAGTACTGCAAAAAAAGGTTCAAATTGCTACAGTGCTCAAGGGTGATAGAAATTCTTTGCAGCTTTTGGAAATGGTTTCAAGGAAGAGAAGAGCAGGTAAAATTTTTAATGAAAAGGTTGTAGGTGTTTGTTGGTTATGCCAATTATGCCAAATAGTTTAAAGATAAAAATAAAATTCTACTCAGCCTGTGCTCTTACTCCTTCAAAATAAGTATCCTTAACAGGGTGTGTTTGTGTGTGTGTGTGTGTGTGTTTGTGCACATGTATATGCATATGTATGCAATCCGCTTTTGACAGTCAACAATACATCATGACCATCTTTCTATGTCAAGGCAACAGGTGGTGGTTAGTGTTTCGCAGGTGGTAAGGACATCACAGATTATGCACAGAGGGGCAGAGGCAGGAGGTGGAGATGAGCAGCTCAGCTGGGCTGGGAGCACAATGTGCAGAGGTGTGGGGAAGAGATAAAGCTGGGAAAATGAACGGACCTAGTCTCAGAGACGGTGCATTTATTTCTAGGTCAGGGAATTTCAACAATTTTCAGTGAGCAATGGTGATTTATTCAAATTAAAAACAACTTTAAGAGAGATTCTATTTATTTATTTATTTGAGCATGATTTATTTATTTGAACATGATTGGGAGAGAGCGAGAATCCAAAATAGACTCCATGCTAAGCGCAGAGCCTGACACAGGGCTTGCTCCCACGACCGTGAGATCTTCACCTGAGCCAAAATCAAGAATCGGACTGAGCCACCCAGATGCCCCAAATTAAAAATAGCTTTTAAAGAAACTTGCATTTATACTCAACTTGTATAAATTTGAAGATGTATAAATGATGTATAAATTTCTTCATTTGTATAAATGAAGAAAAACTATAGAGGAGGAAAACATCCATTATCTTACCACTTAAAGATAATTCTGTTAACATCTTGGTATTTATAGTTCTCGATCATTTTCAACATATATGCCCACTGTTTTTGCTATAAAAATTGGATCATACTGCATATATCATTCTGTAACTGTTTTTATGCCTAAAATGTTATAATTTTTTAAGAATTTAAATATAAATTATTAGTAGCTGGACAGCATTCCATTATGTAGCTTTTACCCATAAATAATCAATTAAGAATCACACAAAAGTAAAACTCAGGTTAATTTACTTTATCTCCCCTTTAAGTGCATTCCATTTACGCAATTTTGAAATTAACAATTGATTAGAGAACAACCACGTTTACTGAACACCCGATAAGTAGACGGCTCTGTGCTAGGCACCGCTGGGATACAGAAACGGAAAAGAAGAGTGATGGGTGGGAGTGGGGAAGGGAGAGGGTTCTCACCAGAAACCAAAGATGATTTGGTGGGTGAGGAGCAGTACAATCGAGTTGTGCATTTAGAAGTTTCTTCTAGAGTAGTGTGCATTCTGTTTTAAAAAGAGATGAGACAAGAAGAATCCGTAAGACTCCTTCCTCTTTCTTCCCTTTCTTTCCCCCCTTCTTTTCATGCCTCTGTTCTTTCTCCCTCCTTTCCTTCCTTCCATTAAAAAAGGAAAATCTCCATTAGGAAAAGCAATCTGGGATATGTGAGAGACAGAGTGACACAGGAAAAAGGACCACAGTCCTGACTTGGATCTACTCAGGAGACTATAACTATCATTTTCCCCAGCCTGTATACTGTCAGGTATTTAAAATATTCATGTCTTTGGGACTCAAAGCTGGTGCCTTGCAGGTTGTGGGAGGGTACAGGAGCCTGATTCTGGGGAGCAGGGGCAGTTCTCAGAACTGGATGTCTCGTGTGGTTCTGTTTCCTGTGATCGGCCAAAAGCCTTTGCTTAGAAGGTGAGGACCATGGCTCTTCCCCTCACTTCTCCATTCCTGCCTGCAGCTCTGAGGGATCAGCAGCACCCTAGGTCCCTTGACATGCTCTTAAGTTGTATTTGAATTGCTATTCCCCGTTGGTTTCCATGAATCATTAAGCAAAAGAACAATCAGTGGTGGTCCCTCTTCTAGCAGCTTCCAGATCCTTCTTTCCCTCAGTCCCCTACAGTAGTTGTATGGCCATGGTATTTGTGAGGGTCACAGCGGTCTCAAGCAGGTGTCCTCCCTTTGTTTTTGCTTATAAACTCCAGCTCAGGCTTCAAGCCTCAGATCAAACATCATCTCTACTGCAAAGCCTCTTTACCCCTTTCAGCACTGTCCCAAAATGGGGGGAGATTCTGTCTTACCTCCACGTTCCCATGAACTCTATCTTCTGTTAAGGGCACCCAAGACACAGTGTGACAATTTATCTGTTTGCAAGTGTATCTCCACTTTACTGACGCATTAGAGCCCAGAAGACTGCATCTTAATTTATTTTTTGACAGCTTTATTGAGATAATAATTTACACACCATAGAGTTCACCTGTTTAAAGTGTACAATTTAATGGCTTTTAGAATGTTCATAGAGTGCATCACTGTAATCTAATTTTAGAACATTTTCTTAATGCCCCAAAAGAAAACTTGAACTCATTAGCAGTCATACCCATTCCTCCTACCCACCCAGACCCCTAACTCCAAGCCCTAGGCAACCACAATTCTATTTTCTGTCTGTATAGATTTGTCTTTTCTGGACATTTTTACATAAATGTTATTATAGTGATTCATTTTTTGGTATAGCTTCTTCTGGCACTCAGTAGTGCTTAGGAAATGTTTGTTCAGTAAATGAATGCACATCTGCACGATTGGAAAGTGGCACAGAAAGGGTGGTACAGGGCAAAGAATACTAGGCTAAAAACCAGAAGACCTGCACTCCAGTTCTGGTTCTGTCAATTATTTATGTGTCCGAGGGAAAATCATTTGACTCTTCTGACTCTCAGCTTTCTAATCTGCAAAGAAATAATATCTGTCCCCCTTACCTCAAAAAGGTTATGGTGTATATCAAATGGGAACATTTATTTGGAAGTGGTTTTTATATCTAAGAATGCTGTACAAATGTAAGAAGAATTTGTTTTTACTTTCATCTTTTGAAATGCCTGTAATAATAAATTACTTGTTACAACAACAACAGAAGAGACGGTAGGATGGCAGAGTGCCAGTCTAAGGGGGCCAACCAGTAGACACACATGTTTCATCTCTGCTCCTGGAAGGAGCTAAGACAGGGAAAGGCTGACAAAATACCCAGGTAACCCACATCTATTACTGCGTAAGTTCCTTAGCCAAATAGAGAGATAAAAATCATTTTTTTTATTATGTTATGTTCATCACGATAACAATCATTTTTAGGGTGAAGATTAAAGTCAGTTCGCTGGAAGAAAAAAATGATGTAACTTTATTTTCTCTCCTGGCTATCAGGAAATCCTAGTTAATGGGTTATTGCTTCTCTCCTGCAGGGTGTTTCCATCCGTCAGAAAGAGGGAGTATTCAGTTCTAAGAGTGAGTTCTTTATTGCTTCACCGAGAGTGCAGATGGGACCCTTCTCCATCCTGATTCAGTCCCTTTCTCTCCCTATAGATTTAGGGGGATTTACAGGAGATGTGGGGTAGAAGTAGATTTACTTCTGAAACATAAAACTGAAACTCTGTAGAGAGATATACATGGCAGGTGGTATGAGATTAACAGAGTAAACCTCCCAAATCTAATAAAGAATATTTTTTTGGGGGGGGGAAGTAGCCTTGTAAATCAAAGTTTATTCTCAGAGATTTTTCTCCCACCCAATATTTTTGTAAAGGAAATTCCCCCAAGTTCTGGGTGAGAGAGATTAGAAGAGCCTCTGGCCTTAGTCTAGTCTAGGATGGAGTTTGGGTAAAAATACGTGGATAGAGGCCGAAGGACCAGCTGCAATTTCTCCAACCTTTCAAAGTCAGAGACTCAGAGCTTGCCCAGGGGTGAGCCAGTGGAGTGGGCTGGGCCTTGCCCATCTGCTCCCTCCCAAGCTGCCATCTTGCTTTTTCCACTTCCCTGACCATGTGATCTGTCCACTGCCCCCTTCCCAGTAAGGGCTCCCTTCTTATCCATCTTTGGTGCTATCTCAGCTCTTTCCCCCACAGCCACTACTTTCCTCTAGCCCAGGATTTCTTAGCCTCAGCACTGTTGGCATTTGGGGTCCCATCATTCTTTGTGGTGAGGGGCTGTCCTGTGCACTGTAGGATGTTCAGCCACAGCCCTGGCCCATTCCACTCCATGTCCGAAGCACCTCCCACACTCCCCAGTTAAGATGCCCCAAAATGTCTCCAGACACTGTCAAATGTCCCCTGGGGACAAAATTGCCCCATTGAGAATCACTGCTCTAGTCCAACCACTTTGACTTGAAGCGCTTATTTGTTATGCATTCACCACGTGGAAGACACTGGGTTGTCCTTCACGTGTTTTATGCAGAACTCAAATTTTAATATACTTAAGAATCACCTTGGAGTTTCTTCAAATGCACATTCTGGTTCAGTAGTTTGGGGGGAAGGGTTTGAGATTCTGCATTTCTAATGAGCTCCCAGATATTGCTGTTGCTGCTGGTCCACAGACCACACTTTGAGTAACAGGCTCTATGTCATTGTGTCCTTGTGAGACTTTGGGACTTGACTTTATAGGTAAGAAAGCTGAGACACAGACAGCTCATAGGCGACTCAATCACGTTTTGAACCCAAGTCTGCCTGGGCGCAAGGCTTGTGCTTCTAACCGGCAAGCTCAGCTGACGTTGGGCCAAGGTCCTTGAGTTCTCTCCTTGCCCTCTCTTCCCAGGTAATCGTGCTGTGTTAAGCTTAGGCACATGTTTGCCTGGAATATCCATATTATATTATGCCTTCCTTAGACAGAATGAGCTGCTCGTGACCCCGGGTGGGTATCCTGGAACCAACGAGCTCTATCCATGACCTCATGCCTCTGTTCTAGCCTGCCCTGCAACAGCTCATCCCTCCTGCCCCCTTGCCTGTCAGTAGACAAGTTGTCTAGCACTGCAGCTGCCCTGGGGCTCACTTTCTCTCTCAGCTTCCTGCCTCAGCTGTCTGTCTTTCCAGTCCTCTCCTGCCTCCCCCTTGTCTACTGCTGCTACATTCTTACTTTGTGTTCTTTTTATCTCATGAATGCCTCTGGGCACCTTCTTCCCGTATTAGTTAGGGACTTTTAGTAATGCCCTGGATCCTGAAGGGGGAGGAAAGGGTGTGGTGTGGGCTCCTGCCGGGGACTGGAGAGCAAGATGTAGGTCCTCCAGGAGCGAAGGACTCAAGCTTGGCCCTCATACAGGCGGCGGCCGCAGACCAGGCTTCTGGCCGGGGACTGCAGCAAGTATTTTGTCTGTTTAAGGAAATAAAGGCCATCGAATGTGTGATGAGGGGAAGGGGTGCTGGTGCCAGAGAGACTGGGAAGGGTCTGCCAGTCGGAGAGATTGGGAAGGGCCAATTCCTTCCAAGGTCCCCTGTTCTTCCTTCTCCACTGAGCTGGGGAAAATGATCCCACTCCTCACATCACATTCTACTCCCATGTCTCTTGCCTGAGCCCAGATGTTTGTGCAGGAAGGTAATTCAGAGCAGGGCTCAGCAGCCTCTCTCTGCAAAGGGCAGAGAGTAAATATTTTGGGCTTTGTGGGCCATACGGTCTCAGCCATAACTGCTGGTCTCCATCATTGTAGCATAAAAGCAGCCATAGACAATATGTAAACAAACTGGGTGCGGCTGTGTCCCAATAAAATTTTATTCATGGACACTGAAATTTGAATTTCATGTACTTCTCATTTTTTGATTTTTTTTTTCATTTTTTTGGTTTTTTTTTTTTTAGTCATTAACAAATGTAAAAACCATTCTTAGGTCACAGGGTAAACCATTCTTAGCTTATTCTTGGCCTGTAGTTTGTCAATCCCTGATTCAGGATCTGGCGTTTCCCACTATGTGTCCTGGGGACATGGTCAAATACTCATGGGAAATGCTGCATTAAACAAAGTCAAACACATGTCCCCACCCCTGGCCCTCATGGGACTTCTCAGTCTTCATTATTCTCAGGAGTGTTACACGTTCCCAAGAGGGGCTGGCATGAGCCAGCCTTCTGGAATCTACTGACTGGGAAGTCTCTTGTCCCTCAGGATCAGGTTCTGTACAACGTGCTTTGGGAGCATGGTTCAGGCCTACCCTTCATTTTATACACAGGGCAACCGAAGCCTGAGCAGCTTGCTAGCTGGGCATATGGGTGGGTGTCTTCACCTTGGCTGCTGACATGCTGCATCCCCTGGGTGATCCTGGGCCAAACAGCACAGGCTGAGGCTAGCCTGCCTGCCAGGACACCAGGGCCCCTCAGCTTTCCAGGCCTGGTCATGCACACACTGCCTTATTCTTCCTGAACCTGAGACAGGGCGTTTGATGGCTGCATGTGAGGAAATACTCAAAAATCCCTGGCCCTGAGCCATCATAGAAGTATGGGTGGGCTATCCTGAGTCTCCAGGTCACTGTCCCGTCATTAATAGGGCATAATTATTGAATGATTTTGGAGCAAGGAGACTGGGGTACTCTGTACAGCAAAAATGTATTCACATGTGTATAGAGTTTACAAAGCACTGTGTCATTTTCCCATTTGCTCCTTGCACCTGCCCTTTGGGGGAAGTGGGGCGGTTTTCTGTTTGTTTGTTTTCATTTTATAGATGCAGAAGCTGAGCCTCAGGGTAGCTGGGAGACTTGCCTCTGGTCACAGAGCTGGTGGCATAGCCAGAACTCAGCTCAAGGCCTCAGCTCACCTCAGCTCACCATTGCCCCATTGTCTTCAAGTGAAGGGTGAGTAGGCAGTGAAGTAATTCTCTAGGAAAGCATGACCAATTTCCCTTTCTCCACCTCCCCCTCTCCCTCTGCCCCTCCCCCCCGTCCCCATATATATATGATCTCCACAAAGCCTTGCTAGCCTGCACATCTTTACTTTTGAAACAGCTTTCATTGCTGGGAGAAGAACCTTGCACCCATGGTTACACCCCTGATCAGTGAATGGTGAAGGTGCCTGTCCAACTTGCCCCTCCATAAACAGGAGCCAGCCACCCCTGAACAGCAAGCCCTCAAGCATCCCTTGCAGGACCTGAGGTGAGTGATGGGAGATGCAGGAGTACTTTGCTTCGAAGCACTGGCCCGCTTCCTCATCGGGAACTGGAGCCAGGGGGATGGATGAGGAGCTGCATTCTCCACTTTAACACCAAGAAGGATCTGGGCTGGACAGAAGGAAGGCTGGAAGGATTATGAGGCCCAGGGATGCATTTTCAAGAGAGGCTGCAAAGGCTGTGGCGTTTGAAGGAACAGAATGAAAAGGCTCTGAGGGAGACAGTGAGGCACTGAGCTACGTGACTGAGGCTATTGGGTTCTCATCCTGCACCCTCTGGCCTATGTGTTGGCAGTCATTCCGGGGACAGGTCTTCTCCCACCTTCCTGCCCAGGCTAGGGCTGGAAATGAGTGGCTTCGGGTGTGAGACCAGTGCCCAGAGTGAGACAGGTCTTAAATGTTTGTGGACCGGAGGGAGGGAGGAAGGAAGGAAGGAAGCAAGGAAGGAAAGCAAAGGGCAAAGAAAGCAGGGAGAAGGAACTCTCTGCACGTGGGTGTGACAAACAGGTAATGGGTTACGGTCCCCAAGCTTGGGGCCCCTTCAGACAGTCATCCACTGGTGCTTTAGTGGGAGGTTTTAAAGGTGATTCACCTGGAAATCTGATTCCTCCCTCTTGTTCAGTTACCTGAAAAGTTAATTCTTCGAGTCAGGGGTGAGTTGGTCAGTTGAGGTGGCAGAGTACTGTCTGGGCCCCTCCCAGTGGGTCAGGACTAATCCCTGGGCTCCCTCATGATGAGGAGTCAGGATGGTCTTCTCCTGGGGGAGGAGAAAAGACCTGCCCAAGGGCGGAGCTCAGAGAAGCAAATGCCTAATTAAGGTCCCTACCCTCCCAAGTTTGGAGGATGTTCTACAGATGTTCTTTGGCACTTTAAACGCCCCCCCCCCCATTTCTTCACCCTTCCTGCTTAAATTCTGACTGGCCAGTTGTTGGCTGGAGAGAACTGTCATGGAGCAAGTATGGAGGTGTTGCGTGTGGGGGACGTGGGTAGGCAAGGTGGGGAAGCTCAGAGAGACACGAGACCAGCGGGTACGAGATGGAGGGGCAGAAAGACCTGCGCCCCACCCCAGCAAAGCCACATGTTTGCAATATTCTAAACTGGGAACTTACCCTGGTCTCTGACTTCACATCTGTGTGTCCCTGAAGATGGCCGAGGGAGAGCCAAGGAGCATTATTCTGGGTATGCTACTGGTGGGGCAGAAGACCTACCTCAGTGGGATGCCTCCCTTTCTTCCAGCAGGATCCTCCTGGTCCTTCCTTTGCTGCAGATGGGCTTTCCAGGGCAGACAACTGCCCTCCTCTGCCTTAGTCTGGTCCTACTTCTCAGGAGCCGGGTGCCAGGGGTCCAGGGCCAAGAGTTCCAGTTTGGACCGTGCCGAGTGGAGGGCGTAGCTCTCCAGGAACTGTGGGAGGCCTTCCGGGCCATGAAGGACATTGTGGTGAGTGAAATGTTGTTCTGGGCCCAGCTGCGGGGCTTCCTGTGAGCGCAGGAGACTATTTTATGATTATGGAGCCCTTTGCAACTTGCTAATTATTTTCCTATATGATAACTTTATGAAATCAGAGGCATCACAAGTGCACATTCCCTCTTGCACATGAGGAAACAGAGGCTCAGAAAGATGTGGTCAATCTCTAGGAAAATAAATTAGCCTAACGGGAATAAAGAAGGGGGCCTGATTCATCTGGGTTTCAACTACGTGCAGGGGGGGCGGGACATGGGACTCCACCAAGAAGTCGTGGGAACTGCTTTGAGACCGACCCACTGGAGTTTTCACCAACTGCTTTGCCAGGCTCCTGCTAGTCTGTTCCCACCTGCAAAGGCTTTAGTTAATGGTAAAAAGAATGGCTAATGCCGAAGTGGGAGGAGGCAGCTGGTGAAATGTGACCGAGAATTTCTCCGGATCCTGAATGTGACCCAGTACTCACACTGGCAAATGCACTCCTTAAACAATGATTCGGATTTGGGGCAGAAAGAGGGAGCTTAGTGAGGTGGCCTGGGGCAGAAGAGAGTGCTGGACTGGGGACAGGACACCTGGGTGTGATCTTGACCTCGAAACCAGGCACAAAACCCCTCCCCCATCAGTTTCCTTGTTTGCACATTGAGGAGGTGGGAAAATGAGCTCTAAAGCTCTTTTCTCACAAAGATGCTTTGAATACAGTCTGAGAATTGGAGGATATGGCTGCTTGCAGGGGAAGCTCCAAGGGCAAGAGGCAACTCGGAGGTGCAACTCCCACCCCACACCAACCCCCACAGAATACAGAGGCAAAACCCTGCCCCTAGTCGTTCTTAAACCAAATAGGCTTATTTCCTCCTGACCAAAGGAATCAAACGGGTCCCCCATCAAGTCTTAGAGAGTTCCTGGAATTCCATCTGCCTCTGGGGGTTGAGCTTAGTGATTTCTGTGGCTGGAAACTTGTACCCTCACCCGAGGGGCCACCTCAGCTCAGCCCTTCCTGGGTCCTCCCTTGGTTCCTCTGGCCTCTGAGATCTCAGACTGGATAGATTTGGGGGCACGCATGTATTTGCAAGGTTGGTTTCTCTGCTGCCCATCAAGCTGGACACATCTTTTCTTTCTATTCCCAAAGCAAGCTAAGGATAACATCACCAGCGTCCGGCTGCTACGGAAGGAGGTTCTGCAGAACGTCTCGGTAATCAGACACTGGGGAAGGACTATGCCTCTGTCTGGTGCCATATTGGCTTGTCTTCTATGGGTGGTCTAGGGGAGGCTGATAGAGACCACTTCTGCCCAGACTGAGCCTACACAGGACATGGCTGGGCAGTGAGCCAGAGAAGTCAACATCTGGGTCATCACCCTTGCGTCCAGGTTATGTGGGTATGTGTGTGTGGTGGCATGGAGGGTGGTGCAGATTGAGGCTCACAAGCATCTTTCTCCATTTAGCCAGAGTTGCCAGGATTCCACATCTGCTTAGGTCTCATGGGTTCACATTCCTCTTTCTCACCCATTACTGTTGTCCCCTCACCCAGCTAGGCAGTCAGCGAGCACATGTACTGAGCCCTGATCCCTGCAAGGCACTGACCTTCACTCTGGTGCTCAAGGGAGCTCGAGTGCAATCCCTGTGTTCCAGAGTGTAGTTTCCTTTCCTCATTTCTCTTTCCAGTTCTTTCCCTGGACTCTCAACTCTGGACCACCAAGTGTCGGGTGCTTTCCAGGGTCCATCACCCACCCCTGCCCCCCCCCACACACCCCTATTAGAGAGGCCATGTGGTGTAGAGGAAAGAATATTAAACAGATAGGGAATCAGGATTCCTGGGACCTAGGTCTGTGTCTGCCACTGGCTCTGTGTCTGTCCTCTCTGGGTCTGCTGTTCCTCCAGTCAACCAAAGGTGCTGCTCTGCGTGCCCCTGAAGGCTCCTTCAGATCTAATGTTTATCAGCATCTCCTAGAAGATTTCTTTCTCTATGTGCTTATCTTGCCTCGTGTGGCATGTGGGTTGTTCATCCTGGGTCAGGGTGGGGGCAGAGGGCTCGGCTCTGCGGTAACCCAGACCCTCCCCAGGACACTGAGAGCTGCTACCTCCTCCGTGCCCTGCTGAAGTTCTACCTGAATACTGTTTTCAAGAACTATCTGGATAAGGCAGCTGACTCCAGGATCCGGAAGTCATTCTCTACTCTGGCCAACAACTTTTTTGTCATTGCGTCAAAACTACAACCCAGTGTGAGTCGAACAACGCTGTGACTGGGGCCCACGGGAAATGATGTGTTTTGAGAAGACATCTTCCCTCTCCTTCTCCAGTCCTGGCTTTTATTCATGACAGGGATTCGATGTTGTCATGGGAAAGAGGACAGGCTCTGGAATCTGGAACTTGTAGTTCTGGATTCAAGTTCAGGTCTGCTTCTAACCAGCTGGATAACCCTTTGCAAAGCAGTCAGCCTCTCTGAGCTTCGTTTTTCTTACCTATAAAATGTAGATAATCACCCCTACGTGGCCAGATTGCTGTGAAAATGAAAGGAGTCAGCCCCCACAGCCAGTGGGAGTTCAGCAGTGGCTACCTTGAGAATGTGGGATTCAGAGCTGGCCTGGGGGAACCCCTCTGGCATCACTAGGAAGGAGTGGAGGGGGCTTGCCTCTGCTGCTACCCAACCCTTGGCACAATTTTTTTTCTATTATCCAGCAGGAAAAGGAGATGTTTTCTATCAGTGAGAGTGCACGCCGGCGGTTTCTGCTGTTCCAGAGAGCATTTAAGCAGGTAATCAAGGCCAGGATTCGAGAGCTTGCCTATCCACCAGTAGACTAGCCTGAAACATTACACGAGGGTGCCTTGGAGACCTCATGCAGAACCCACTGCAGGTGACTCCACCAGGCGTGCCCCAAAGCCACCTAATTTTGCACAAGCACAGGGATATTTGCATCAATTATCATCTACTTTGCACAAGCTCCACAAAATACATGGTCCATTTTTGTGCCAGTTTTCATATTTTTTTAAAGATTTTATTTATTTATTTGAGAGAGAGAAGGAGAGAGAGAGAGAGAGCACATGAGAGAGGGGAGGGTCAGAGGGAGAAGCAGACTCCCCGCCAAGCAGGGAACCTGATGCGGGACTCGATCCCGGGACTCCAGGATCATGACCTGAGCCGAAGGCAGTCGCTTAACCAACTGAGCCACCCAGGCGCCCCATGCCAGTTTTCATATTAAAATGTTTTTCTATTTCCCTACAAGAGGATTTCATTTTAAGGACTTACCCTGTGAAAGTTTTATGACTACTCCAACTAGGCAGTTGGAGTCTGAGGTGCGCCCCCTACCCCAAACACAAGCTACCTATCTGCAGTATTTTCCATAATGTTCAAATGGTCTAGTTTGTGAGGAAAAAAGTATGGGAAAATACATTACTGTCTCCCAAATAAAGACAACAAAGAAAATCCAAATTTAATCCGCAGACCCCCTACAAAAAATATATGATTTTGATCACTTTTTTGAGGAACAGATATATCATCCTAAAAATAAATGGTGAAGAGTAATCATATACAGAGGAAGGGGGGCAACTGGATCTCAGATTCTTCATCTGCATAGTAGATTCAGGAGGTGGCAAAATCCACCCTGCATTGGGATTCTATAGTTCTTGTTATCAGGAACTCCAGATGCTTTTCCCTTGCTCCTTACCCACTGCTACCCACTGGTCCATTAGTCCTCACTGCCTCCCCCACCCCTGTGAAGGAACAAGTGATGGGTGGGTGCGCTCATCAGAGGCCCTCCCAGAGCTGGTACAGCCAGCTCCAGGAGCGGTGGGTGGGAAGGAAACCGATTCTTGTAGCTAATATGGTAGATCATCAACTCTCCTCTCTCTTTAGTTGGACATACAAGCGGCCCAAACCAAAGCCTTTGGAGAAGTGGACATTCTCTTGACCTGGATGGAGAGATTCTACCAGTTCTGAATGCCGAGACCAGGATACACTTCTTGTCCTCCATGTCATTTCAAACGTGCCGTATCCCTTCATGTGATGTTCTCTGGGCACTTCACACCGTTGACGATGGATTTCATTCTTGGCTAGGCTTATCCTCAAAGACTTCATTCTTTAAGCGGCCCCAAAGACAGTCATGGAAGGTTCTCTTGGATGCTGTGAATAATCTACAAAGTAGATTTCTGTATTTATTACAACTCTATTTAATTCCTGTCAGTGTTTTAACTGATGCCATATTTATTTGTCAGACTGTAAGTTCTGTGTAGGCAGCAGGGACAGTGCCCATGCTTCTTTTTTATCCTCCACAATGCTTGCACCTGGTGCGGGGCAATGGATGAGTGCTCAGTAAATGCTTCATAAACGGGATTTTTTGTCTGTCTTTGAATGATTGAGGAACAATGAGGGGTGTTGGGATATGAAGTTGCACTTCAGGGCGTAGAGACCATATTGCCATGAGACCTGCAGGAACACAGCATGGTGTTCGGTGGAGGCGAGGGGCATCAGTTTAGAATGTAAGTGACAGGAGATACAACGCAGGCTAAGTGCCCAGCACAAAGCAGGCTTACTACACATTTCATTTCTCCCCATCTTATCCTTACCATCCCTTTTCCTTGGGGGCCCTCCTTTCTTATACTACTCATTCTTATGTGCCCCTGGAGAGGGTGCCATTGTCAAGCTGACACGGCCAATGGTGTCATCACACTGCTGTCCAATCTTCAGTGACACTCCCTGCTGATAAGAAGCAGGGAACTCAATTCTGGCAGCCTCTTCTCCCGAAGTGTGGGCAAGTGCCCAGGAAGGCTGAGTTATGCATCCAGGAAAGGTCTTCTTCTGAAGAGCAAGACTGGGTGTTCTTTAGTCTCAAGCTCTGGCTGAACTTTGTAGTTGACTTTAGTCCAAAGATGTAATGTCTGTCTATGCCCTTGCCCAGAAAACTTAAGAGAAGGTATACGTAGGAGGGGGGATAGCTCTCCTTTCATGACATAAGTGCCATTGCAGAACACCTGGCCCTCCAAGAAGCCACTTTCCTCCCCTACATTGCCAGAAGTTACCTGGCAGACATGAGGGGGCATTTCTGAATGCAGATAGATGTAACGGTTTGGGGTGGTCAAAACAGAACAACATTAAGTGCACAAATATCAGTGCTAAGCCACGGAAGGAAGATAAAGAGATGATACAGACCATCCTATTTTTAAAAGAGGGGAGACACTGGGGTCAAGGTACTTATGTACATCAAGGGAGGGAGACAGTATAGAAGATTCAGGAATATATACATATAATCACTAACACTAACAAGCATGGTTCTGAAAATTTACCACCTTTCATCAAAAAAAAAAAAAAAAAAAATGTCCTTACCATAGGACTCAAGATGAATAGAAGCTCACTAGTGAGAGCCAGCCTCAATATCAGGGCAAAGATGTTGCCAGGGGCATTTCATATCTTCGTCAGAAAGTCCAGGGGCCTTCTATTGGTGTGACGCCCATGGCTGAGAAAGTGTCCCGAAGCAACACCTATGCCTATGCTCCAGCTTGATGCCATGAGTCTAGAGCCAGGGCAGCGAAGACCCTGTGATCAAAGACACTCTGCAAATCCCATGGCTTGGAGGAGAAGCAGGTGGTGCTGGGACAAATGCTCTGCATGCCCAGAGCCCACTTGAAAACCACAGGGGGCTGCAGAGGTGTGCAAGAAGAGCTGCGAGGGGTTACTGAGCTATTCTCAGGAGAGACAGGAACGAGACTTGAGGTTGGCGTGGGAGGTAATGAGGACTCTGAAAACAGAGCAAGTATTGGAAACCAGCAGCTAGACAGGACTCATTGGGACCAAGGTCTGGGCCCAGGGGGACAGCTGGATAGGTGAGTCAGGCAGGGAATATTGACATAGTCATCTGAATCAGTGTCCTCCACTTTGGCAGCAGGTTTGTGGTAGAGACTCACATATTCACAGCTGGTCTTCAGAGATGGGGCATGGAGCCAGAGAGCTTCAGACACCTGGAAACAACCAAAGAAGCATCACTGGATCTGGGGAGGGTGATTTTAGTTATCTCTCCAGATAGATTTCCACAGTGGGCAATAGGGGGTATGTGCATGGTTGCTGATTTCTAGAAGGCAAAGACACATAAGTGGCTCAGCCTCGGGCAGTTTCAGGGTGGTGTCTCACCGCAGATAACTGGAAACCACTTCAATCTAACGTGGGCAGGAAGTGCCTTAAATGGGGCTCGGGCTAAAGTCACATGGCTAAGCATGGGTCTGAAGGGGACTCAGCTGCCAGAGGAGTTTCCCCTCTGGGATTAGTTGGTATGACTTGTGGAATAAATATGCATCTTCTTAGGGAGTTATTCAGAAGCAGGGTGAGTCATCCCCTGCACCTCTGTAAGGACTCAGAGAGGCTATGGTGTGGCATAACAGTACATTCCAGGAAGGGGTAGGGAAGAGGAGGAAGGCAGTAGGCCACTTGGCCTCTTCCCCGGAAGGAAACTTCAGGATCACCTGCCTTCAGAATGGGTCAGTTCTTGGGAGGACAGGGCTGTGCCACGATTCCAACACTGCACAATTAGTATAACATCCACCCAAGAAGGCTTCAGTAGGGAGAGTCACCTATTGAAATACAAGTGCCAAGAACTACAAGTCCAACCCCATGAACATAGTAGGCACTCAGGAAGGCTCACTCATGGAAAGGAACTATTACTTTGTGAACTTTACCACAGAGGGAATGAGCTGCAATTTGTTTCAAAAATATATCTCCTACTGCTTGTTACAGTTCATCAGTTAAGAGTAATTTATTCTGCTTGAAAAATCAAGATGCTCCCTATGAAAGCTAAAATATTGAGCTATTAACCATAGACACCTTGTGGTGGACTGGTTCAGTCAAGATTTTTGTCCCTAATAGGGGGAATGAGAGTTTCAAGCAGGGAGGAACAGTAAGATTTGAGCAAGGTACAGGCTCAGCTGAGGGTGTGTGTGGCAGCAGGGAAGTTCAAGAGGAAAGGGCTGGTGGAAAGGTAGATGGTGCTGCTGGACCATACCTACGCCACTGTGAAACTTCTCTAGCAAGCGTGGGTAAGGGCAAGGCCAGGAAGCTGGAGGTGACTGTGGCAGAGCTGTTACTTGTTACTGGGTATCACCGTCCCTTTTTAGCAAGGCACACAATTGTTCAGTTAGGGACTCCATTTCTCAGTCTCCCTTGAAGATAGGTGTGGTTACATGACTAAGTTATGGCCAGTGGGATGTGACTGGAAGGGATGTGTGAAACCTCAGCGTCATGGTCTTAAAGAAGCACCTTTCACTTTCTCTTAAGGGCTGGAATGGAGACATGGTGCTGGTGACTTAGCATTGACGGTGGACCAGGCAGGACTCCAGAGGATAGTAGAGCAACAAGACAGAAGGTGTCTGAGTCCCTGGATGACCTAGTGGCTTTGGCCACCTCTTCCTGGCCCCCTGCTTTAACTTGGGAGGAAAACAGGCTTCCATCTTGTGAACCCTGTGGTTTAGGGTCTGTTGCATTAGCTCCGTTTACACCCTAATTAAAACAAGAACATTCACCACACATAGTTTTTTCCTGGTTCCCGAGGCAATAGTAGTAGTTTTTTAACTACTGTGAGCTAATCTAGAGAATAAAAGTTTCTCTTCTTAATTAGGATAAACAAAAATGAATGGACAGTTTAAATACTTTTTACCCATCTGCCAATGGCCATCCATAGACACAGGAGCTCCCTATGTCCATTCATAGATTTCCAGAGGAATCCTCCTCACCCAAGGGTTGAATCCTCTCTACATCTTCACATCTGTCTGCCAAGTCATCCTCTAGGCCAGTCTTACTACCTCCAGCGTTGGGCAAAGTACCTCCTCTGATCCTACAGAGTTTACTAGAAAGTTCTCCCTCATATTAAGGTAAAACTGGGTAGATTCCAATCCCTTAAGACCTCCTGGAAATCGCAGCTCTTTCACATGAAAGTCCTTCCGTGCGGTAGAGTTGCCATCCATCGCCTCTACTGAGCGCCCACTTATCCCACAGTAATGCTTGGCTAGAAGCCAGGTAACGAAGTCTACCACAATTGTTGGGCACTCAGTCCACCTACACCCTCAAAGGAGGAAACTGACACAACCTCTTCCCAGACTCGGGGCCCAGGAACTGCTGGGAAAGCTGTGCCCTCCGGCCAACGGGAAGCTCCAGGAACGCCCCCCACGCACCCACCCCCGGGCCAAGCCCAGGTGTAGGGCCGCCCTTCGGGCCGCGGCTGCCAATCAGGGGCGGGGCGGAGCCTACCTGAGGAGCGGCAAGGGGCGCCGACGCTCGCGGGCGTGGGAGAGGTACCTCCCCGTCACCTAAGGAGACAAGGAGACGGAGGTGAGGGCCTGGCCGCGGTCCGGTCCGCCCCCGCCCCGCCCCGCCGGAAGCCCTAAGGAGGCGGAGCAGGCGCCGAGGCGCGGGGCGTTCCTGGAGGCGCAGGGCTCGTACGCTGCCTCGGCGTCCGCGCAGTTTCTGCGGCTGCAGCCCGCCCACAGTCCCTCTCGGCCCTGCCCCCGCCCCGCCCCGCCGGCGGTCCCCGGCGTGCCCCGCCCCTCCGGCTGTCCCCGCCCCGCCCGGCGTCCCAGGTGTCCGGCTCACCCTTCGCGTCCGCCGCCGGATCGCGCCGCGGGCAGGCGCTGTAGATGTTCTGGGAGCGCGGCGGCTGCGACGCGCGGGGCCGATGCAGCGGAGGCCGCTGGGATGCCTCCAGGGCGCGCATCCTCAGGGCCGCTCGGCGGACCCGCCTGGAGAGGGCTGCCGCGCACAGCCGCGGGTAAAGAGGAGAAAGGCATCAGGGGCCTGTGGCCACCGTCCCCGCCCTCGGGTCCCTGTAGGGAAACTACAGGCTCTCTCCTTCCTCGGGGGCTTGGCCGGGGCTGCAGTGGAGGTGTTCTGAATGTATGAGGCACAGCCTTGCCCAACAGTGAAGACCAAAGGGCCGCCCTCCTCGTCCCCATTTCCAGACCGTTGACCCCTCTCCCAAGGTGCTCATGCCCCAGGCTGCTTATCTGAAGCTCCAGGGTTTCCCTTGAGGGGTGGGAGGAAGGAGGTTCCAGCGGAGTCTGAATGCTCACCTCGCCCTGAGCCCCCAGCCGCTCACCTTTCCTCCTTTGAATGACCCTTTTCATCAGCAGTCCCAGCAGTGCCAGCAGGATGAGGGCCAGGGTGGTGGGCACCAGGATGTGAAATCCTTGGTCTTCCAACCCAGGCACGGGATCCTGGTGAAAGGCTCTGAGGAAGGAAGGAGAGGGAAGGGAGAGGTCTGTGAGGGAGGGAGGTTTAAGGCAGCACTCCTGAGTAGCCAACATTTTGGAGAAGGCTGAGGTTTGTCCCTTTGTTAACAAAATCCCCCGCCCCCCGCCCCCAAAGAGCCTTGTCTATGGAGTAAGGAAACCTGTATTCAAATTCAGATTCAGCTTTCTACTGGCTGTGTGATCTTGAATCAGTCTCTGAACCTCGCTGAGCCTCATTTCTGAGGAAATGAGTATAGTAAAGCCTACTTCACAGAACTGTTCAAGGATGAAACAAAATTGTAGGTATAAAGAAGTGAAAGTACCTAGTCCAAGCAGCAATCAGTAAATGTCAGTTCCCCTTCTGACTGTTTGCATCTCAGCTTCTCTACAAGATGAGTGCAAATACGAAACAAGTTCACTTTCTTTTAACTATGGAAAAGATGTTTCTCTCATGAGGTGCCCTCTGCTTAGGTCTTCCCTCCATTTTCTCTACAGATTAAAATTTTACTTTCCTTAAAGGGTCAGTACATCAGTTCTCTTTTCTTCTGCAATCATGGCAAACTAGAATCAATTTTTTCTCACTGTCCTCAGTTCTTGTGTTTATACAGTTTACAACCCTTATCACAGTCAGACTTGCATTAGTAAGAGAAGACTTGGATATTTCATGTTTTCATCTTTCTTAATTTTTCAGGACAGAGCACAATGCCTGGCAGATAATGGAAACAGAAAATGTTGGTTGAGGGACACCTGGGTGGCACAGTTAAACTTTTGACTCTTGGTTTCAGCTTGGGTCATGATCTCAGGGTTTCACGAGTGAGCCCCCAGACGGCTTCAGCATGGAGTCGGCTTGAGATTATTTCTCCCTCTCTCTGCCCCTCCCGTTTGTGCTCTCTCTAAAATAAATAAATCTTTTAAAAGAAAAAGAGGGGCGCCTGGGTGGCTCAGTCCTTAAGCATCTGCCTTCAGCTCAGGTCATGATCCCAGGGTCCTGGGATCAAGCCAAGCATCGGGCTCCCTGCTCTGCGGGGAGCCTGCTTCTCCCTCCCCCACTCCCCCTGCTTGTGTTCCTGCTCTTGCTACCTCTCTCTCTGTCAAATAAATAAATGAAATCTTAAAAAAAAATGTTGGTTGAATTGACTTGAATTCTTCTCCACTGGAAGGCTTGTGTAGTCTACTGAACTAGGAATCAGGAGTCCTGGTTCTATTTGAAAACACATAGTTCTCATGACCTCAGTTCCTCATCTATAAAATCCAAATGATGTTGGAGGTCCCTTTCTTCATCAACATGCTTGTCTTTGCTTAGGCAAAATTCATTCCAATTCTTAAAGGTTTTCTTTGGAAGGCTGCTCTAATCCCCTAGTGGTCCACTGCAGCACTTTTCTGGGTGTTCCCCCACCCTTTAGAGCAGTGCTGTCCAGTAGAAATACAATGTTACACATGTAATTTTAAAATTCCTGGTAGCCACACTGAAAAAGCAAAAGAAAATAGGTGAAACTAACTTGAATAGTTAATAGTTTCATCATTAGTTTTATTCTTATTTAGTTCCCCATCAAAGCAGATCTGAGTGAATGCTGAGTGACTTAAAGATTTGGGTCTCATTTCTACAGGATCTCCTGCTGGGACATTGCCAAGTGTAATCTTGTCATTGGACTAATGAGCTAATGTGCTGCACTCATAGGTAGTATAGTACACAGTGGCCTAGAGACAAGAAGCGTCTCTGTTGGCAAATGTTGCGGGAAGAGTTCAGTGGAACCTCTAACTTTAGTCTAATTGCCTGACCTCTAGCCCATCCTGGATGGTGGAGACCCCTTACCTCTGCCTATGAAGCCTGGTGTGGTAGTTGTAGCTGGCTGTCTGGGGCCTAAGCAGCCTCTCCGGAGCTGAGGTCTTTGAGGCTGTGGTGGATGGCAGGAAGGTTGGGGGCTTGGCAGCTGCTACTGAAGATGCCCTGGAAACTCGAAGGTGATGAGAGATTGGGGTGGTGGGGGAGGAGTGGACTTCTGGAGGGACCTCCGTCCTTTCAGCTGGTGTGGTAACTGCAGGAGATAACAGAAAAAAGTGAATTTTTCTATACACTCTAGTCTCTAGCAGGATTGGGTCACCCTCTCTTTCCTGAACACACTCTTTCCCTTTACCTAGACTCTGTACTTGCAGTCCTCATGGCCTGAAATGCTTTCTTAGCATGTCCTCTACACCTAGTGAATTCTCTATATATTTGCTTCAAAAATGCCATTTCCTCCAGGAAGCCTTCTCTGATTTCCTGGGCAGAAGAGCTTGCCCTCCTCTGAGCATGGAGAAAACCCTGTTTATAATTCCATCCCCATGCTGCTTTATGCTGTATTTCTGTGCTTGTCTATTCTCCTCTAGCCCACACCCATCAGTCACAACCTTGGGTATATGGTACACTCAGTTACACTATCCTTCTTGGCACCCAGCAATGTCCTGTGGTGTAACAATTGTTCGATTAATGTATCTACCTCACAAGATAGATGTGAGGATGTGATGGAAATATTGCATGTCAAAATGCATTTAAAACAGGAAAAGGATATAGGAAAGTAAAGGTACCATAAGTATAATCATCAGTCTTTTTATTGCAAAATAGAATTGTTAAAATCACTGTATTCCAGCAAATGTAGACAGCCTTATGGGGAAAAGCAGGCATAAGGACCTCTGGCTGGAAAAGGTCTGCCCAGTCTTGGTTTCCACAAGTCATTCATAAAAAAGCTTAAGATTTCTTTGTGAATGGAGCACAAACCTCATTGCTTGTGGTGCCACCTGGTGGTGATATGTAAGTGCTGCAATTAGTGCCAAGTCAACAAGGCTTTAGGATGGGCTTGAAGGACAAAGGATGCTAATCTCAGGGAGGTACCCTCTCCCAACACACGGAAATACACATCTGAGACTCAGCTGTGCTCTGCCAACCATTCAATGAACTGAACACATCCCCCCTCCTCCACTGTCACAATGCCACATCATCTCTCCCACCTCCTGCCCTGCCCTAGCTTTGGTGAACTGACCTTTAGGTATGAATTCAAAAGAACTGTCATGCACAGGCATCTGGAGCCAAGGGGGCATCGGCGTGTGTGGAAATTGATGAAGCCAAGGTGGAGGCTCGGGCACAGGCTCCTCTTCCCAGAATGGCTCATACTCTATGGAGGCAAGGGGAATACACTGGTGGACGCTAAGAGCAGACTGAGACCAGGGGAAGGGATGTTGGTAGGAGTTAAATTGACCTAGCCAGGGTGGATGGCAGCCAGGGGATGAGAACGGGGTCCACCAGGAAGAGCAGAACAAGAAATGGGCTGAGGCTTCCCCGAAATAAATATTCTTTCACCTTCACTCAGCCAACCTTTGCACCAGCCACCACTGGGATTCTAGGCTGTGGGATTAGTGCTGCATTTGAGTTAGGAAGTCAGTGGAGGAATGGAGAAAGGTGGGATTCGGGAGAAGACATACGGAAAGGATCTGATTATAAAGTACCAAGTTTGGCCTACAGACGTGGCTTGAAAAATGACTGTCTTTCCTTTAAAGTTATCCCTGCTATTTCTCATGGGACAACTATGTAGGACAATTATGTCCCTTTGCTTCTAATTTCCCCCTGTCTCAGAGCCTCTCCTCAATCTTAAACCCCCACTCCCCTCAGGCCTTGGGTAGGATGGACACAGTACAACACAAGAAGAGTGCTTATCTTGTTCCTTTCAAATGGTTTGGACAGGAAATTTGGGGGACTGTGAGGTTTCAACTATGTAAATCCCACTGATCTTTGGACTGGCTAACATGGCAATGGCATGAGAGTCTGCAGGACTGCTATAGTTCAGTGGTTGTCCCAGCCTTCTGGGGTGGAGACATTTGCTGGGTGCACTGAGCTTGGGGCACCTACCATTGTAGACAGTCAGCGTGACTAGCCGGGTCTTGCCTCGGTCTGTCTTAATGCCTGTCCCACAGGCATAGACTCCACTGTCACCCTTGGCCAGCTCTGTCACCTCTACTAGGAACAAATTCTTATCTGGACAAGGCTTCAGGGTGACGCGGTGCTTGTATTCTTCCTTGACAAAGTTCTTGTTGGACACCACGGTGGCACATCCTCCAGATTCGGCCATTTCCCGGCACAGATAGAGCCTCATATGCATTTGAGGAAGCGGACACTCAATGGTAACGGATCCACCCAGCATTCCCTCCATCTTTACTTCGGGGAGGATCCTCAGAGCCCCAGCCACTGCAGGGAGAGGGAGTTAATATAGAGGAAGCCCCATTCCCAACCACATCCCCCACTCCAGCCCTATTTCCAGCCCAGGCCCCAGCCCAGCCTCACACCCATTCCTAGCTCCAGACCCATCTCCATCATCAGACCAAGCCTCAGCCGGCCCTCAGCTTCTCTCTCCTGCTCTCTAGAGCTGGCCTCATCCTCCGCCTGTTCTCATCCCTAACCCTATATATGTCCTCAGCCCACTCTATGCCCTGGTCCCTTTGGCCGGAGCCTGGCTCCCAGCCAGACCTCTCCCAGCCTAAGCCTTAACATAACCTTCAACCTCATTCAAACCCAAACCTATAAGATCCCAGACACCAACCCCCTAAGAATATAGCCAAACTACTGCCCCATGCCAAGGAGAGATGTTATGCCATAGTGACTCCAAACAGCACATGCCGCCCAAGTGACTTCAGTGTGGTGTTGGGAGGCACAGTGCGATTCTGCTGCAAGAGGTTTTCTGTCTAGCTTTGTTTTCCTCAGATCCACTCAGCCAAATCGACTGTTCACCCTTGGTTTCATTTGCTAAATCATTAAACAACAACAACAACAGCAAAACTCAAGCATCTATTGAATGCCTTTCATGTGGCAGGAAGGTAGCTGGCATCCCTCCATGCACACAGTGAATCATTTAGTGGGCTGTACAAATGGCCAGTCACTATAGCCCCAGCACAGTGTAATGAGCCCCACCACGGAGATACACAGCGTTCCTTGGAAGCAGTGAGCGGAGACACCAGGTCCATGTTGTTGCAGAGGGATGGTGTAGTTTGAAGAAGGGTTTCTGGAAGAAATGATGTCTCAGTTGTGACCTGAAAGACTGGGCGTGGAAGGCAGCTGAGAGAATGATGATCGTCTTCACTGGAGTAGGGAACACAGATGGAAGCCAAGGGTGTGTGTGAGTGTGCGTACATGTATGCACAGGTGTGTGCACATTGTGTGTATGTGGGGGAGGGTGTGAAGCATGGGGGAATACATCGTTCTTGAGTCCCTGAAATCAAAAAGCTTATGTTTTGGCTGAGAGAAGACAGGTCTAATGCAGTTGAGTCAGCTGGAAGAGAGGGTAAGTCTAAGTAAGATTAAATATCAACTAAGTGGGTCCCAATAAGTGTCCACTTTTTCTGGGAAGAGGGGCATAGGGTGAAATGAGTGTGTTGGAGTGGGGCCAGGGCACTTGGATGCCGGAGGAAAGACTCTTCCAGGCAGTGAGTACAGCCCCCAAAGAGGCCAGCAGAGGAGAGAGAACATGGAATGTTCGTGGGGCAGAGAGGAGTTGACGAATTTCTTGAAATTCATTCACTGGCCACACATTAAGAATAGCTCCAAAGAGTTTAGTAGGATGAGGAGAGTCAAGGAAAGAAGCAGGGCTTGAGGTTTCTGGATGAGCAGAGAGAGCTGGGGAGGACATTCCGGAGAGAGGGGGGAGTGTGGATAACAGTGAAGAGGTTGAAGCAACCCTGGAGTGTGAGGTGGGGAAGAGGGGCAGGAACGGAAGCAGTTACAGGAGTGTGTTCGAATCTAAGAGCGTAGCTGGTGTTAAATGGCAAGGAGAAGCAGGGGGGCCAGCCAGACCCATAATATCTGCCATGAGGACCCTCACACAAGTAATCTAAGCTGTTGGAAACTGAGGTGTGTGAGACAGCCTCATGACTAGAACATGGCAATGGAAGGGCGACCCATTCCAAAGAGAAAGACCTGATCAAGGGGGTGGGGGAATTACCCTGTGTGACCAGACATCCCACACCTGTGTGTGAGGCCCAGCACCTGCTAGTGAACATGTATTTTTGGACCAACTCAGCCAGAAAGGAGAGCGAATGCTGCTTTCCCAAGAGCGAGATGCTACAATGTGGGCGGCGGCAAGAAAGAGCAGAGGGGGGCCATCACCTATTCAGACACCTCCAGTGACCTCACTCTGCTCAGGGATGAGCTTCTGGAAAAGCCTTGGCTTACCCAGATCCTCTGTTACGGGCTGCATGTTTGTGTCCCGCTAGAATTCATGGTTTGAAGCCCTAACCTTTAATGTGATGGTAGTAGGAGGTGGGGCCTTTGGGAAGTAATCAGGGTTAGATGAGGTTAGTGGAGCTCTCATAATGGGATCAGTGTCCTCATTCCCTCCGTGGACACAAGAAGAGGCCGTGTGAGCACCCAAGGAGATGGCAGCTGTCTGTGTGCCAGGAAGAGGACCTTGACCAAGGGCAATATTTGCTGGCACCTTGATCTTGGGCTTCTAGTTTCCAGGACTGTGAAAAATGAATATCTGTTGTTTAAGTCACACTGTCTATGGTTTTTTATTGAAACAGCCAGAACAGACTAAGGCATCCTTACTGTGCAAACTCTGAATGGATGAAACGCAAGAAAAACTGCTGGATACACTGAGCGCTGGTCCCAGGGAAGCACGAGTTGGTGAGATGTGAAATGACCAGACCCCAGCTCTCCTTGGAGTTCATAGTAGCTTCTAACCCACACCCAAAGCCTAGAAAAGCAGATTTCCCAAAGAGAGAAAAGACAGACATAATCTCCTGGTTTCGAACTTATGCACAGGGGCACCTGGGTGGCTCAGTCGATTAAGCATCTGCCTTCGGCTTGGGTCATCATCTCAGGGTCCTGGGATTGAGCCCTGCATCAGGCTCCCTGCTCAGTGGGGAGTCTGCTTCTCCCTCTGCACCTACACCGCACCCCCCCCCCGCTCGTTCTCTCTCTTCCTCTCTCATAAATGAATGAATGAATGAATGAATCAATCAGTCAATAAAATCTTTAAAAAAATAGAGCTTATGCACAGTGTGCATAAGATTCATTTTGGAGGAACTTACTCGGCTGCAGATGACCCGATCTTCCCTTTTGTCATGGTGGTTACATCTATCTAGGGTGGGGCCTGTGGAGTTGGATTTTAAAATAAACATCCTAGGTGCCCTTGAATTTTTGCAATTCTGAACTATATAGCTATATTTCCAAATGATTCTGGGAACTAACGGGAGGGGTGGAAGAGGTGACTAAAGGACCCCCCCCCCTGCTTAAAATTGGTATTTTAGAGAGACTACTCAGTAAGCGACATTGATCTCTAAGTTGGTGACTTGCTTGTTAGTGGTGATAGTAGGGGACAGGGATATATGTGCTTTAAAAAGTCACTCTCAACATATAATTGGATACAAGCATATAATATTAGAAATAGATATAAATTATATATATAAATTATAAATAAATATAAAAATATATTTTTGGAGCATGGGGAAAAAAAACACATAATTTCCATGATGAAAAATATGGTAAATGCCCACAAGGCCTTGGCTGGAGCCGTGCTCTGGAGATAGACTTTGGATTTTGTGTAGCCATGGTTTTCCAGGTGATGAGAGCCCTGTCAACTCAAGTTGCAGCAGAATTATGTCTGGAAGAGGAAGTTGGCCTGAGATTTTTATGTTTGTCAGATGGAGTGTGACTTTTTAAAAAAGGATGAGAAACGTCCAACTCAACTTCCCACCCCCACATATGCCAACAGGTGTGTGTGGGCTGGCCATCTGCTCTTTGTCCTGTCACAAGGAATGGAGTGTCCCCATATGTGGACCATAAGGAAGAGCACAGAGGACACTAGGGGAAGGAAGGGAAAGCTGAAGGGGGGAATCGGAGGGGGAGACGAACCATGACAGACTGTGGACTCTGGGAAACACACTGAGGGTTTCGGAGGGGAGGTGGGTAGGGGGATGGGTTAGCCTGGTGATGGGTATTAAGGAGGGCACGTGTTGTCATGAGCACTGGGTGTTATACCCAAACAATGAATCATGGAACACCACATCAAAAACTAATGATGTAATGTATGGTGACTAACATAACATAATTAAAAAAAAAAAAAAAAAAGGAATGGAGAGTCCCTTCTCCTCCCAAAAGCCAGTCCCTCCTCCTGTGTCCCGAGTCCGTCCTGGTACAGCTGTCCCTTTCTCCTCCCTGTGCAATTGGTCTCTTCTTTGCTGGCATTGCCGTGGTTTTACACACCTGCTCTGATATTGCCCGTGTTGAAAAAGCCCTCTGTTTACTTTTTGCCTCCCCTTCAGCTGCCACCCCTCTTCCGTTCTCTTTCTCAAAGGAGTCATCATGATCATGGAATCCACTTCCACACCTCCCACTTCCTCTTCCACCTACACCTGTCAGAATTTTGTCTCCAACATTCAACTAGAACTGTTGGTCCAGGTCAGCAAAAGTTTCCTTTTTTTTCCCCAAATTTCCTTTTTTCCCCAAATCTTCCTTACATTTGGTGTCTTTGTCTTCATTTATTTGCCTCTTGGCAGCATTTGAGGGAACTGAGCCCTCCCACCTTGAAACGCTAATGTCCTGTGGCTTTCCCTGACACCACACTCTCAATGACTGCTTCTTTTCAATTTCCTTACTTTCTTCTCCTTCTCTGTCCAACTCGCAATGTTGGGCTGCCCCAGGGCCTGGAACTTGGACCGGTTCTCTTCTTGGTCTTCCCTTACTCTCCCCACACTAGCTCATTTACGCCCATGGCTTGTAATGCCAACTCTATGTAGATTTCACCAGGACTTTTATCGCCAGTCTTGTCTGTACCTCTGAGCTCTAGAATCGCCTTTCTGCTATCTCCACTTGGACTCTACTTGAATGTCTAAGATGTATTTCAAACTTACAATAGCAAAAAAAAATAGACAAACAACAACAACAAAAGAATTCTTGATTTCTCTTCCAAAACTTATTCCTTCTAAGCTCTTCCTGCTTCAGATTACACCAGCATCTATCCAACTGCTGAAGTCCAAAACTCACTCCCATATTATATTAAAAAATCAAGAATAAATTTTAAGTGTGTGTGTGCGCGTGTGTGTGCGTGCACGCGCATGCATGGGCTGGGTCACAACAACAAGTGTATGTATTATTATTTTGGGGGTCAAGATAAAAAAAAGATTTGAAAGCCTATACCATGTAATACTGCCTTGCTTTATTATGGAACTTCATCTAGGGCTCCAGGCAACGTGGTCTATGGCTGGCGCCCCATGCACCGGTTACTGGGAACCAGGACCACCCCAACATTTTTACAACCTGAGGCAGAAATACAAATAAAGGCCCAAATATCATATGTCTAAGTATTTTAAAGTTATAAATCAAACGAATGAACTGTCTTGGCAAATTCACATACTCCTTAGATGTCCACTCTAAATCATTTCTATGTGGAAAGAATGTTCCCCACATCCCTAGTCTCTGTCCCATCTCCCTTCTTTCCTCATCCCTGTCTCCTGCCCACACCACAAGAGTCCTGGTATGTCCATGACAGATAACCCAGCTTCTATGTATTAGCTCCGCTCATATCATTCCAGACGGTCACCTGTGGCCACTCTTCTATAGAATTACAATACTAGGATACAAGACCCAGGATAGAGGTTCACACAGTCATTAAAAGTGGGCCCAGAGTCATTTGGACAGGGAACTTGAGGTCTAGAAGAGGGGACCTGTGTGGGGGCTTGAGGTGGACAATCTCCTTGGGTCTGTGAACTCCTCACCCTGTGGGGAAGGTCACAAACGGAGAAGGATGGGACCCAGAGCAGGGATTCCTCTGGCCCAGCTGGAAGGGTGGTATTGCTCAGGACAGACTTTAGCGGTACAATTTAAGTACCCCTCACTCCTAGAGATCTTCTACCCCCACCCAACCCCTCTCTCCTCTCAGGCCTAAGTTTAGTTACCCATCCACTGTGTTCACATAAGTCCTACTACCTCTCACCGAGTCTGACATTTCAGTTACCTCTTACAGAGTCTGACATTTCATTAAAGCTGCATTTCCTTGGACTTTTATGACTTTTTAATCTTCAACTCAACAAATATTTGACTTTCTTCCATATTCAGGCTATCAGGAAGAAAGCAAATATGAATTAAAAAATAATTTTGACCCTCAAGGAGCTTATCATTTAATCAACAAAATGAAGGGAATATATGCCAAGTCACAATATAAAGCAGAATGAGGTCACCTATGGGGATGCAGAAGATGGGCTCTGGAAAGTGTTATAAGAAGGAGGTGGAGGCCGAGGTGGACTTTGAAGGATAAAAGGTGGAGGTGAGAGGAAGGATGATCCTAGCAGAAAGAATGGCATGAGGGAGAACATGGTGGCAAAAAGGTGTAGCACATGTTCAAGCAGGAGTCCTCTTTGGCTGGAGGTTAGGGAAGTTCAGGGGAGTGTGGTAAGCTCAGAGAATAAAAGGGGAGCACAAGGGACGAGTTGGTAGGCAGTGGGAGCCTTTGAAGTTTGCTGGGAAGGGCGATCCTATGGTGAGAGTCAAGCCTTAGAAAGAGTAATCTGGAGCTGCAGGTGGGTCAGGTTGGAGGAAGCGGGAACGATAGTTATGGGATGACTGTGTGTTCTCTTCCTTTCCATTCCCTCTGTTAGCCTCTCTAGCAGAGACTGCCACTGTTGTTCGTTCTGGTAATACTAACCCAGAAACTACAAGAATTGGCCATTGATTGGGTGAAAGTCTGGATGGGGATAAATGGGAAGAGGTGGTAAAAAAAAAAGAAAACATTCTGCATTCTGCAGCTGATATCAGAGATAGTTAAGATGGATGGAGTACCTGATTTGATGGGAACCAATGAGGACATTGAAGTAAGGTATTAGGCATGTTGCACTTCAGATCTTGGTGGGATATTGAAGCGGGGGTTCCCAGAAGACAGCTGTAAATTGAGATGTGGAACTTGGGAAATGGATTGGGGTTACTGAATGGATGAGGGAGTCTTCATTTAAAATTGAAGTTGAAAATCAGCAGTGAAAGAGACCCAAAGAAAGAGAAGAGAATGTAGAGGTAGGAAGAAAGGAATTTGGAGGCACTTGCTTTAAGATCCCCCATTACCAGGCTAATATGTCTAGGAGAGGTGACACCTTCAGCCCTCATGAGTCACCACCTGAGCCCCCCATAGGAGATGTGTCTGGAGTGGAGAGAGGGGCACTAGCAGAGAGTGGGGAGGGCCTCCCAAACCTCACATGGTCTCCATCCTTATCCTGCCCTAGGTACCGGTCTGCAACTAAATCCATCCAGGAACAGCAGACCTAGAGATGGTCCGCAACTCCCCTACCTGTGGCCATTTCGAACCTCGTAAGATGTGCGGGGTGTTTTCTTATGGCACTTACCTGGCAGGAAGCAAATTGACCAAAGCCAGAGGTCCATGTTTCCTTCCAGAGCAAGGTCCCATCCACGAGCCCCTGGAGACGGGAGAGAGAGACCCACTGCTCACCCAGGAAACCTTCACAATCTGGAGCTTGAAAGAGATTTCTGGCCCCACAGGGAGCAAGGCTTGAAAATGAGGAAATGACAACTTGTCTTGTTTGCTAACTAGTCTTAGACGAAAAAAGAAAATACCAGCAAACCACAGCGGAAGTTAGGAATTAAGAAAACATGTTATGTTGAGTATGAATGGGTCACCAGGGTTCAAAGGGCTTCTAGGCAGCTCCTAAAAACTATTAGAAACTCTCAGGCATGATATTTCTTTGCCTTAGGCACCTTTTCTTGGAGGGTCCTCCATGCTTTATGTATGTTCATTAACTTCTGAGCCAGAGTCACTTGCTTTATCCCTGCCTTCAGGACAAAAGAGACTTATCGCCAATTTTCTCCATCTGGGGAAGACCATATGGACAGAAGCTTAGGCCTGAAGTCAGAAGATGCTGGTTGTAGCCCTTGAATTTATTTGACAAATAATTTTGAGCACCTACTATGTGGGACTACTAACTACAGGTTTTGAGGAATTCACTCCCTTTCTCTAAGCCTAGATCTCTTTATCTAGAAAATGAAGGTGGGACTAGAAGAGCCTGGCATTCCCTCCTGCAGATCATTGTTCCTGGAGTCTTAATTAACCCCAGTTTACCCAGCACCTCATATCCACCATTCCTCATATCCCCCAGCTATGCCCCTAAAGGTGTTGCCTTCTGGCGGAGGCCCAGGCCACCACCCAGTGACCACAGGTGCATGCCAGAAGAAGATATGACAGTGTCTAAGTCACACAGCCTGGCAGAGCTAGCCTTCAAGCCCCCAAGGGACCATGGGGGGAGGTCCAGTGACTGATGGAAAATAGAGAAATGCCTGAGGCCCTCAGTCACGAGGTATCACAGAAAGAGCTTTGGGATCCAGTCAGAAGATGTGGGTTCTGGTCCTGGCTTGGTGCTTGCCTAGGGCCTCAGTTTTCTCATTGATAAATAGGAATAGTTCCTGCCCTGTGTGCGTCACAGGTTTTTCATGAGGCCCAGCAGAAGC
The DNA here is from genome assembly GCF_037043125.1 of Eumetopias jubatus. Classification (NCBI taxonomy): domain Eukaryota; kingdom Metazoa; phylum Chordata; class Mammalia; order Carnivora; family Otariidae; genus Eumetopias; species Eumetopias jubatus. The sequence continues at coordinate 33,248,273 of NW_028274818.1, forward strand.
CATGGTCATAGAGGTGGTTGAAGAGCATTTTGTTGTGGAGATGCCAGGGGCTGTTCCTTAGGAGGGGATCCCCAGGGCTTCATTCCTGATGGTTACATTTTAGGTGGCTTCCCAGCATCCCCACCTCCAGGCACTGCAGGCTCTTGAGCCCACGGAGGCCTGAGGCTACGTCCACCCCCTTCCTGGGAAGGCTTGTCAGTGATCCTGTGCACACTGCTCCCCCTGGCCCCCACACACCAGGTTTGTCACATGCTCTGCAAAACACAAAAAGACAACATCCGCACTGGAAGTCGCACGCAGGCCCAGAGCAGGTGCAGGGGAAATGTGTGTGGGCGGGCAGCCTGCCCTCCCCACCCCTGCCTGGGTTTCCACCAGCACCGAACTGCTGTGGTTCTGATTTCCTCCAACCGCGAACTGGGCCAAGGTGGCAGAGGACAGGCCTGAGGCCTGTGGTTAGAGTGAGTGACCACCAGAGGTCTTGGTTCTGGCCAGCTGCCACCCTTCCCTACTTGGAGGGCTCTTCCCAATTCCCCACAGCTGTCCCACTCTGGGGCTTGGCCATTTGCTGGGCTCAACGCCTGGGACTGGCTTGGAGAGAGAGAGAATAAATGAGTGAATGTGACATGTGTGTGTGACAGTGGGCATGAGAGTGTGTGTGTGTGAATGTGTAGTGTGTGAGTGGTGGTGAGTGTGTAAATGTGGGTGTGCAGCGTATGAGTGATGAGTGATAGATGACTGTGATGTGTGACTGTGTGTGAAGTACGCGCCATGTGGGACAGTGTGAGGAATGGCACGGGAACGTGTCATGTGTGACATGTTAGTGTGTGAGTGTAGGATGTGTGTGGCATGTGAGGTGCGATTATGTGATGTGTGACTGAGTGTGTGAATGTGTGTGATGTGATGTGTGAATGTGTGGCATATGGCTGTGAGTGTGCAAATGAGTGCAGGGTGTGTGGTGGGTGGGTGTGAACATGCTGCCTGTGTGAATCTATGTGTCTAGGAAGATGCAGGTTGGATGTGCTGTGCTGGGGCCCAAGGCCTGGGCATGTGTGGGATGAGAGATTTTCACATCATGTGTGGCCCAGATAAAACCCTTAGAGACATCACGTTGGGGTTTTTAAGAGCAAGAACTAGGTGTCTCACGACGGCCGGGCAGGAAGGGAATGTTTGGAGCCTGAGAAATCAAAGCTCCCAGACCTGGGCCATCAGGTCTCTACTTCCAGATGTTGCCCCAGGGTCGCGGGGGAAGGCCGAACCCTGGCTAAACTCAAAGTGGGAGAAGTTTACTGTCTTCATGCTCTTCTCCCTCTCTTGTTTTCCCCACCTACATTTTCTCTCTCCTTTCTGCCTCTAAGGGCAGCGCAGTGTCCTGGAGCTCCCACTCCTGGGAGCAAGGGTGAGAAGCTGAAGCCCACTTGATGTGCAGGGGACTCCATGGCCTAACATCCTCTGGCGCCAGTGCTTGACCAGAGGGATGAACCCCAGGAAAAAATTCTGAGTCTCATGACAGGCAGGTGGACAGAATAAATAATACCAAGTACACCGGGAACTGCTCTAAGTCTTCGGGAAAATTCACTTAGTCCCCATAATAACTTAGGTTTATATTATCCTCCCTAAATTACAGATGTGATAAGAGAGATATTTCTCATAAGGTTATTTTGAGGATTGCCCGAGGTAAGCATTACAAAGGATTTAGCAAGATGCCTGGAATATAATATAAGGGCAGTGGAGATTAGCCTTTGCCATTAAGGTGGAAGTCCTTATGGGTTGTGCTTGGTTATAGCATCCATCACCCTACTTTGACCTCCCATGTCACCCGTCTCCAAACAGCCATCTCCTGGGCCTTTCCAGACCAAGAGCTAAGATCCTAGGTGGCCCTCCCCATGACCCAGCACTGCTCTCCCCAAAGACAGACCATGAGAATCCCCCCACCTGCTGGACTCACTGGGGAGCTCACTTCAGGTAGAGATACCTGGCTCAGGTATCCTGAGGTTCCGACTTTCTAAGAACTTGGGCCACAGGCTTGCCTATCCTGGAGTGAGCCACTCCACAGGAACGGGGCTTTGGGAAGGTCAACCTTTACTATAAGCCTACTCGTGGCTTTCTGCTACAAGAAATGGTAAGACGTCTTACCTGAATAGGGCTATACTTTTATTGGCATTCTAAGATTAGAACCCGAATACGTAGAATTTTTCACGAATTTTAATATAGCTTATGAGCAAAAATCTGGAATTTAGAGTATTCACCTCCACACACTTTGACTCTAGAGAGGTTGGATTGGCTGCCCATTTCTTTATCAGAGTTAGGAGGGGCTTACCAAGCCCATGAAACTCCTGGAGTCTTACAAGACCATCTTCCTTCCCCTCCTGTTTCAGCTCCCTGGCCAACTGGGGGCCATCAGTCTCAGTTTTACATCTCCTCTCATGGTGTACCCCCTGTCTACTTAGATATGTGGTCTTTCTGAGGTGATCTCTTATTATTTTTATTGTATAGACTCCCTGGTAGAGTTCATCATTTCAGAGAAGCTTGTGGGGTCAGGGGGACAGTCCTTGTTTCTCTGCCTTGGGGACCAGCTTCAAGACCTTACCACAGTCAGCTCCTCTCTGGGGTCTACTGTTCTTAGGAGAAATGTTCTGTCCTGACTTTTGGGAAAGTCTTGGACAGACTGTATATCTATAAATGATAGATAGATAGAGAATAGATGATATAAATATAGATTATATATCTTTACACACCAAAATCAACTGCTATAAGCAGATTCTCAGCTACTATTGGGCCTTAGTAATATGTAATCGTTATTACATAATAGATTGTTTAAAAGAAAAAAAATCAAGATAATTCAAGGACTTGACAAGATTCTTTTGTCATTGGAAATATTTAAGTAGTTCTCTGAGTGACTGCTGGACACTGATCATTGCTATTTGGTTTATCATTAACCCCACAGTTGATTGTTACTCCCCAGTACTGGGCTGACTAGTGTCCCTCCAAAATTTATGTCCACCTGAAACCTCAGAATATGACCTTATTTAGAAACGAGCACTTTGCTGTATGGAATTCATTAAGATGAGGCCACACTGGATCTGGGTGGACCCTAAATCCAATGGTAAGTGTCCTTGTAGGAAGGCCATGTGAAGACAGAGAGACACAGCGGGAGAAGGTCAAGGGGGCATAGCGCAGAGGTTGGAGTGGTGCAGCTATGAGCCAGAGACCACCGAGGATTACTGGCAGCCCCTGGCAGCGAGGGGAGAGGCACAACCCCCTCAGAGATTCCCCCTCACAGCCTCCCCAAGGAACCAACCCTGTGGACATCTTGATTTCAGACTTCAAACCTCCAGAATGGTGAGAGACTAAATTATGGTTATTTTAAGTCACGCAGTTTATGGTACTTTGTTACAGTGGCCCTAGGAAATTAATATACTCCCCCAAACTGGTGAGTCTTTAACTTATTAGATATCCCATTTCAGCTACAGCCCAGCTTCCTTACTCATATAAAGATTTAAGGTGGACTTTGGGTAGTACATTATTATACCGGGTACCACTTATTTATAATATCAATTAAGAATAATGTAAGGTTGTCTATGGCAATTGTTTAGTGGCATTTCTTGGCCTTTGATTCTAGGGACCAAGACAGGCTGTCTGAGGTCAGGATTGGCTTGTGGGTTATTGGCATTAATATAGAAGCTGCATCTTAATCCTTCTGACCTACAAATAATGCTTTGGAGGTCAGGGATCAGCTTCTAGGGGGAAAACAGTGACAGGTTGTGATGGATCTTGTAGTTTGGGTTCTTCTGGAATGATGGGCCATCATTCCAGAAGAAGCTAGATATGCATCCCCATTACAGAGAACAGGGAAATAAACATTCCTGATGACCACCTCTCTGGACCAGGGTGAAGCCCAAGGCTCTGACCTAGTTCATGGTCTGGGAATCAAGCCTGGACACTGCAGTTGGTAAAGCAGGAGGGGAGATCAAGGAGGACTGAAATCTAAGTCTTGTCAGGGGCAGACTTAGAAGCACGAAGTAACGGAAGCTGTATGTTCAAGGTCCATATGGAAGCAAAGGTTCTGCCCCATATCAGGCAGGATAGAAACCTGGGAAGAACTTTCTCCCAGAGAGAACTCTCATAGACAGAGGCCGCGAGGATGAGTCTGGCGTGGGCTGGGGGCTTATAGGCCATGACAAGGTTTAGTGCCAGAACCTTGAAATGGCCTTGGCAGACAAGGAGGTCCTTTATCTAATTGCTGTCCCCCAGGACACTTTGGGTCAACTATTCTAAAAGCTAAGTTATCATTTAATGAGCTTCTGGTTGATATTTCTATGGAGGGAGTTTACTCATTTCCTTACTTGATTTTTGATTAATAGCCTCTCCATCTGGGAGGATGCCCCAGGAAGGTATGAGATTCAAGGTCAAGTATTCCAAGGATGCATAACCAAGATTTTTTTTTAATGCCAAAGAGGATTGCAGTTATACTTGCTTTCAGTTTATTCCATTACAAATAGTCCTAATTATGTTCTGTAACAGAGAGCTTTGGGATCTTGACCATTGGTGTAGACCTCTAACTATTCTTTTACTGAAGATCACCTTGGTCTCACTTGTAGGCAGTCTGCTAGCCCCCTCTCAGCCCAGCATTGAAGGTGGGGGCGGGGTACTTTGGCTTGGGCCCACAGCCTGGAGTACCTGAGAGTGGGACCAAAGCAAAACACTCTGAAAGGGCTGTCTGGGAAACAGAAGGTATGGGTACAAATGCAGTCTGAGCCTCGTTGGTGGCAATCACGGTCTTTAATTATTAATGAAGTCACATTTTTGATTTGTAAGCGAGTGTCAGCTGGTAGGTGCTGGTTGAAGGACAGAGCTCAGAGGGAAAATGACCTTAAACCTTAGCTCTTTGGAGATCAGCCCCTCCCTGGCATCATCAAACACCATCTTTACTTCCCTTTGGTTGGGAACTCTTCAAGTAAATGGCTTACCAGTGTTTGACCACTCTTTTATCCCCTTGTGTCCCTCTGAGTGACAGAAAGGGAAAGAGTCCTCTTCCCTGAGGTGGGACTTGTGAAAGACCGGTCCCCATTATGTTTTTCTCTTCTTCCTCCTCCTCCTTATTCTAGAACTCTGCCTCCATCAGGAGTGCAGGGGCTTTTATAGAGAGATTCCTGGCCACCCCTCATCTTGACACTAGTTTATGCTACGTGGTACCCTTGAGCAAACCTCTTTGCCTCTCAGGACCTCAATTTTCTCTCCTGCGAAATGGTTAGCATGTGTGTTTATGATTCCTTGTATATATGCCCATGTTACATGATCCCTCAGGCCCTAGGACTCCAGACAGTTTATGATTTCTCCCACTGTGGGTGGAGGTAAGTGTCCCTGATGAGGATTTCAGGTCTTGGCGAGTGTAACTATACCGAGAGGAGCTGCAGCTTCCAAGGATTGAGGGATGTTTACAAAAAGGCTGCTGGCTGGGTCTGCAGCCTCTCTGTCTGTGTCTAGAAGAATGCCTTGGTGCTAGTGAGTATCCAAATACGTATTTTCAATGAAGGAAAGAAGAGGAGATGTAAGGGAGGGATGCAGAGAAGGAAGGGTGGAGTGGAGGGGAGAACCCCAGTGAGGGTCCCATTAGAAGGGTGTGGAAAAGCCTTCTTTCTGAAATTATCTTCCCACCCACGTGATCTCTCTTCTTTCTGAGAGGTGCCTCCAAGATTTTAATTCTCCTTCTACATGTTGGGCTCTCTCATTAAAATAAGCTGCAGACAGAACCCCTCTTGGCCCCTCAACCCCACCAGGAACAGTTAGGCCGGGCTTGGATACCACCGAGGAGGGACCAATAAACCCTCTGAGCACAGGTAGGAAAGTGGGGTATGAGTGCACGCAGTAAAGCCCCCTGGAGCTGAGGTCCCCTGAGGATCAATATGATTCTGAAGGCGATTGTCATGAGTGGTGGGAGAGGAGAGAGCGCCTGGCACCTAGGCTTCCCCAGGGCCCTCCTGGACTTCGGCAGCCATGTTGTTGGTCTGGAGCAAGAAGGCGGTGTAGGCCATGTCGGCTTCCTCCTTGGAGGACTAAGGGGGCAATACGACAGGAATCAGTGTTTGGGGCACTGGCTCAGCGGGTGGGGGGTGGAGGGAGGGTAGGCACTAATATCCTGAATTCATAATCTTGGCCTAAGCAACCCAAGCCTGTGTTGACCTGCTGCTCTTATTCTAGCTCCCCATGCTCTCACCAAGGACTAATTTTGAGAAGCGGAAAGTTGCAGTTTCTAAAAATATCTCCCTCTGTCTCACTACCGCCTTCTGACAGGTGGAGTGGAACCAGCTCTGTTGCTTGGGCCCGTCCCCGGAAGAGCTGCCCACACAGTCCAAGGGCAAGGTGGTCTAGACTGGTGTCAGGCACAGTGGTTCACATTTTTCTTTCGCTACCTGCTCAGAGATGGAGCTCAGCCACGACACAGAGCTAGAGGGGAAGGCCGTCTCCAGAACAAGCTTCCTCCCCTACTTGTTCCAGATTCGGGGTCTCTGCTGCTTCCGGGGAGAGTAGATAGGATAGCAAGCATTAAAACCCTGGCTTAAGGAGGCACAGGGCATGGGAGAAGGGTAATATGTGACGCAGAGTCAGGAGTCACCTCTGGTAGGATTGTAAGCAATGTGGCACTTGGTTGGGGTGGGGATTGGCTTCTGGTGACTACCAAAGTGCCCACTGTCAGCAAATGTCTTTCAGACCCAAGCAGAAGGCTGGTCCTGAGCCAACTCTCCGGGGAGGCTGGGTGGCCTGATGTCCACAGGTTCCACAGCCCAGGAAAAGGATCCACCTAATCACTGGCATTTGACATTTGACCTTTCCCACACTGTGTCTGCAGCTTTTATGCACTTCCTTCTCATCTCTCGGCCTCCCTCCCTCTGGCATGTTCTCAGCTTACCTCCTGCCTCTGCCTCAGCCACATCAACGCCACAACCAGTAAAACACACCTTGCCCTCAAAAAGTTCTGAATACTATTTTCATTACTTCCCTATTCTGACATCAGCTCCCACACCGAGGTGGTTTCTCCTGAGGTTTAACTGCAGTCCCTCGTGCTGCACTTCCTGTCACACGAGTGAGGCCTCCCTCTCCCTCCTCACTCTTACCCGTTTTGCCTTCTTGGGTTCCTCAGTCTCCACGGTGTTCTCGGTGGTGGTGCTGCACTCTGTGGGAGGAGCAAGATGGGGGGATTAGCCTTCACTGGCCTTATATTCCCACCCCAGAGGCAGAGGCAGGTCTAATTCTTGCTCTCCCAGGGGCATTGGGCATTCCCTTGAGTGAGGGACATACCATCTTTTCCTCCGAGAGTTGTCTCCTGAGTGACTGGCGAGACTCCCATGTTGTCATTGGCACCAAAATCTCTGGAGTTCTCAAAGTCTGACATGCTAATGTCTGTCCTGTAGCTTCTAATCGAAATCCGGTCTGTCCAGGAGAAAGGCGAGTTGGTGTAGGGACAGAGGACACATGCAAGCAGGACATGCTGCCTCTGAGGGAACCCCTCAGGAGAGCTGGAGGGGGCAGCATGGCATGTCGCTCATCTCTGACTCTGACCCAGAGCAGAATGGAAATGATCAGAGTCTCCTTTCCTGTCCCTTCTTGCAGGGAATCAATACTCAACAACCCCTGATTTCTTTTTCTTTTCTTTTCTTTCTCTTTCTCTCTCTCTCTCTCTTTCTTTCTTTCTTTCTTTCTTTCTTTCTTTCTTTCTTTCTTTCTTTCTTTCTTTCTTTCTTTCTCTCTCTCTCTCGTTCTTTCTTTCTTTCTTTCTTTCTTTCTTTCTTTCTTTCTTTCTTTCTTCTTTCTTTCTTTTGATTTATTTATTTGAGAGAGAGAGAGAGAGCAGGGGAAGGGACACAGGGAGAGGGAGAGAGAGGGAGAGAAGCCGATTCCCCACTGAGAGCAGAGCCCGATACGGGGCTCAATCTCACGACCCTGAGATCATGACCTGAGCCAAAACCAAGAGTCAGATGCTCAACCGACTGTGCCACCCAGGCGCCCCAACAACCTCTGACCTTTCAAGGCACAGCGCCTCATTCTCTTCTCACATCAGCCCTGTGAGGCGTTTATTATTATCCCAGCCTTGAGCCCTGAGGAACCTGAGGCATGAAATGGGGACACCCAAAGTCACACAGCCAGCCAGTTCTCAAAGTAGGCTTGCATCCTGAGCTCCTCGTCCAGGCAGTCCTGCCTCTGGACGTGGACCCTGAGCCATCACAGGTGGCCTTCCAGAGACAGGAGCACTTAATATGAGTTTTGGGTTTCCCAGAACCCTTTCTCAAAGAGCCTATGAAAGAGAAGGGACCATGGCAACCCCACACTAAGGGCAGCTAAGCCCCCCACTGAGGTCCAAGGGCTCAGGGTTGGGGGGGCAGGGGCATCCCAGGCACTCACCAACATTCTTCCTGTGCCGTGCTCTAAGCACTGCCACGACCACGGCCCCCACTGCCAGCACCAGGCCCAGGGGCACCAGGGTGGAGACAAGCACATTGGAGCTCCCACTTGGTCCCTCAGAGCTGGAAGAAGGACTGAGTTAGTCACTGGAAGGGAAGCCTGGGGCCCCAGGATGTGCCAGCAGGCTGGCTCCTATTAGTTCTTTCTTTCCCTCTTCTTGATACAGGCCCCTAGCTCTACTCTTCTGAGGAGACTTCCCAGACATGGCAAAGGCAAAGACTGGGCCGTTTCTGCATCCCAGGCCTGGGAAATTGAACTGAATGGTGGACACCACCCCAGCCGCAGGAGAAGGGCTGAGAGCGCCACTGGCCCCTCCTGAGCACAAGCCAAGGCAGTGAGGGCTGCCCCACTAGCGAGAGGAGGACGGGCTTTCCTCTGGGCTCCCCACCGCCCAAGCTCAGGTCCTTGTCCTCTGGGATATTTTCCCTCACCTGCTGGTGTCTGCGGATGCTCTGCTCCCATCTGCGGGGTCTCCGGTATCCTTCACTGGATTGTCAGCCACAAAAAGCCTGGGATTCTGAACAACTTTGCTCTCAACCTCCCTGACACTTGACTCTTCACCAGGAGCAGCATCCACTTGGCTGACATCTTGGGACCCTGGAGAAAGACAAGTGGGTCTGGATTATTGTTCTTTCTATGTTTTCACCCCTTGAGATTAGGGAATTAGAAGAGTGGGACTTCATTAGCAATCATAGGGTCAGGGTGAGATCTCAAGGCTGTTGGAGGACAGTCCAGGATAACACTAGGAATAGATGATCTCTGTCCCGTTCATACCAAATTCATTTCCACCTACAAGGCTCCATGGCATAGATCCAGCTCTGCATAGGGGCTGACGCATCATTTGGAGATAGGGGGATTTTTCTCAGCTTTTGAAACCCTGCCCCAGGTCTCCTGACCGAAGGGCTGGGTGCAATCGTGCTGCGCCCTGGTGGTAGCTTGGCAATGGGTCCCTCAGTGAACCAGACCAAGTGGGACCATGGCACAGTAGGATTTCTAAAGGGACTAATAATACCCTTACTAGGGATAAAACACTTCATGTGACATTTTAAAAAGAGACTTAAAATGCAAACAAGCTAGAAGAATTTGCCTTAATTTTCTTTATCAGATCTTATACATGAAGATATCTGGCCCTCTTTTGAGAGCAGGCTTTGGCAGAGTATATTGCATGGGATAGTGATTTTGAAATTTCACTATGTAGAAGATCTCACTTACAGAAAGGGCTTCAAAATAGCCTGAAGGGGCAACTATAGGACTTGTCTTGAAGCTATGGTTATATGGCAAACTCACTTTTTTTTTTTTTCCGGTTTGCATGTTTATTTCAGATGTTCCTTGTAGAGGGCTCAATGAGACTAGATAGAGGCTAAATCTCCCCTGCCTCCAGTCTCTTAGAGCCAAACCTGGGGGCCACCTCTGATGGAGGAGCTGGTATGCAGGATCCTTCTCTGGTGTCCCCGGGGGACATAGACCTCAGAGACTTACCTTTTACCCTCTCCTCGACTGCCACATAGACAGCTGTGGTCTCTCCGTATCGGAGGCCATTCTTCACCCCGCACCAGTACCAGCCTTCATCCGCCTTGGAGACTGGGTTCAGGGTCATGGAAATGATCTGGCTCTTCTGGTCACAGTTCACGACGGCCTGGCTGGACCCTTGGCTGGGCAGAGTTTTGCAACCTTTGTTACTCCACTTGCACCAGTATTTCTCATAGGAGTAGTATTTGCATGGGAATTGGCAGGAGAGATTGAAGGTCTTTCCCACCCAAGCAGTGGCATTCTTGGGTGCCTTGAGGCCTGGTTCTCCTAGAGCAGGGAGGGAGGGAGAGATGGGCACAGAAGTTGACATTGGTGATACTGCGGGGAAGTGACTGTGGTGGGGACCTTTATCCATGGCGCATTTCCTCTCTGGATAGCATTATAAGTAAATACATTATACTGAATACATAAAGAATGTAATTACATGCCTATGTAATAATTATTATTGATGATCCTCCTGCATTAATCTAGTCTATCATAAAACATAGACTCTTACACATTGACCTCAGTTTGCTTTCCTTGATCTTCTCTTCTCTTCTAGATGCAATACAAAGAGCTGCACTCTACTTCAGCTGATGGCATATATACTGTAAAAGAGGCCAATATTCTTGATAATAAAAGGTGCTACACGTGGTAGTTTGGAGAGTGTGGGGTATGCACAGGAAAGGGTGCTTGTTACAGTTATGAAAACATGATGTCTCGGTAGGTCGGCTCTCTCCTGAGGTTTGTCCCATCAGCATGGGATGAGATAAGAGGAAGAGTGCCTGAGGGGGATGTCACTGCTGACTGATGGGTCCTGGGGCTGCCTCCCCTCCCTCTTGTCCCAGTTCAGCTCTTACCTTCGACAATCTTGAGCTCCACCATGGACCTCCAGCGATGATCACCATTGGTCACACACCAGTAGAAGCCAGCATCCTCGGTGGTGAGCTGGTTGAGTATTACCGTGTAGGTGCCATTGCCTGGCTCTTCGTGCAGTGTGAGCCTCCCTTTGTACTGCTCCTTAACCAGCCTGTCACTCTCCACCAGTGGTTGGCAGTGTCCATTTTGAGTGTCTTCCCAGCGACACCAGTACTTTAGGCTGTTTGCTTCCTTAGGGTTGTAGGGGCAGAACACTGCCACAGAGCCACCAACCACACCTTTCACCACAGAGGGACTCTTGGGAATTATGGTCTCTAGAAGTACAGAGATGGAATAGAACTTCAGCAACATGGTCTGGGCAACCTCTTACCCATGGTCTCAGCTAGGGCAGAGAGTGAGGTTTAGACTATTTACCTCATTCCCCTTAGAGAATGAGAAAGACTTTCCTAATGTCACAGAGCCTGTAGCTGGAGACGTCCAACCAGACTCCAGTGACCCTCACCGCTAGTCTGGGCATCTTGTTTCCTTTCCACATCTTATTCTGGGCAGAGAATGGAAGGAGTTTAAGGAGACACTATCAGTTCTTCTCCTTGGGCTTCTTATAAAATCTCTCTATAAAAAGTTTTTGTCTATTTATTAGCTCATCTCATAAAAATGGCCAGATAGTTTTTCTCCAAATTAAGAAAATATATTTGGTATAGATGGTATGATTTAAAATATGAACTATGTAGCACAGAAGGTTTACTTGTTGACAACTCTGAGGGCCATCTCAGGAAAAAAAAAAAAAAGATGGCCATTCTCCAAAAAACTAAAGCTGACGTCCACTGGGAACACTGGACGACTGAAGATGCTAAGGAATGTGGTGAGGACTGAGCGGGATATAAAAGTGATGCGCAGGGAATGTGAGCCCCTTAAGGAAACGTCACAGGTGACATTGAACTGCAATGTTTGCTGTTTCTCATGAGGGTAACTCTCTGCAGGGTGCTCCCAGGTTGGGGGGGGCGGGGATTTAATGATTTCATCACCTTGCTGACTTGCCAAACTAGAGTTGAGTAGGCTGTTTCTCATGAGGGTAACTCTCTGCAGGGTGCTCCCAGGTTGGGGGGGGCGGGGATTTAATGATTTCATCACCTTGCTGACTTGCCAAACTAGAGTTGAGTAGGCCAGATGGCAGAATAACAAATAACCCTACGAGATGTTGAGGGGGAAAGTTAGAGGCTGGGGCATTGTTTTCCTGGGAGAGTGCTGACACCAAGATAAGTCAACATTTCTCCCATTTCAGTATGAGGGATGAAGTGCCATCCTGCTTGAAAGACAGGGAGAAGGGACAGATGGCCCTTGCAAGCCCTGCCATGGCACTGGGATTCCATGCTAAGTCTTCACCATGGCTCTCTGAGACCCAAACAATCTGCGGGTCTTGCCTCAACGAGGAGCTTCACTCTCCTTCTTATTAAACAGGGACAGCCATCAAAAGGCCTTTGACAGAGAAGAATTAGTAGATAACACAAGGCTGAGGCTGTGTTTTCTAGCTCTCCTGTCCAGCTGCCCACATAGCAGGCAGCTCAGGGCTCGATGGGGAGCAGATGACGCTGACTGACTGATGGATATTGGATAGACTCGTAGGGTATGAGCCAGTCACCCACCTGCTGGGCTGACACACCTCTTCCCCTCCCCATCTCAGGTCTCACCTTCATTGACAAAGAGTTGCCAGGCCTGGATGGGCCAGCCTTTCTGAGGCTGGCCATCAGAGTCGGCTCCACACAGGTAGTACCCTGAATCCTCTTTCCTCAGGTTGGTGATATGCACACTGAAGAAGCCCTTATTCGTGGGAGTGAGCAGGATTCTGCCCTCAAAAGCCTGAGCCTTCTTCCCCAGGGTGTTGATGACCACATCACAGTCTTTCCCATTGCTTATCCGGCACAGAAATTTGGCTGTATCTTTCACCTCGGCGCCCAGGGCACAATCAAAGGTCACAGAGCCCCTCAGATCTCCATAAAGCAGTTCAGGCTCAGGCTTCAGCACTTGGAGGTCCATGTTGCTCTTCTCACCACTGGAATCATCCCCGATCTGGCAGATGTACATCCCAGCATCGCTGAGCTGGAGTCGCGTGATAATGAAACTGAATTCTGATTGGATGGTATCCTGAATAACGATTTCTGCCCTGTCCTTATAGTTGGGGTTCACATTCTCTGTGGAGTCAATGACTAGAACACAGTTCTGGCCTTCCTTCTTGCACACAGACTTCTTCTTCTCAGAATTCTCAAGCTTGAAGGGGCAATTCATGGTCACTCTTCCGCCCAAGTCAGCAACGTAGACTTTAGTGTCGTTTTGGAGCCCAGGACCTGCAGGATAATGGGCAGGTGGCAAGTTGTGATTTCACTTTCTTGCAACAGAGGGATGTTCAGTATTCCCAGTGAGGGTCTGGCTGTGCCTATCACCTTCATTGCCCTCCTTCCAAAAAGGACACTGTCAGAATATGTCTTCCAAGGACCAGTCTTACTGCTGTCTCCTCCGTGAAGCTCTCCCCCAGCCGGCACTAATCTCTTCCTCCTCTGCTCTCTTGACACTTACATCTGTATCTCTTATTATATCTGATCTTGCCTAGAGTTAATTATGTTCCCCACAGCCTGGAAGTCCCTTGAGAGCAAAGACATGCTTTACACATGTTTGACCCCCCATGTTTTGCCTAGCACGAGGCCTACACATAGTAGGCACCCAAATTAATGTGTGTCGAAATAAGCAGAATGAATATAAGTATAGGGTGATGGATTTCAGTGCATTGTGATAGAAGTTTCTAAAATTTACAACAGTCCAAATATGGAAGGACCTGCTTTGTAAAGCAACAAATTTCTGCCATTTCAAGTGTTTAATCAGAGGCTGTATACCCAATGTTGCCAGTGTTCTTTCAGACATCCCGTATAGGGTCAACTCCAAGTTCTCCTCCGCTCTTAAAGTTCTTCCCTTTTCTGACTCTCCATGACCACCCAAATGAACTCTTTATTCAGTCCATAGATAGCACCCAGGCATATCCCAAGGGAATGTTTTTGAGACATATCTTTGAGAACCCCTCCAGTTTTCCTCCCTGAAGACCTCTTTCTCTCTTAATTTCCTTTGATTAACTGAAATGCCCTTTGTTGTTGAACCCTTGTCAGAAAGATCTTTCCTATTTTTCTCTTCTCTTAACTAGAACAGGCTTATTCAGTGGCCTACTCTTCCAGGGCCCTGGTCTTGGGGCAAGAACTGATCATTTCATTTATGTTGAGGACTAATGGATCCCAGGTCAAAAATGCATTTTGAAAGAAGCCTTCTGGTGACCTTAAGGTCTTGATCTGAAGGGATTTAAGGGTCCCTATAAATCTCTCCTTGCCTTTTCTGTCTCCCTCAGCTCAAAGACTTCTCTCCTCACCAGCAACACATACACAGTGAGAGAACTCCTCCTCCTGATGCTCTTCTAAGCTACTGCCTTAGTAAAACCTTCGAATGTCATAGGCCCTGAAGACCTAGAAAGAGTGCCCACCACCCCCAAGGGGGTCCCATCTGTCTCACTTCCACATTCTATTATGAAAAGTCCTTGCCTCTGGAAAGAGAACTCACAGCCTTCCCCACCCCATGCCCAAACACTCTTCCCTCTCAGGAAATTCTTCCTCAGGCCCTCCCATGACAGCTGTGATGAGTCCCTCTCACTTTCCCAAAGGAGCCCAGGGAGCCTGGATTCTTACCACGGCTGACCACCAGGCTCACATCAAAGGACAGGCCTCGGCTACTAATGCCCAGACCACACTTGTAGCGCCCAGAGTCAGCCTGGGTGAGACGGCCAATGTTCACCACAAATGTGTTGTTCTCTGGGAAGTTGGTGAGGTTGGCTCTGCCCTCATAATCCTTGGAGACGTAGCCCTCCGAAGAGATGAGTGTCGTGCAGCGGCCCTTGGCATCCTGCCGGCACCAGTACTTCCGGGTATGCCGGTTGACGGAGGAGTCTGGATAGTAGCATGTGATGGATGTTGAGCCACCTTCCACACTGCTCACTTCCTGGGGACCGAATATGGGACTCTTCATGGAGACCACTGTGGGGACAAAAGACAGAGGTTTTCGGAGGCCCTGGCAGGTAAAGCCTGCTGAAAGGATCCCGAGGGCCTCCCCCGAGGAGATGAAATCTTGCGCCTGACACATGTGCCTTCTGTGGATTATTTGTTATGTACTACAGCGGGACAATTGCTGCTGGACAATGCTGCATGATTTGCTGCGATTGGGTAAAATGATTGATTAATCATTATGACATTCTAACTGTGACTCATTAAAGATCACCATTTTAAGGACAATGGAACGTCAAACTTATTTCATGATATCCTTGTCCATTAAAAAAAAGTCACTTTGTGGAGTGCTACACCATTGCATTTGTTATCTAGTATTTTCTTATATTTTTAAAAACACTTTGTAGATTCTTTTGTTTGTTTTTTTTCCAGATAAAAATATTGAGAGCCAGGAAGGATAAGTCATTTCCCCAAAACCCCATAGCAACTCATAGGGATGTCTGGTTTGAGGTCAAGGTCTTTTTTTTTTTTTTCTTCCTGGTGAAGACCTTTAACCAGACTCCTGGTCTTGAAAAGAGGAATTGCCATTCCTGTTCCTGACCCCCAACACTAGGTCACCATGTTTTTTTTTTTTTTTTCAGATGTGACCTTTCAGCATCATCTTTGTGACTCCTCCTTGAGGCAGTGCAAGTTTTGAGAGTGGCATCCCTGGGGATAGGCCTGATTTCAGTGTTCCCAAGGAACTGGGTCCTGGAGGGGTGGGCTGGGTCCTGACAGACGCACCTGGAAAGACAGCCAGCAGGTAGGTGAGGAAGAGGAGCCCCATCGCTAGTAGCTCTCGAGGGGCTGTTCCACCCAGGCCAACTTCTTTGCAGGAGGCTGAAAGACAATAGAAAGGATGAAGCTTTGTGTTTTCCAAGGCTAGCTGGCCTTAGAGTTCCTGTACCACCTGTTTGGTTTTGTAGCTCCAGTAACTGACAAAAAGTCTGTTGAAAGAATGAATGGCTCCACCTTTCCCATTATAGTTCAAAGTCCCACTATTTCACAGTGCTTTTTATTCCTTAATAGTTGTAAGTAGATATTTGTCTTCTCAACTAAGCTGCACATTCCTTTGGGGTAAGGACACGGGTGCCATTTTTCCTGTGTCCCCTCTGGGCGGCATGGTCTGTAAGATCTCAGGAACAGCTTACTGGATGACGGGTTATACCAACAAGTGGCCCCATCTCTGTTTCAGCTGCCCTCCCTATATCCCTGGCATACTTTATGGTTTGTTCATATGAGCAAACTGAGACCTATAGAGAAGGTCTGATAAGGATTAAAGTTGTAAATGTCACAATGATAATCTCTTACCATGATCTCCTTCCAGGCACTGTGTTAAATAATGTACATGTATTATTTAAACTTAATATCCCCCTCTGAAGTGGTTGTTCTTCCCCACATTTTACATAGGAATAAACAAAAGCTTAAAGCTAAGTGCTTTCTTCAAGGTCATATAGGAATGAAGTGTCTCGGTGGGCAGGGTGAGGTGCGGGAGATGGGCAAGACTGGAACCCAAACTTGTCTGACTCCACAGTCCAAGCTCTTTGCCTTCTCCCAATGCACTGGGTCACACCTCACACCCAGCCGCAGGCTTAGCCCTGCGCTCATTCTTGTCACTGCTTAGCAAAGCATTGTCATTTATGCTTTACTGGAGCTTTATAACTTCCCTTTAACTAAGACAAAGTGGATATAATTACAACCATCTTATGGTTAAGAAAATCAAGATCTTGAGATGCTGAGTGATAGGCCCAAGATTTCCCAGAGACTTGGTTATGGGGTCAGGGTTTAAAATGCAGGTATTGTGACGGGGTGCCTGGGTGGCTCAGTCGTTAAGCGTCTGCCTTTGGTTCAGGTCATGGTCTCAGGACCCTGGGATCGAGCCCCACATCGGGCTCCCTGCTCCGCGGGAAACCTGCTTCTCCCTCTCCCACTCCCCCTTGCTTGTGTTCCCTCTCTCGCTGTGTCTCTCTCTGTCAAATAAATAAAATCTTTAAAAAAATAAAATAAAATGTAGGTATTGTGACTTATTATCCTGCCTTATGATTCAGGGCAGAGGAAGCTGGAGAATCTAAAATAAGGTCCCTTGGAGGGTCCGCTGCTGGTAAACCTTGTCACACCTGTGGATATAGTCCTAGGCTGGGGTGGGGTGGGGGGTGTTGAAGTTTGAGGGTCCCAGGGCTCAGCCTTACCACTGCTGTCCTTAAGATCCAAACTGCAGCCCAGAGGATGAAAGAGGTGGACAGAGGAGCCCCACTTTCCCACGAACTTCTGTAGGCTTTAACCTTTGGAGTGGATTTGACAATGAGAGCGTTAAGGGAGAAAACCATGTCAATAAGCACAAGGCAGTAATGAGCACCTATAAAGATAAGGAAGCTCTAAGCACTAGGGAGACCAGAGAGGGATCTCCCAGGCTCCTCTTAACCACCTTGGCCCATGTTTCTGCTCCCAGAGACTCCCTTCATTAGCTTGAGCCAAAGGCAATAGAGCTGTTTATCTTGGTTATTTCTTTTCCGGGGCGGGGGGCGGGGGGAATTCCCCAGCAAGGAACCTTTTCATTTCCTTGTGCAGATAAAGGTATTCTGTTTCTTCAGTTCTTTGGAAGAGTAAGGGAAGTGGGTTAGGAAAGGGGAGGACAGATATGGGTGTTCGGTGGCAGCTTGAGGTTCTCTTGATTCCAGTTAATTGCCCCAGACCATTCACACCAGGCCAATGATTAACTTCTGGGGTAGGTTCTTAGCCAAATGCCAACATCAGCCCCAAACTGGATGCAGTCAGGAGATGCTGGCTAGAGGAACCACCTGAGTGGTCACTACGGGTCACCATGAGAGAGACTTCCAGGTGGGACTAGGCATCAGAAGGCTGGGAAGTCTGTCTCCTCCGGAAGACTTGGGATGGGCTGGCTGCAGAGTCCCAAGGAAATTACCCTGGGTAAATTGGGCCTTGGGGGCAGGGACAAAATGCCACATGCTTTTAAGAACCAAGCCAGCAGTTCTGGTTCCTATTCTCACCTTTAGATAGACAAGCTCCCTAATATTTCTGTGTGACAGGAATGGGTGCCTCCTCGGGATTGATAAAAGTGATTTGCTCTGGGTTACAGAGAAGCAGATGCCTGCTTTTCCCAAGTGGGGGTCCCAACTTCTGGCTCAGGCTTCCTCTCATTTGTGACATGCTTACATGGCCGTGAGTGTCCACCTGGGGAGAAGACATGCACATGGACCTGTTAGCCTTGGCACAGCCTCGGGCCAGGAATGAGAGCATCAGGCGTGCACAGCTGGAAGGCAAACCTGGTAGGGAGTGACCTTGGTGAGGAGCACAGAGTCTAATCACAAGGGAGATGGTGGGAGGGCAAGAGCACCACCACTCTCGGAAGCAGGAAATCTTCTTTGTCCAAAGCTAAACTTGAAGCACAATTTCTCTGCTAGCAGCTGAAAGAACGCTGGGCTTTGAAAATCAATAGAGATCTTTCCTCTCAAAACCAGACTTTTCTCCCAAACCTGGGAAATTCAGGTCTCAGGGAGGACCCAGTCCATGGTGGTTGGAGCTGGTTTAAACAATTTGCTTAAGGAAAGAACATAATATTTATTGGGCACCTACCAGGGCACCAGATGCTTTGCTAAATGCTTTTCTTACATGACTTCATCCATCATCACAGCAACCCGGAGAGGTAGATATAATTATCTTCATGTTGTAGATGAGAGAGCTAAAGGTTAGAGAAATTCTTGGCCCCAAGAATCCACAGCAGAATCAGAGCACTACCTTATTATCACTCCTTAGAAGAGCAGAGGAACCTGTCTTTTTGGAATCTACATAGGCTAAGATAACATGCATGAAGGCACTTTTTCTTGTCCTTAAAACAGGACTTGTTCTTTTTTCCAGCTAGGCTGGGATATTCTAAATCACTCTCATGTTACCAAGTTACTGTCTCTGACACATTCACAGCATGTCCACACAATTGAGGATTGGGACAGGTTTAGGCTGTGCTGGAGAATAGAGTTTATCACCTTATAAAATTTATCCACCTGGCTCCCCTTCGGTTAGAGTGACTGAACTTCAGCTCTACTAGGGTGGAATCCAAACCTTTGTCCATCGAATCTATAGTTTCCTTTTTTATTCAGAGGGAAAGGGATCTCCTGGACCAGGTCCTAGCATGGCTGCTGGTGAACCATGTGGCCTTTAGCCCCTCTAAGCTCGTCATCTGTTTGGTACCTAGCAGAGGGTCGGTCAGGGCCTCACAGCCCCAGGGGCTTCAGAGAGGACAGAGAGCACGCACTACGGGGACTTGAAGCCAAGTTGGCAGTTTCTGACATCTTCCTGTGAGTGTGAACTTGGAGGAGAAAGAAGTTTGGAGCTCAGAGGAGTGGGAAGCAACTTGCCTGGCTGGGGTCGGGGCTTTCTCCTGAGAGAAAGGCACCGCCCGAGTCCACAGGAGCAGAGCACGTACTAGAGTGATCCTGGAAATTGCATTATCACTAAGGGAGGGAGAGCAGGCTGTGTGGTTTGGAAGGGCTGCAGACTTGAAATGACAAGTGGAAGCTTAGGAGGGTTTATGTAATTTATGTAAGTCCTGGAGTGTGGGAGAGTCTCCAAGTAAAGGCAATGTTGGAGCAAGGGAATAAGAATTCTAGAGGGCAAGAAGATGGAGAAAGAACAGTCAAGGGGTCTGAAGAATGCATGACTTAAAAAGATCCAAGACTTTCTAATCCTATCCCTGTCAAAAATGGCCTGCATTAATGCAAAATTTAAGTAGAAACTATGCATTTGAAATACCAGCTCCATGAAGCTCTGGGAATAAGCTTCGTGGATTTCCAGATGACCTTTCTGCAAAAACTTAGAACCTTGTTATTGATTCCATCCCATTCTACCTTGATATGTAGATACTTATCTCGTCCACTCAACCAAATGGCTCGCTCCTGGAAGGCAGAGGCCAACTGAGATCAGTCTCTACAGCCCAGAGGGGCTTGCATGAGAGCATCTGGCAAGGACCAGCTGCTCAGCAAAGTCAAATGAGATTGGAAATGGTTCTATCTCTACCCTCTCTGTGGGAAGGGCAAAGTCAGGGCTGATTCCTTTCACTTTGCCAAATGCCTTCTCGGTTTTGGGCATGCCAGGGACAGTTGCATGAAGAGGAGCCCAGAGGATGGAAGAGAACCCAGAGGTCCTGAGTCCTTCTCTGCTACAGGCTAGCAGAAGAGCTCTATCACTTGGGCAAAATACACTGGCTCAACAACTTCATCTGTAAAATGGGCATCATAGTCCCTGAGTCTTCTAGAGAGAAGGGCTTCTGTGGGATGGGGACTATGGAGGGGGAAATGGGGTACGCATATGGAAGTACTTAAATAGTATAAAGTGCCCTTCCAATGTAGGAGGTTACAATCACTCTTAAGCACAAGGGAGTGGGGTTCTGTGCACTTGACTTTCATGGTTGCCGTGCACTTGGACAGTGGCACAGAGTGTGGGCTCCACCGCTTGGTTATCAGGTCTCTCACTTGGGGGCTGTGTGATTTGGGGGCAGGATATTTAAACTCTTTGAGCCTCAAGTCGTCAATTGTACCTAGTATAGAGAATTGCTATAAACGATTAAATGAAACAACGTATGTAAAGTCCTTAGTATGTTGGCGGCTTAAAAAATGTTAGTTCCTTTCCCATCTCCTTTCTAAAATGAGCACAGTCTTCTCTTTTTCCTGTCCTATAGTGAGAGGAGAATAGAAGTCTGTTTACTGGGCATCCTTTGAGGACTGGGGGTGAGCTACTCAGATTAGACCAGCATGGTCTGGAAGAAAAGAGTAGGTTGGAAGTGGGAGACATAATTATAGCTAGCACATATGGAATTATTTTCAAGTGCTTTGCATGTGTTTACCTCACTTAATCTTCGCAGCCACCCTAAGAGAGAATAAAATGGGCAAACTCATTTCACTGATGAGACAATTGAGGCACAGAGGAATAAGAAATCTGCCCAGGGTTACAAAGCTGGTAAGTGACTGCTATGGGATTCAAATTCAGGTACTCAGGACCAAGAGCAGAGGCTACGCTGTACTAGGTGGGTCTTGAAATGGCGAGGAAGCGGTCAGTAGAGGAGGGAGCAGGAAAGCCACTCTTAGAGAAGTTACTCCAGTTTCCTCCTCTTCACTTTTCACAGGAAAGATAGTTCCTGTAAAGAGACACCTGAACCCACAGGTAGGTGCCAACAGAGAAATTTCTTCCTGAAAAATAATAATAGCTGCTATTTATGTAGCCCATACCATGTGTAAGGCATATTATGTTTGATTCCTGTAACTGGACACATTGCCTCCAAAGCTTCTTTCTACATGGTCAATGCCAGGGACTTTGGGATCCCAGCCACAGCCCACCCAGACAGAGGGCAAGACACAGTTGAGGAGGGCCCCTGCCGAGCACAAGCATGGATAAAGTTACCTTTTTTTTAAGTTGGGTAGTTTGTTTTTTAGGCGATGTCGAAAGGTCCCCATGACCCTGTCAAAATGGCTGTACCAAAATGTCATCGTTCACACTTGCTGGGTGACTTTATACCACTCACAGGAACTCACGGAGGAGTCATTTCCTCACCTATAGATGGGATTATGATACCTACCTTGCCTACTTCCTAGATTTAGTTCAGGTGGGAATGTGATGATGCTGTGAAAGCCCAGGGTAAGTGAATTCACGACATGGAATTTGCTGTCTTCACACTATTGATAAAATAAAGCCACAGAGGTTCTAGAGGCGCTAAGAGACAGCTAATGACCAGAGAGCTAGTGGCTCTCCTGACTTCTGCTGCCCTGTTCTTTCTGCTACATCACCACATCCAAGGCCAAGGAGAAGCATGGTTGGATGAAGACTTCCAGAGCTGGCTCTGGGCGGGGGGGGCAGATAACTGCCTTCTACCCTAACCCATGAACGGGTGCATTCCCCACCCGAGATGTTCAGGAAACTGTAATCCCCCTAGTGAAGGGGGAGAGCAGTGGTGGAGGCTTTGGTGCAAAGCCACCAGCAGGTCGGCTGGCCCCAGGCCTGGGACAGTTGCGCAAACGGAGCTGGGGGCCCAGGAATGGAGCTTGTGCAGCCGCTGTGCTTATGGACGAGGGTCCCGTGGCTGGCTAGCGATGCTGTCAGGATGGGCAAAGGGAGAGCATGGAGGGAAGGGGGCCTCCTGGCTGCAGAGCCAGGGGGAGCATCAGGACTCAGAATGCTGTCTGTGCCTGGGAGGGGGCTCTGCCCTACTTACTCAACCGGGGAGGACCTCATTTTCCCCACCTTAGTGAGGGCAGGGTGATAAGATCACACATATTATGCCTCTGCACGGCAGGAATCAACTGGATCAAAACTAGGTTCAAACAGGAAAGGATCCCAGAGCCTCTCTGAAGCCCTGAAAAGGGGCTGTAGGTGCCCTCACCAGAAAGCCAGAAGTGGAAAGCTTCCAAGACTAGAGGACTTGCTTTGCATTATCTTACCCAGGTCTGTCTGGTGTTCAGTTAACTCCTTGAGTAACTGAACGAAATTGAGACTCACCAAACGATCTTCATGTTCCTCTGGAGGTTACAAAGCAACTTCACACCTATTTTCTCATTTGAACCCCACATACCTGAGTGATAGGTATTATTTGGATCCCCATTATACAGATTAAGAAACGGAGGCTCAGAGAGCCATGAGGTGACTTGCCTAAGGTCACACAGTTAAACTATGGAGGAGTTAGTCGGGAATTCAGGGGACGAACTTATAGAAAAAGTACATATGCTGACCACAGACATTCCTTCTTCCCACCGGCTGATATTTCACAGAAAAGGGGTGGGGGTTTCCACACACATGTGCACCCTTGCTCATCTCTCTGGGCCATGGACCTCTGCTCCCCGACCACATACGCAGCCTCGCAGGCTGTGGCCCTTGTCCTCCTCACCCCACCGTCTGCAGGCTGGGAGCTGTGAATATAGAAGGTTGCCTGAGCCACCATCCCAGGCCCTTCCCAGATGGCATCCCGTTGCAGATCCCAGAGCAGCCACACTTACTTTAAGCCACTTTCTTCTCTCCCGGCAACTCAGATTCGGGGGCACAGCCTGCTGGCTGGTCCACAGCCTGGGGCTTTCCAAAAGTTGCCAGCAGGACACTGGATGGTGCTGCCAAAACTGAAACTGTGTGCAGTGCTTGACCCACACCTGGGCTCTTAAAGGGACACTTTCCCATAGGCCTGGCGGCCAGCCAGGGGCACGTGACTCTCACAGATCCCTTGCTTTCCTTTCCTTTCAGCTTTTCTGACTGGTTCCATTTGCTCCCCTTGACCTTGGGGAGACTGTTACCAGGGAACCCTCCATCATTACAGCAGCAGGATGAGAGACAGAGTACAAGCATGAAGAGCCAACTCTGCCTTTTTCTAGCTGCAAGATCCTAGGCAAGTCATCTTTATATTTCTTTTCATCTGACAAATAGGGCTAGTAATCCCAAACCTACAGGTTGAGGGTATAACAGATATTAGACGTAAAACCCTGGTCCAGGTATGGTATGAGGTTCATATGCATTTGATGGAGCACGGGTGGCAGGAACGGCTCACGCTCCTTTGGCCTCATCTCCCCACTCTCTCGAGAACCCCCCACTTTCTAGGATACTTAGCCTGGATGAAGTCCGCTCTTTACACATCTTCTGAAGAGTCCCCTTTTACCAGCCCCAGTGCTTCCAGGAACTTGGGGGACTGTGGCTCATTCGATTTTACTCCCTACAAGGATTAAAGACGGGCTGCTTCTGGGCTCCCCGGAAAATGGCGGACCTCGGAGCCATGTTGGGACCCGGGCTCTGCACCAGAGCAAAGTCGGCGCTTATCTGCCGAGCTGGGTGGGGAACATCCTTCCCTACCTCAGGTCGTCCTTGGTGGTCTCCTGGAGATGATCCCGTTAGGACTCCCAGAGGTGCCCCAAATGATCTTAGTAGTCCCGTGTCACACAAGTGAAGCCCACTCCCCAACACACACTCATATGTCCCCCTACCCCTCAACACACACCCCTCCCACAGAATCCTGCCCCATCCTACCTGTGCGGGACTGACCCAGGCTCTCCCTACGGCATCCTGCCGGCCAAGCCCAGAAGGGGAAGGAGGAAAGGAGAAATAGAATCCCAGAAAACGCAAGGCGGTCAAAGCCCCAAGTCTTATTTTAGCTCACCACTCACTCAGGAGTGGATATCAGCCTGCAACTATTGGTTTGGATGGCAAGAAAAGAAATTGTATTTTCTAGCATGGAACTTAATTTCAGACCCTAAATGCACAATCTGATTAATATTAGAAAATAAAATTACCTAGTCGCTTCCGGGCAAGCTCCGTGCAATTCAACGAGCTCTCCGTCACTTCACTCCCGATTTAAAACTCAGTCTTATTTGGGACTTCTTTCCTTTTTGTCTCCCTTCTCTCCTCTGGTTTTATGTTAAATCTGGGGGAAGTGGGGCATGGACAAGGGGGTGGCTTATGTCAACCTTACTGTCGAGGCAGTAAGAAGGAATGCCCTACTTTTTTGACCTTGCTTTGTCGTGGTTCTATGTTGGCTTCATCCCAGGGCAGGAAATAGCCTTGTCTTCTGAGATGTGACTTGTCCTGCTGGTCGGTGGCCCTTGTCTCTGCTCATCTGGAGACTATCTATGGCCCACTCTATGTTCTCCTTGTCCCTACTTCTGGGCTCCTTCAGGTAGGACTTTTGCAATCTATTAGCCCTGCGTTGCCTTTCTTATGGAGGCAGGGTAAGTCGGGCTCGTTTGCATCCTCCCGATGCCTTTGGGAGAGCCTGTGCGGCAGAGCCTCATTCTCTCCTAACACCCCTTGTAGCCTTCTGGGCCCCATCGTTCCTGTGTAACTGGAGTTGCAGTGAATGTCAACAAGACTGTGGACCACTGAAGGGCTGTACAGGACAAGCAAGGTGCAGTTGCCCCTGGCTCTGGCACCCCCAAACCGCTCTGGACAGCTCCATCATTGTCCATCTCCTCTCCCCACCTCTAACCCTAGAATAAGCCCCACTGGGGCACCTGGGTGGCTCAGTCGTTAAGCGTCTGCCTTCGGCTCAGGTCATGATCCCAGGGTCCTGGGATGGAGCCCCACATCAGGCTCCCTGCTCCGCGGGGAGTCTGCTTCTCCCTCTCCCTCTCCCCTTGCTTGTGTTCCCTCTCTCGCTGTGTCTCTCACTGTCAAATAAATAAAATCTTTAAAAAAAAAAAAAAAGAATAAGCCCCACTGTGGTGAGTGGGAGGGCAATGGGTGCATCAGTAGCTAAGCAGTCGTTCTCCTGCCCGGGGTTCAGGGTGACTATCCATGGGAGGTGAAGACGGCATGGGGACGGGGATAGGACAAGCCTGGTTCTGCCAGGTTACAGCTCCTTTCAAAGGTTTTCCTTCTTACGCTTCTCTCCTTTCAGACACAATCGCCAGATATCTGTAGGTTTTGTTCTCTTGTTTTGTGTTAACTCGTTTGCCCCATGGCAGGGGATAACTTGGATCCAATTGTCTGGGCTAGAGGAGGGCTTAAGGGAGGCCCGCTGACTACTAGGCCAGAAACTTGATAAATGTTTGCAGGGAGGGAGGGAAGCACATCCACGAAATGGTTGCTTCTCAGGCTGCCTCAGGGGCCTGAAATCTCCCACTCCGTTTCCTTATTCTGTACTGGGGAGAATTTCCTAGATTCCATCCTGGTGTGTGCTCCCAGGAGTCCTCAAAACTATCTTAGCAGACACGCACATAGGCACAGCCCGCCGGGCCTACTGACCGAGCCTAGGGGAAAGGGAAAACGGGAAGCAGAATGTAGGGAAGAGTGGGGAAGTCAAAACCCTGCATCTTATTTTGGGCTCAGCCACATGCTAGTGGTGAGATTGGAGCCACCCAACTTCACCTCTCTCACTGTGGCTTCCCCATTGCGAACTCAGTGGCCCTGAAGCATAACCCCTGCCTCCCTGTCCTGAGTGGGGAGGGACTGGCCAAGAGGGTCCAACTGCCCAAGTCAGCAATAATCATACCTTCTGAAACTTACGTCCCATCTTAGGCTTTCAAGTTCCCCCCTCCCTCTTGAAATAATTATATGAGAAGAATATACTAATAATAAGAACTAGGGCTTCTCATTTGACTTTCATGACCCTGGGACTCAACATGAGCACCAGTCTGGACTCGGGACACGTGCCCTGGTCCTGGCTCTGTCTCTAACTTGCTGAGTGACCTTTGCCAAATCGATTCCTCCTTTAGGGCTGCGATTATTTCTTCTGTTAAATGGGAGGACTGGGCCATGCGGTGTCTAAGGCTTTTCCAGTCCTAGGATTCTGTGTTTTGAGTGAGCGCTGCGTTTGCTGATGTAACACATTACTGTAATTTTGCTGGCTTGAAACAACAGAAATGTGTTCTCAGTTCTGGAGGCCAAGAGTCTGAATCAGGAGTGGACAGAGTCATGCTCCTGCTGGAGGCTCTAGGGGGGGAATCCATTCGTCATCTCTCCTGGCTTCCAGCTGCTGCTGGATCCCTGGGCATTCTTTGGCTTGTGGCTACATCATGCCCGTCTTGCCCCTGTGCTCATATTGCCTTCCGTGTGTGCCTCAAATGTTTCTCGGCTCTCTCTTACAAAGACATTTGTGATGGCCTTTAGGGTCCATTCGAGTAATCCAGGATGATGTCTTCATCTCAAGTGCCTGGGCTGAATCACATCTGCAAAGACCCTTTTCCCAAATAAGGTAACATTACAGATTCCAGGGATCAGGAGGTGAACATGTCTTTGGGGAAGGGAGGCCACTTTCTAGCCTATTGCAAGCATCTACTATGCCCATGATCAGTTTGAATGAGGTCCAGGGAGATTACAGATATCACCAGTGTGCCTCTCTGTTCCCCAAGGGCATCTGGTCTAATTGAGAAGCCATCACCCCATACACCACTGCCAAGGAGCAACCCCAGCTGGGCAGTAGCCCTCGCAGTGAGGCAGTGCAGTCTTGGGGAAAGCTCACAGGCTCCAGACCCAGAATACCCGGTTCACATCCAAACCCTGTCATCTGCTGGCCCAGGGGACCCTTGACAAGTTTCTTAGGGTCTCTGGACCTCAATTTTCTCATTTATAATATGGGGCTAATTATACTTAGCTTGTGTGTTTGTTACAAATATTAAGTATAATATGTGCAGTGGCTGGTATCTTACAGGAGCTTATGATTCAGCTTCAAATGAATGGGGCAACACAGGCTTTCAGAACAAAGAGTGATTTCCACTGATCGATGAGGAACCAAGGGCAGAGAAGTGGAATGACTTCTCTGGGCAGCAACAGACTGCAATTTGCACCTTCAACTGATTCAGGGAAGACTGGAGAGGACCAAACATGCAGGCCTATGCAGGTCTGACGCTACAGGCTGGTATTGTCAGGTGGATGCTCCAAGACCATGGGTTGACCCAGCCACCCATAGAGAAGGGGAGGCCTTAGCTGGAGGGTCCTTCCCCAGACCGCCCCTGCCCTTCTGACATTCTGGCATCCCTCCCTGCAGATGGTGCTTATAAATGCGGCTTTCCCCAGCCAAGGGAGATAACAGCGGACAGATGAAACAGGCTATTGCTGCTGTTTACTGCCAGTTCTCGGCTCCCATGGGCAGATCTTTGGCTGAGTCAATGTTTAACCCCATGTAGAGTCAATGTTTAATCCCAGGCCAGCCAGCCCCGAAATCCAGCATTCCTCAGCAAAGCAACCATATGGTCATGTCAGTGTCAATCACTGGAAAATAGAATTATGACCGTGAATCTACCGACACTAAATATCAAGCCCCTCCCCACCCCCTTTTAAGGATATTGACTATGTGGGATTATCATGTCCAAGCAGCCCTACCCTCGCCATCAGTAGGTAATATTCTAGTAATTCCTGCCCCTAGCTGTCTTCCACTGGAAGGAACACAGCATGTGCTCTCTCCGTCCTGGGCTGGAGAGAGGCCACGGGATGGGGACTACTGCCATTGGTGCCCAGCTGGGTGCTGCGGGCTGGAAGACAGTCCCTCGTGGGGCCGCTGCCTGGAATCCCACCATGAAAGTGGACCCTGCAATAGTCTAGTTGGCTGAGCTCAGGGAGGCTTTTGGGGAGCTCCTGAGCCCAGACATATATTTGGAGGCCTGAGCCTTTTCCCAGGTGAGCCTCCCTGTTAGGGAGTAGGGTGGGGGGGGGATTAGCTATAAATACTCTGCATTTGCCTGGCTCCCCAGGCCCTTCTTAAGGAGCTCGGAGCCTGACATCTGGGACTGGGACTGGCATCACGTCAATGTCAAGAACAACCTGAATGAGGGAGAAATCGGAGGCTGGCCAGCTGGGTGGTAGATGCGTGGAGGGTGGGGAAGAAGTTGGTTCTGGTCACCGGAGAGTGTCAGGGAGGGCAGCTTACCCCACCAAGTACACATGAGAGCCTAAGGACTCTCCTTTCTCCACATGAACTCGCTGAGCCTCCTCCTTCTCCCTGATTACCTGCCTCCTTGTGTCACTGCCCACATGGCCCACCCCTCACCTGTTTTCCTAGTTCTATTCACTCTCAATCAGGGAGTGAAAACAACATTTCCTCGGGGGCTCCTGGGGTAAGGGAGTTTGTCTTCGTCATTTGGGTGGTGGAGCAGTGAAGGCAGAGACTGCGGTGGGAGCCCCGAGGAGCCTGTTGCAAAGAACAAGGAATAGTGAAGCTGGATCGGAAAATTGGTCTTGGTCCAAAGGCTCTTTCAATTTCCCGGGGCCCCCAATCAAGGAGCCCCAGAGACTTTTATTCTTTCATTCTGAGAGGCAAGAACAAATGAACCAGCCTTTTCTGAGGTTACCAAACTGCTCTCTTGCCCTCTCCTACCTCCATACTCTGGCCAGGGAGGGGCGGAAGGAGGAAGATTTTTAGAGCAGACATCCAAAGTCAATAGGCAGAGTGTCAGGTAACAGGGCCCAGCCCCTCTCATAAGCCACTGGGGTCCTTCTGCAGATGTGCCATTTCCTTGTTCCTGGTCTGAGCCTGGCCTTCAGCCCACGGTTCACCTGTCAGACAGCCACTGGAAAAATATCCTCTGTGATCCCCTGCAGCCCATGCCCCTCTGAGCTTCAACATTCCCATCAGTGCAATGGTGTACAATCCACTTTTTTTTCTGGTGACATATACTGTAATTAATTTTTAGTTGTCTGCACTACACGGGTGGTGTCATGTGTTGGCAAAATGAAGAGTTTAGGCCAGTTGCATTCACTAACCAGTCTGCCCTTTACCATGCCAGGCTCTACAGAAGCAAAACTCGCTGATGGCCTTTTCCTGAACTCTTGTTTCAAGTGCAACATCTGCACTTGCGGGGCAACGTGGAAAACATCTTTGGTCATGGTAGTCCTAGCTCTTCCCCTCTTAGCTAAGATACTCGGGGGAGTCAGGGATTTGTAACATTAGGGAAAGAAGTGGCCCTTCTTTGACCTTTTATTCTCAGAGCAGAACTGGTAGATCTAGACCAAGTCAGCAAATAAGCAAAAGTTGGGAACTCGGCCAGAGGTTGGAAAAGGCGGAACAGAGAAGACTCTGGATGCTAACAAGGGAATGTGCGTCTTCAACAAAATGGGACCAGGGGACAAATAGTGGCTTACTGGCCCAGTGCCCCAGCGTTCATGATTTCTATGTGCCTCCAGAAGGGTGGCATAGTGTCCTCCCCTGCCTCTCTGCTGCCTTTCTGGTTTCTGCTGACCCCTTGGGGAGCAGGTGGGGGGTGGTGACAATTCATCCTCCTGCTTATAGTGAAGGGAGCAGGCTGGCCCAGGGTGGGGGGGGGGTGGTCAATGCCCACGAGCCAAGTGGCATCCCTTAATGGGAAGTGGAGAGCTTGGTGGTGCTGGACCCTGCCAGAGGGTCCGTTGCCTTTTGTGTAGAATCTCCATTTCCATTCAACATCTGTCAAGTTCTTAGCCTTAGAGTATCTGTACCCGTGGAAAATAGTCACACAATTCATGTCTACTTGGCTTAAGTGCATTACAGATCATTCCATGGAAATACCTTCGTTTTTGTGTCTGACTGAAGCTGTGTTTAAGCTGATTCTATATTTCCCAGACCACACCTGCTGCTGGAAGAGAGGAAGAAACCCCCAAAATCTTAGTGGAGAATAATGACAAGTTGCTGGGGGGTGGGAGTCAAGCCTTTGCCCTAGGTTACCTGAGATGGACGGACAACCCTGCAGGGAATGAAAGATCTGAGCTCTATGATGCCAGTAAGGACCTCGACAGAGTGACTGGTTTTTTAGCTCTCCGTTCCAGCTCTGTGAACTTGTATACTTTGCTTAGCCAGGTTGGAATCAGCCTGATAGGTGACCAAAGAAAACAAATTACTGGAAATGATTATAAAACCTTCTATGCATGGGCTTAAAGAGGAAAACAAAGAAGGCTCTCAAAGGTTAAACAAGAAAAGACCTGATCAGATGCCAGGGCATAAACCCAAGTGTGGAGGAAGGCAGCGTGGGGTACCGATCGAGGATTTAACCTTGGAGGTAGACTGCTTGTGTTCAATTCTCCGCTTGCCCTTTCCCTAGGAGTCTAACTACTTCATTTCTCTGACCTCAGCTTTTGCGTCTGGAAAGTGAGAATTCTCATGTCTGCCTTACAGGAGCATTGCATCAAATGCAATGTGAGACCCGAGGGTGGTGCCTGCTACATAGAGATACTAAAGCAAGGAGCAGCTGCATTAAGAGCTGTGCGCTCTCGGGGAGGACCTGTCCATCATGGGAAAGTCTGGGCTCACTGCATCTTGCATTCAAATCTCCAGGGAGACTTCCCCGATTCCAGCCTGGTGATGGATCTTTCCCTGCCCCTCGTCCCAGTGATGTGACTACCATGCTAGCTGGGGATAGAAGATGAAAAACGAATCACTGACGCATCCCAAGTGGTGGAGTTGGCCTGCGGTGTCTGACTTCTGCCCCACTCCAGGCATCGGTTAGCCCATAAAGGAGAGCTGTAAAGATTTGGGGCTGCCCCATTTCCTTCCCGGTGAGAGTTTCCCTCAGATCTTATCTCTGCCCAGCTCCAAAGTGTAGGCCCCGAGACTCTAATCTTGACTCTGCTCTGACCCTTTGAACTTGTACTGGCCCCTCCCCTTGGCAGACCTCAGCTTCCCCTCATGCACCCTGACATGGCAGCCGGTTCTACTTCCAGAAGTCACTCCTGCCTCCAGCCACTTGGCCAACACCCTTACCAGGCTGGGCCCCTCTTTCCCCAAGATGGAGTCGTCAGGCTGGGCATCCTCCTTGCTGAACCCCAAGCAGAAAGTGTTACAGGAGTTCGGAGGAAGGAGAGGTCCCTGAGAGGGGTAGTCAGGGGGAGGCAGGGGGAGGCAGGGAAACTCATGAGGAAGAGTGGGGTCTGGTCCTTGACATCAGAGTCTTGTGTGCTTTTATGGCTTAGCTCAGGGATTGGCAAATCATGGCTCTAGAGCCAGATCCAGCCTGACACCTGTTTCTGTAAAATAAAATTGTGTTGGCTCACAGCCAGCATCATTCGTTTACGTATTGTCCTTGGTCAATCTGGTGCTACAACGGCAGCGCTGTGTAGTTGCGACAGAGGCTATGTGTCCTACAAAGTCTAAAGTATTTACTAGCAGGCCTTTGCCATGAAAGGGTTCACAAGCCTTTGCTTTCGTGCCTCCAGCTTTCCCCAACAAAGAGCGATCTGAGGAACCCAGGCCAGCCAGATTGCTTCACCAAGACACTAGAGTCCAAAACGCAGGGGAAACATATCCCCACACCCTAAGGCTATTCACAATGCCCCTTATTGTATCAAAGGCTCCAAAATATTGTACGCATAAGAACCCGTTTATTGTTTAACCGACATTTCCCAACTTGTTTGATCTACCGCAACTTTTTTTTCCCCCTCAGAACACCTCGTAAAAAAGCTCACGTTCTGTGGATGCCCCGTAAACACTAGTCAGGTGGAATTCTCCTCTACTGCCTGAGCTCTCGTCTAATGGGCCAAGTGACCTTGGCTGTATTACACTTGGGCCGACCCCCACCCCCACCCCCGGGGCCTGCTTCCTCATTGGTAGAATGGGGAAATATGGCTGTCCTACCTCCTCTATCACTCTTAAAAGCTTTTCAGGCTGGTCACTGAGAGAGTGTTCACAAAAATGGTCTGGAGCAAGATGACTGCGGTGTTATTGATTTTTTTTATTAGTTTTGCTTTGATATATTGATTATTTAGCAATGGCGAAGTGGAGAAAGCACTAGATCAAGGTTGGGAGTTCCCTTTTGTGATCCTTACTCTATTACTAACTGGGTTTAACCAAATAACTTCTCCCCACAGGGCCTCAGTTACTTCACCCTAGACTCTAAAGATCTATTAGCTCTGAAAGTCTATGATTACATTTGGCTAGATCCATTCAACTTCCCTACTTATCCAAAACAATGGGGTCTCTCTCACCAACTTTGACCACTAACTCACCATGATTTTCTGGAGACAGTGTCTGTGCTCAGCACCAGCTGTGAGGAGGTATTAATGGAGGGTTTCTAGTGTTGCTGACTGCATAAGGAGGCAGGGCTGACCCTTCTGGAATTGTCAACCTGACAATTCTCAACTTGATATCGGAGTGTTTCCTTTCTTTCTCTCCCATTGCTCAAAGGCTGCTTTGCCCAAACATGAAGTTCAGACAGCTGGTTAACAGATTTGGCAAAATAAAAGAGCAGATGTGACCCCTGAAAAGACAGTGGGACCAAGGGTGGTGTGAAAGTTCCCCGATAGGCATGGAATGAAGTGTTCATAAAGCAGAGTCCACATAAAATTCCTTCTGGCCACCTTGTCTGTTAACACCGCCCTCCCCTTAAAATGACCATTTCCCAGCTTCATCAACAGTCCTTGATATCAAGGATTTATAAGCAGTTGAACAAGAGGAGCTTTATGAAGAAGGTGAGAATCTACTGAAAAATACCCTCCTCATCCATGAGTTTAGGAAAATCCCAGAAAATCTTGCCTGGGTCAAAAAGTCTATGGCATGATGAGTGTGGGCTCAAATGGGGAGGGATGATTTGAGGGATGGGGTTGTTCTTTTTGGTTTCTATGGAGAAAGCACCTGCCGGTGGAGTCAACCAGGGGAACTCCCAAGTGAAGGGGACTCAGAGCATCTCAGAGGCCACTGAACCCATGCCCTCCAGTCAGCCTTTCGGTCACAAATATTTACTGGGGCCCCACTGAGTTGGAAGGTCTCTGGGGACTTAGTGAGGTGGATCCAACATGATAACTGCCCTAAAGGAGCTTAGAATGTACTTGAGAAGGCAAGCCTCGTATACGTGAATACGATGAAATGTGTGCAGCAGGCTGAGTGCTGACAGACTTCAGAAAGGGGGGCAGCTAGCAAGGGCTAGGAATGATGGCTAAGAAGTTATAGTAATTGGAAGCCTCTTAGCTTTTCAAACCCCCAGGAAGGGAAATTCCACACTTTCCTAGGTGACCTCCATCAGGGTTCAATCAATCCTTTCTTGAAGCCTTCTTTGAGTCATGCATCACCTTTGGCTGTGGGAAATGTTTGACCTTCCTGGGTCCAAGGATGGCCAACCTCTGCTTTCCCAGATGGAGCCCCAGCTCCATTAGCTCCCCTTCGTACAGGTGGAGGGAGGATGAGAAAAGACTGAAGTTGTGGTGTTTGGTCCTGGTTCTCTTTCCATGGTGACTGAGCAGCTTATGCTTCCATTTCTCGGGGTCCAGGGTGCATCTCCGGGACAGTCAGACTGGCCTGGGGACGACAGTCATCCCGGAGCATATTCCTTTCCATGTGGGGGGGCAGCTGGTCTGGCTGGAGGCTCAGTTCCAGGAAATATGTCATCTGAATCAAGGTGACCGCTGCTGTTCTTTTTGCCTCCTGAGCTGCACAGACACAGAGGATGCTGTGAAGGGACTGGGAACTGAATTTGATTCCCTGAGGACCCCAACCCCAACCCCCACAAGACATTGGGAACTTCCTGACACAGAAGAATTGCAATTGACCCCTTTGATTGAAAAGGATTGGGCCAGGCCTTTGGGGTTCTGGGGTGATCATCTTAGCCTCTTCCACTTGCTCCCACAAATCTCACCCTCTCTTCATCAGAGCTAACCACCACGGAGCACTCATTTTAGGAGTATTTAAACCTGGGCTGGAAGAGACTTTCAGCCAGGGCATGCAGAGGGTGCAAGTGTAGTTTGCCCCCACATCTGGTCCCAGCACTCCTGCCATCCACGTCTGGGATTGCTCCTGTGGTTCACATGCCTACAGTTAGCATCTGTCTTACCATCCTCTGAGGAGCTTCTCCTTCAGTTCTGGGATGTCACCAAGGCCTAAGTATAGAGATGATTCTCCCATTTCATTGATAAACCAAGGCCAGGAGTGATTAAATGGCTCCGACGAGAACTTAGCATTTCTATATCCCAGGTCCTGGCACCAACTCTGACGCCACCCAGTCCTGAGGGTGTCTGATTGGAACGAAAACTCCCTCCCCAGCCTTGGGACTACTTCAACTGAACTCACTCATCTTGTTTCTCCAGAGCTTCTTTTGCAACAGGCCAAGAACCACAAGTGTAAGGGGGCACAGCACCGTGGAGGCGAGAATCAGGATCCGAGAGATGTTTTTCTCTCCTGGAGAAACGCTGGAGAGGAAGGAGCCGGTGGGGGGAGGAGGAAGAGCACAGGGGAGGGAAGGTTGGAGCTGGACAGGAGGCTGAAGGGCATTTGGCCCTCGCCCCTCACTTTACAGGTGAGAAGCTGAGGTGAGGGAAGTTGGCTGCCTTCATTCCCCCGGCGGGTGAGTAGAGGAGCTGGGACCAGGACCCCTGTCTGCAGGTTCCCATGCCCTGAATCCCAGTCCCTCCTGCACTGCCCGTGTGTGTGGGCCCCACTGCGTGGCACAGTGGGAAACAGGACGGAGCGAGTCAGGGAATCTACCCTGGCCATTTGGCTCTGCCACAATCTTTCCCTGTGGCTTCAGCAAGTACCTCTCCCTCTCTAGAGCTTTTGTTCCTCATCTTTTAAAAAAAAAGTCCCAAAGTTTCCACCTAAATATTCTCTTTT
Source organism: Eumetopias jubatus (assembly GCF_037043125.1). NCBI lineage: Eukaryota > Metazoa > Chordata > Mammalia > Carnivora > Otariidae > Eumetopias > Eumetopias jubatus. The sequence goes on from NW_028274818.1 coordinate 33,283,166, forward strand.
CCTAATGTTTAGATTTTTACTTGAAAACCACATGAAAATACTCAGGGCTCCTTAGCAAGGACTCTTGAACAAGGGAGGGTCTGCGATTTTTATGGTCCTTGCCCTTCGCTGTCGTGGGGTTATAAAGAGAGAAGTGAGCAGATGGAGTGGGGTACAGTGGTCAGCCCACGGAGGAGCATGCCGGGAGTGGGGCAGATATGGAGCCCGGGCCAAGGTGAAGGTCTGGGAGTTTACCTCATCATGGAGGACACCTTGCCCAAGAGGCTCACGGACCCAGCAGCTGGGGCCTGGCTCTGTGTGGCTTGGGGATCGCTGTCTCCAACAGGCATGTCTAGGTCCTCTTCGGTGGCTCCCTCCTCAGACGCCATCTCTATGCTGGTGGGCCCCAGGATCCACACACCTGCAGCTGGGGTAGTTCCTTCAATGGAGCCCAGGTCATGTGGCTTAGAAACGGTTGTTGCTTCTTGCAGGATTTCCTGCACCCATTTTTCTGAGACCAGAGTTGATGGCCTACTGGTCCCTATGACCTTCCCAGTGACATCCGGAGCTGTTCCGACCCCCTCTGTTTCTTCAGGTGGCCCATCGGCCTCTGTCGTTGTCTCCCTCCCTTCCTGGCGGGGCCTCGCCCTATTCGCTACTGAGCTTCTGGTGTCCCACACCCAAACACCTTTTGTCGTACTGGACACGCCTCCAGTTGTTGAAGCCGGACTCTCTGGAGTGGGGACTGTTGCCCAGACAGAACCCTCTACCTGGCTGGCCGTCCCTAGAGCCACTGCCTCAGTTGTTCCTGGAGTCTGCCTTCCCTCAGCTGACGCTGTTGTTCTGTTGGTCCCTGGAGTCAGAGCAACTCTATCCCATCCTGTCCCCTGGCTTTCTACAGTCTGAGCCGTTCCTGAGGTCCGTCTGCTGGCCGCTGGTGACACTGCTCCGAAGGATCCCATGACGAGCTCACCGGCAGCTGGAGTGGCCATGGGGATGGTTCTGGAAGGATCTGTGAATGGCAGAGGGAGACCATGTGGAAAGGCTACCCCAGCTGCCTGCAGCATTTAGCAAAGGATGCCAGGCTTAAGGTGCTTGCTCCAAGGAATGCGACCTCACTAAGCAACACAGTCTTCAGTCAGTATGATGGATAAAATAAAAATGAGGGAAAACCAGGTGTATTCTCTAGCCTGTCGCAAATATTGACATTCTGTGGTCCTTTCTCCTTGTTTAATGCCCACGTACACTCTGAGAGCTGTCCTGCACTCCCATGCTGGCCCCTTTCCCACAGCCCACCACATACTGCTCCTCAGACGGAGCAGGCAATCTCCGCAGATGGTCAGGGCAACATCTAACCGGACAAGTGCAATGCCAGGCTCTGCCTGTCCTCTGACATGCCACTTCTCCTGGCCAGCCACTGCCTGGGCCCCCTTCCATGGACTCTGGGTGCCCACCTCCAGGTCGCGTCTCTGGAACCTACCATGCAGAGCATGGACCTGGCAGCTTCTCAGATGTCTGCTGAGGGGCTCGGTCTCAGGAAAAGCCTCTTCTGTCCTGAGTATCTTACCTGCTCTGCTTATCTGAACAAAGAGACATCGTGAGCCGAAGAAGCCACATTTTTCAATTCACTCCCTTCTTGGAGTCCTCTCAAATATTCAGGCCACAGGGGTGCCTGAGTGGCTCAGTTGGTTAAGCGACTGCCTTCGGCTCAGGTCATGATCCTGGAGTCCCGGGATCGAGTCCCGCATCAGGCTCCCTGCTCGGCAGGGAGTCTGCTTCTCCCTCGGACCCTCCCCCGTCTCATGCTCTCTCTCTATCTCATTCTCTCTCTCAAATAAATAAATAAAATCTTTTAAAAAATTAAAAAAAAAAACAAAAGAAAACCAAATATTCAGGCCACAAAATTTGGGGAAATGTGGGTGGGACAGCTTGCATGCATCCATTTAGGCAGTTTTTCCAAATATCTACCTTCCTTCTGAAGGTAATTTCTTTCTGAAATGAAAGGCTACTTCCTAAAGTCCTTGCTTTACCCCCAGGTTTTCCTCATCACTCCCCACCCCCCTCAGGCTTGAAGCCCTCTTGGACCTGTCGGTCAGCGCCTGCACCTTCTCCTTCCCAGCATTCACGTCACCAGACTTGACCCAGCAGCCATCAGCCCATACCTGCAGAGACGGTCAGCTTCATGCTGAAGAAGAACATGCTGTTTGTGTTTCCAATGCCACAGCGATAGCGCCCCACGTCATTCGGGGAGAGCTGGGACAGCCTCACCACAAACAAGCCTCTCTGCGGGAAGTCTGCTAGAGCCACGCGGCCGCGGTAGCCGAGGTGAGTGTAGTTGGTGGTGGACACGATGGTGTGGCAGATCCACGTCACGGGGCTTAGGCGGCACCAGTACTTCCTCACATGCTTGTTGATGGACAAGGGGGTGTAATGGCACCGGATGGTGACAGCTCCCCCAGGTTCCCCAGACACCAGCCTCGGGCCCTTCAGTGCATTTGCAGCTGCTGGAGGGGTGAGGGGGGAGAGTCAAAGGAAAGGGAGTGTTGGGTAGAGTCACTGTGTGGGGAGTTACAAGCTCCAAACTCTGCCAGATTTAGGGAACAGGTCAGAAAATGCCTTCATGAAAGTGAAGCGAAGAAGAATCAATATGGGCACGTCGGAGCTCAGTGCCCTGGATCAGGAGTACCCCAGCCGTGGAATGGAGCTGTGTCTAAGGCCCCATCTGAGAGACAGAAATGCAAGAGTACTCTTACCAACTATTTAGCTAGCACCTATCATGTGCCGGACGTTCTCATACAAGTCCGTCCAGAGCCTGGGTCAACATCTGATGGGAGGACTATGGTTTGTTTGATGGAAAACCCAAGAGAGATGGTAAGGAGGTGAGGACAGATTAGTGTGCTTTCCCTTGAGAGGGAAGGGTGCCCTGAACACAAGAATCCTGGCCCACTCAGTGGGTCCATCCCCAGACCGGTGGTTGAAAAATGTTCACACCGGTTCACACCGTGCTTTTCTGTAGAAATAGAAACACGTACCACCATCCAAGCACAGATGAACAATACTGTAAATATGCCTGCTTTGGCCATAGGCATAAATCATGCTCGAACACGTCTATGGCCTGTTCACTGAGTGACATGAACTTGACCTGGTGCGAACAGAAACAAAGCTTGTTCTTACACTGTCTCTTCATACTGGCTCTGCTCCTTGATAAATCTCAGGCATAACTTCAGGTACAGTAACTTTCATAGTCTTACATGGGGAGGAAAAAGTCCAATCTGGTCAAGAGCAATATATCTATCCAGTCCCGTCCGGTGACTGGTTGCAACTCTTGTCTCTTTGTTCTCTTCCCTCTATTCCAAACTGCTGTTTAGGCCCCTCGGGGATTGCATCTGGAGGGACAGAGGGGAAGGTGAGGAGCAACAAGGGATGGCCAGAGATCTTCCTAGAACTTTTGCCTCCCAGACCGGCCCTCTGGCCGCAGCTCCTTCCTTGTAAGAACCGCCTCTCCTGCTGGCCTCTTGCCCCTCCTCCAACACCACCACACCTATGACTTCGGGCCACCTGCCCTTCTTTGGGTAGTCCCCATCCTTTCTGGGTGGCCTTTGTGGTGGAGCCCCCAGGCCAGCTCCTTTCTGTAGGTCCCACATTTGGTCACGGGAAGCACACTTTGGCCCTGCCATCAGGAGAAGCTGGGACATGGGACAGCTTGGTGAGTGGCTTTCTACAAGTTCCTTCTCTTACTTGACTGAATGTGAGGGCGCAGGTGAAGGCGAGCCCAACACCCCGGCATCTCTCTCCAAAACAGCTCTTCCAGTGAGCTCGGCTACCCTCTGCTGATTCTTCAGATGGCTACATGGGGGGCTGTGGCTGGCACAACCCCCTCTGTGGTCCTCGCCACAGTCCGGCGCAGGCGCTTCAACATCCTGCTTTAGGATGTGGGTGCCTGGCATCTATCAATTTGTTCTATGTCTTTAGGGCCCTCTGAAGCCAAGAAGGCTCAGGTTTTTTTGCTTGTTTTTAAAGATATTTATTTATTTGAGAAAGAGAGAGAGAGAGCACAAGCAGGGGGAGCTGCAGAGGGAGAGGGAGAAGCAGGCTCTCGCTGAGCAAGGAGCCTGATGCAGGACTCGATCCCAGGACCCCAAGATCACGACCTGAGCCGAAGGCAGACACTCAATGTACCGAGTCACCCAGGAGCCCCAAGAAGGTTCAGTTTAATATCCTGTTGCCAGAACTGGCTACAGAATTGCAAAGCCCAGTGCAAAATGAAAATGCAGAACCCCTTGTTCGGAGTTTATTAACCCCTGTTCACTATGGTGATAGCAGAGCATTAAACCAAGCACCTTCTGAGTCTGGGGCCCTATGACTGCCCAGGGCCCATGCTCATGAAGCCGGCCTGCCTGCTACATATGTCCTGAGGTCTAATTATAGGAAGACTCGAGGCCACGGTGCTATGACTGTGGCAGTACTCACCGTAAGTTTAATTAAATGACATGCCACCAACTATGCCATTATTAGTAAAGCTAAATGGCAACTTATCTTTAAAAGTCAAGAATATTCACAACTACAAACAAGGACCGTCTCGGGACAACAGTGATGGGGTGCCCTGATAAAGTGTTCATACCCTAGTTCTCATGAATTCTTGCAATCTACACATGGCACATACAAGAGGCTCTCTGCCCCATTCATCAGCAGGATGGGGGCAGTCTGACCTCGCAGGAGAAGGCTGATTAAGAACCCTTAATGAGCTCTTGCAGTGAACATTTTTTCTTTTGTTAATACCAAGTTTTACTTGCCCTTGAGAACTCGTTTGGTGAATTACTGATCAGTAGCTCTTAGTTATATATAATTAAGGTGTATATATACTATATAATTGGGAATATATTTGGTATGTATTATAAATACTTTGGAATGTTTTATTGGTCACCTGTGGGCTAGCATTTTAGGATCCATGTGGTGCCCGCCTGGGCTCCCTGCTGCAGATTCTCATCCCTTTGGTGGAGGCAGGGGCCCTGCACTCATTCCACCATCACTTCCCTGCAGTTGTCTGTGGCTCTGGCTTCCCCCGGGGAGGAGTGAGGGGGGGTCCTGTGGATGGAGGGAGCCCAGGGACTAGAGACCAACTCGGTCTGAGAGAGCACAAGAGGTCTGAGGCAGGACAGGGGGAGAATGGTTGCACCTGCAGTGGCTGTCTCCTCCATCCGGCATGGGGGTGGGAAAGGAGTGAGTGTTTCCTTGGCCCAGAGGTGGGGCCCGGAGGGCAGAGGGCCCTTCCACTGGCATCTGAGATGGGGTCTTCTGTGTGGTTGGGTCAAAGCAGAACCTGGGACAAAGGGAGGAGATGAAACATCAGGGGACCCTCTAAGCTCACAAATGCAGCCATGAGAGGAAGAGCCGGCTGTAAACTCCTTGCCACCCCATCAAGTAAGAGTTCCCTGCCTTCTGCCTTGCCTCCCTTTGGCTCCTGTGACACTGCTGGAGTCCCACGTGTCAGCTGCCAACATGGGGAGGAGAAGGAGGAGACGGACAGCGGAGAGGGGCCACCCCATCCCCTGTGCTGCCTTCCTGACCGCAGGCCTTGAGGGGCTGAGGGGGCATTTCTTTGAAGGAAGACTGAAATGCTGTCCAAAATACTTAACTGCACCCTTAAAAGTATCAAATTCAGCATTTGAGACTTAAGGGAATTGAGTCAGGACTCTTACCTACATTAATATGTTAGCAGAAAAATCATGGGCCTGCCTGAGTTTTCATCTGGGGGCAGGGGACACCTGCTTCTACTGAAAATTTTTCAAAGGCAGCTAGTGGGAGATTCAAATCAAGAGATGGTGTGATTATATGACAGAGAGCTCTTGCTCAAAATGAACGTTTGGTTCACTAAAATTCTGATTTGTTTATAAGCCAAACCCAATTATTCATCCTTTTTTTTTGGTATTACCAGAGCATTTTCATTCATTCATTTAATGATTATTTGTTCAGTATCTACATGGGACTAAGTTCTAGGTACCAGACACTCTGGGCACATATTCACCACATTTCTCAATGGTTCCCCATTTCCATCAAAATAAAATCTAGACACCACAGCACGGAGACAGGGCCATGCATCATTTGAGCCTGATCCATACCTGGCCAGCCTCACCATACCAGCCTGCCAGGACCTACTGGGGCAAAGACTCTGTCCTCCATCCAGCTGTCCCTTGTGACTGGCACGTGCTTGGCCCTCCATAAATGTGTGCTGACTAAATCAGTAGATGCAGAGATGCAAATTTTATTTACCCACCAGTTTCTCGTAGACTCTGAACACTTTTGAGGAGGGCAGGTCTGCATCTTTAAGTCCCTAGTCCTGGGCCTGGCACTGAGTGTTTTTGGAATGAGTGGGAATGAGCAGTACCCCTTCTGTCTCTTGTGTGTATGCTCTGGAACCCTCATCTTGCAAATGCCGCCAACTTTCAGTCATCAACTTGAAGGGAAGAGAGCAGAAACATTGGGAATATCCTAACAGTGAATATTCTAGAAATGAGCAAAGCAGGCATCGGCTCTCTCTTGTGAGCTCTTGCGCCTCTCACTCCCTCCAGGCCCAGACCTGACCCCTCCCTGGATGCACTGCATGGTCTGGGATGCCGGGAGAGAGAGCCAAGGGTATGGCCAAAGTGCCGGGGCAGCGGTCAACGCCACCACCGAACCGCCTGCCAGGAATCTCCGCAGCCTGGAAGGCACAGGGCTGGTTTTGCAAGCTCCGATTCTGGGCTGTGTTTGGGACTCACCTTGCAAGAGGCACAACGTGAGGAGGACGGGCATTTTCCAACCTGCCCTCTGGTTGGCAACCTGCAAAAAACACTGTAGTTGAAGAAGCCTGAGGGGGGCAGATGAGAAGCTAGGGTGAGCAGCAGGGCGACCTGGGCGGGCCCTTTCTCACTGGAGGACCTCAGTGTGCTCAGTGTTGTGGCTGGATGGGGTATATGTCACCAAGGGCAGGACGGGAACTGCCCTCCCTGAGAGAAGCATGACTCCATCACCCACTCCTAAGCATGCTTGTTTGGCCCAGTCACCACTACCAAGGCTAAAAGGTCCCCACCCTTGGGGTTTCTGTGTTCAGAAGAGTTGGAACTCCCCCTGTAGGATCCCAGCCCCCGCACCCAGTTGCCAGCGTGGAGCTCTGAATGTGGGGGAGCCTTGTGTCGTGGAAAGATGACACCCTTGAAGTTGAAACGTAGGCGGGAGTTGTGGGGCCTTCAGGGGTCAGCTTCCTCCCCGGGAGAATGAGCACATGCGTCAGGGAGTTGTTGCACAACTGAAACTAGATTGTGTTAGAAGTGCTGGCAGTGTGCTGGGTACAGAGTAGCTCCCTCCCCCTTCCCTTCTCACCCCTTCATTTTGCAGAAAGAGAATTGGTTCCTTCAAGAGAAGCTTTCTGTTTTGCTGGTGGGGTGCCGCCGGGTGGTAACAAGGACTTAGAAATTAGCTCTCAGGACGTGAAATTGTCGGCACAAGGGTCCTATTCTCTTTCTTCTCCACAACTTCTAGAAAGCCCTCCCTGTCCTCCGGTCCACGCTGCTCTCCCCTTACTCTGGTCTCTCCTGCTGGCCAGGTGGGACTCTATGTGCCATCACTCTACCCCAGGCTCTGGGCTGGATGTAGCATGGCGCAGGAGCAAGAATGGACCACTCTCGGAAGAGACACCATACTGATCCCCACTCAGTAGTCTTTTATTGCTTGCTGATTATAAAGACAGAGATTGTACATTATACTTCATTTGTATTCCCCCTAGGGTTTTCTTTTTTTTTTTTTTAAGATTTTATTTATTTGACAGAGAGAGACAGCGAGAGAGGGAACACAAGCAGCGGGAGTGGGAGAGGGAGAAGCAGGCTTCCCGCCGAGCAGGGAACCCGATGTGGGGCTCGATCCCAGGACCCTGGGATCATGATCTGAGCCGAAGGCAGATGCTTAACGACTGAGCCACCAAGGCGCCCCCCCCCCCCAGGGTTTTCATGGATGCTTTTGGGTTGATTCAAAATCTGTGCTTTAAATCTATCTACTGCCTGCAGTTCTTAGGACCTATACATTTAGAAAGAAAGAAAAGAAAAGAAAAGAAAAGAAAAGAAAAAGAAAGAAAGAAAGAAAGAAAGAAAGAAAGAAAGAAAGAAAGAAAGAAAGAAAGAAAGAAAGAAAGAAAGAAAGAAAGAAAAGAAAGAAAGAAAAGAAAGAAACAAAGAAAGAGAAAGAAACAAAGAGAAAGGAAAGAAAGAAAGAAAGAGAGAGAGAGAGAAAGAAAGAAAGAAAGAAAGAAAGAAAGAAAGAAAGAAAGAAAGAAAGAAAGAAAGAAAGAAAGAAAGAAAAAGAAAGAAAGAAAAAGAAAGAAAGGAAGTTAAGTTAGCGATCACAGTCTCCTCTCCCCTCTAATCCCTGCCTCACTAATGTTGAGAACAGGTGCAGACCATCGTGGTCTGGCCTGAGCGCAGGAGACCCTTACCGCCCACCCTTGCCCAATGAGACTAAGCCACACAAGGCCAGTGGCCAGGCTGGGACATAGGCTAAAGGAGGAGGAAAGGGAACGCGGGAGGCAAGGAGAAGCGGGAGAGGAAAGGAAGGGCAAAGGAAGAGAGTAGGGGGCAGGAGAATGGTAGGACCCATAGGTTGGCACTGCAGCTGCAAACTGTCACCTCAGCTTGGCTCTGCCCAGCCGTCTCCCCTAAAGCCTTGGCCTGCTCTATCCAGGTAGAGCCCCGAGAGCGGAGGAAGCTACAAGGGTCCTCAGGCTCCTCGCGCCCCCTTCGTGCCCTCTTAGCGATGCCCCTGCCTTGGGCGCCGCCATGGCAGCCTAGGCCCTACTCGCCGTCCAGAGCTTCTGGCTGCCTGCCTTCACCTGGAGGCTCTCCCAGGTGTGCCTGCGCCTAATCTGTTGTTTGATTAATGTCCACCAAGCCCAGGTTCCTCGGGGCTTGTTTTTCTAACACACTAGGTGCTGACATGGCACAGGTTGAGGTCAAAGTCTCCGCACCACACCACCTAGTTCCTCCCAAGTCCACCCGCGCAGCAATCTCTAGGCTTGGGAGCAAAAGCCACCTCGCCCCTGAGGGGCAATGAGGAAGCTCGGAGTGTGAGATAAAAGGTCTCTGGGGAGTTATCAGCCTTGATTGGAGGCTGAAAGGACTATATTCGAGGAAATGTCTCCAAGCCAACCACCCTGCCAGTGACCTTCAGAAAACCTTTCTCCAGGATACAGAGAGCCCCAACTCAGCAGCCTGGGGCTACAGTCCTCTGTAATAATGCACAGCATTTTAGGGGATGAGGGCCACGTGGTGGGGGGCTCTCATCCCTCTGTCCTGCTGGGAAGGGCATCTACATCTCCAGCACAGGCTGGTGTATGACTCCCCAAATCCCTACTGCCTCCCCCCACACTTCCCTCCTATTCCCTACCCCTGGGGCAGCAGACAAGAAAGCAAAAGAGCCCATGTGATGTAGAGGGAAGTGCATAGAACCAGGACTCTGGAGCCTTCGCTTTGCTCACGGCTTATAGAACAACCTAGAGCAAATGCATCCTTGTCTCCACTACAGCAGAAGAACTTTGTGTGATCTCCATGTCTCCTTCTCTTTCTGACATTTGTTGGTTCCACATGACTCAGGGCCTCAAAGGAATCATGCACTCTGGTGGGAGGGAGAGTCAGGGTGCGCAGGAGAGTGGGGAGGCAGGAGGGAGATGCTGTGGGCTGAACCCCATGGTCCTTCCCTGGCCTCCTGGGCATGAGCCCAGCCTGCTCCAGGAAAGGCCCCTGAATGCACACTTGAGAGTTGCTGCTGCAAGTCACCACCACCACCCCTCCCCATGGGGGAGAGACAAGACCCCAGCCGCTGGGGAGAAAGCCGAGTCTCACCTGTCCTCCTGGCTTAGCTGAGGCTTCTCCGGCCATCTCAGTCCAGAGATAAAATCCACCCGGATTTTTCTTTTTACTCTCTCTCTTTTTGAGCTGCTGAACACCTTCTAGCTTCTTTTCTTTAACCTTGAGACTGAGAATCAGCCCTGGAGAGCTGGAAACAGCTGGAGCTACAAGAAGCTCCAAGTACAAGATGGAGCTCGGCACCTCGCCTCTCCACGGCTGCAGCAAGTCACTGCACCCTGCCTACTGGTTCTAGGAAGGAGCTGGTCCTGGTTCCTTGTGGTCCTCACTGTCACTTACTCTTGCAGAACTTTTCCAGGGGTGGTGACAGTGACATCAAGGATCCACATCCTTCCATCTCTTATTTCCCCTCCAGTCCAGGGCCCCAGATTTTTCAGGATGCCCCAGTTTAGCTTGCCCTTTCAGGATAAGTGATGCAGCAATCTGGGGAGGAGAGAAAATTCAGGAGAGGAATTCCCCAGTAGTCTGGCTGGGCAGCTGGTGCCTTCTGCTGGCCTGGCCCCATCGGCTCCCAGGAGAGCCAGTTTGGGTCACAGACTCCAGGTCAACTGCACGTCTGGTAGTCCCTAATTCATGCTCCAGACAAAGCACAATACAGGAAATGAGATGATTTCCATGGAAAGAGAGCACTGACCAGCATGGCTCATCCCGGAGGATAACAACATGCTTAAAAATACCCCAACATTTTGCTTTGGAAAATATATCATGGGTGGGTTCTCTTCCTTGTAAAAGATGTAATGCCTACCTCTGTTGGTTTTAAACTGACATCAAAATGACAATTAAGGAGCTCCAAGGGGCGGAGGTACTGCAGACTCTAGTGAAGGATGCTCACCAGGCCCCTGAGGGACACTGTAGCACCCTTGGGCCAATTAGAAAGGGCACTTCTTCTTTAGAAAAATCAAGGCAGTTGATGTATTGTTGTACAATAACCACAGATAGCAACACGTACTGTCTATGCATTCCCCCTTCCAGGTCTGAAGACAGGCTGTGGGTAGGAACTGTGTCACTGAAAGCAATAAAAGAGGAAAAGAAACAATACCATGGGCTGCCTGGAGTGTGGCTGGGACAAGGTGGTCTCATGTGTGTGCCAGTTTCTGAGTGCACAGTAGTGTGTGTCACTATCCCAGGACTTGGTTAGAAGGTCCAGATCTTCACAAACACCTGCAGCCTCTCATATAAGTTCGAAGACATCTACAATGGAAATGCATTCCCTTAGCTGTGGCATGCTTAAGCAGTGCACAACCTGAAGAACTGTACATGGTGGCCCTGCTTATCCCCAGAACTGAATGGTGGTAGAGAGGGTTAATGCCTGGCTACATTCTCCATTCCCAGCTCCTCTGGGAGCAGTACAGCATTGTGGTTTGATCACATAGACTTTGGAGTTAAGACTCCTTCCAAGTTAATATCCCAGCCCTACTTTTTACTGGAAAAGTGATATGAGTCAGATTACTTAACCGCTTTACTCCTTGTTCTCCTCATCTGAAAACGGGAAATAATAGCACCTATCTCATAAAGTTATTTTGTGGATTAAGTGTGACAATCCATATAACTTAATTTCCCTGCATGTTGCAAATTCTCAGTAAACGTCAGCCGATAATATTAATAGTTTGGCTTACAACAACAGAAAGCAGGTGTCTTTTAATGATCAAAGCCTCAAAAAGTGTCCTTTTTGAAGGTTTTCATCTATTCAGTGGTCTGTTACTTTCTTTTTTCCTTCCTTCGTTCTTTTTTCTTTCTTTCCCTTTTTTTTTTCTTTTGCCGTTTGATCATTTTGGCATTTGAAAGATTAAAAATAAATCAATTTGTCTAAGGACATGTCTGGATTGATTTTGTATCTTAAAATAAATATTTGTCAAATTGTATTGTATAAACCACGCAGCTATTTTACATCCTTAAGGATATTTTTTCTAGTTTATCACTTTTTGAACATTTTGGAGACTTCTTGATTACTAAAGACATAAGCCATAGTAAAGTTCAATTAGTTGTAAAGCCCTGGGCCAGTTTTCAGAGCACTGACCTGGAGCCACGGTGGCTCCCTCTCCAAAGCTTTATGGGGGAGAAAACTCTGTCCTGGCTACTCCTCTTGAGAGTGTAACTGAATTGCTTTGCTTAATGCAAAGCCATGGGAAGCATCTTTACGTAGGTTTATGACACTGTGACCTTCTGATTCCAGGTCCCAGACTCCAGGAAAAACTAAATAATACTGAGACCAAATGTCAGATCTGGGAAGAGTTTTGCCCACTCCCTGCCCCCCACCTCCAATCCCCCAATCCCAATTTTAGCAAAGGACTTTATTTGCTAAACAGACACAATGAAGTAAAAATCAGAAACCAGCTAACCAAGGCAAGGAAAGCCTTTTGTGCTACAACACAATCTCTATTGATCTCTTCCCTCTCCAAAACATGTTTTCTAATGAATAAATTAAGAGCAATATATAGAGATGTTTTATGCACCCACATGGCCATAGTCAAAGCCTACATTCCTCCTTATACATCACTGCAAAGTTTTCTGCTGCTCTACCTATGTATGCAAGCTTTTTTCTTCTTTTTAAAGATCTTATTTATTTATTTGAGAGAGAGAGAGAGAGAAAGAGAGAGTGGGAGGAGGGGCAGAGGGAGAGGGGGAATCTCAGGCAGACTCCATGCTGAGCATGGAGCCCAACTTGGGGCTGGATCTCACAACCCTGAGATCACAACCTGAGCCGAAACCAAGAGTTGGAGGCTTAACTCACTGAGCCGCCCAGGCGCCCCTGCAAGCTTTATTCTATCCTAGTTATTAGCAAGAGAGACACAGCCCTTCTCCCCATCCCTAACTCAAGTTCTGGTGAGAATACCGGATGCTGAAGAAAGCATTGCTTAGAAACACCTGGATTACCACTACAAAGCCTTGATCACTTAGAAATTCATAGAGGAAGGTGAACTATGAGACTTGTCACTCCTCCAAAGGATAAGAGAGAAGAAAGTATTTGTATAGCACAAGTAATCATTCTATAATGACATTTAGCAGGCTTTTACAACCTCCACATCATTTAGCTGATAGCAAAGATTGCAATCCAGCGACATTCACAGCCCTCCAAATACAGAAGACATCCCAAAGGCAGTTGGGCAAGCGCTGAGATGGTTTAAGTTAATCGACAGACCACTGGTAAAAGCACAGAGGAAAGAATCCCGGGAGATCATTTCCTAGTTCATAGGAGTATCGCCTAAGACCTTGGCATAGATGGCTGCAGGAAATCATGATCAACAGCTTTCAGCACAATCTTTCTGGAGTGACGAGTTTGGAGACTGAAACAAATACATTTCTTACTGGTTGGAATCATTTCATGATGATGCTATTTGGAATAGACATTGTCCTGTGATAATGAATCCTGAGTCCTTGCAGGATGGAAGGGGCCCCCAGTAATTAACTTGCCACCGAGGGATGGTGTTAGATGGGGGGGCTGGGTGTTCTGCTCTATTGCTGGCAGGTTGGATGGTCATGAGCAACAAGGCTGAACTCAGCCTGGGTTCATAGGAGGCTATGCTGCCTGTGGGAGCCCGTGCACAGCCCCATGCCTCTGACTGGGCCTGCATCCCTCACGTGTCCCTCGTGCCAGCACCTCGGTGGCCAGTGCCTGCAGTTGGCTGATCTGTCAGGTGGCCAAGTCATTCTGTCTGCTCGGTAATCTACGGCTTCTTCCAAGGTGGGTGCTCTCTGCTGGGCATTGGCATGTGATGCAAAGAGTTTCACATTTCACGCCACTCCCACGTCCACCCATGTGTCTCCAACCGTTCTTTCAATCTCCCTCCATCCAGGCCTCTGTATCTGTTCTAACATCCGTTTTTCCTTCCACACAAAGTAGAACATCAACTCAAATTTCTGCCTATTGGAAGGACTTTCTCTTGCCGCTGTTTCTCAAGGCCACTCCTTATAACACACTTACTGTTCACTTCACCTTGAACCCACATACCGAACAAACTCATCTATAACTGAAGCTTGGGTTGTGTCTTCCGCTGCCATGTGGTTTATCAGGGATGCGCCTATGTGGCCCTTCCTTCGGAGGGAGGGGGGACACTCATACAACGGTGTAGCTGAAGCGAGGGGCTGGGCTACTTACTCATGCTGCTTGCTCGTGCCTTCCACTGCCCAGACCCAGCTGTACCACTTCCAATTTACGATGAACCACTGCTGGCCTGCCTGACCTTAAGACTTCATGCAGGTAACAGCTCTCAGCTCATGATGGACAGTTGCAGATGCATGCTCATCTGGGGTCCTGTGTTCAGGGATTACGTCTCTGCCGGGACTCAGTATCACACCAGGAGTCATTTTTCAAAAGACACATTAATCTCCCTTGCACACAGCATGGCTTTGCCAAAGGACCCCCGGGGACTATGTGACTCTACACTGCGATTCTCCCACCCCCTGGGACTTGCCATAAGTGCCATACAGCATCTTTCCCCAACACCTATACCTCTGATATGAAAAGGCAGGGCTGCTGACACGTCAGCCTGGACCTGCGGCAGAGGCCTTCCCTGCTCCAGACCCCACTCAAAGGTAGAAACTGTGAAATACTCATTTGAAATGGGGCCAGGAAGCCCTGAAGGGGGCGCTGTTGTGCACGAACTACACTGCAGCCTGCTTGCGGGGGTGGGGGGTGGTAAGAATTATCTGTACAAGAGAGGGCATGTTTCACATAGGAATTTCTCTCTTACTTTTAAGAAAAAGAAGGAAGATCTCTCCCCGCCCCAGCAACAATGCACCAACCACCCCGTATGGCAATGAGAACCTGCCACAACCTCCAACACTTCTTCTCCAGTGAACTTCGGTTTAAAACAACCCTCCCCAGTTTCCTCCTAAGACCTAATAAAAGCTGACCTGCCCTTTGTCTCTGAACTTGCCTATGGTTCACCAGAGTTTGCTTGTCCTGAATTGCAATTTCTCTCCTATTTCCAAATAAACTGATTTTGCTGGTAAAATAACGTGCCATTTTCTTTTTAAGGTTGACCAAGCATTTCCTGCCACTTAGTGTATGGGCTAGAGCAGTATCTGTGGGTGTGGTATATGCTGCCTCCAGAACCAAAGATGCCCACCAAGTATGGGCTTCCTTCCTTGTGGTGGGAGGTGCAAGATGGAATCTTGTCTTTTACTTGGGAGGAGGTTTCCTGGCAGGACCCTGATCATTAGACCCCTAAAAATATTACCAATGTGACAGTCCCCTGATCTTCATAAGTTTTACCTCCCATCCCCTGAGGCATGTGCGCCTAAGGCCTCCAACATGTTAGCCACTTCTTGCTTACATGGCCTAATTAGCGTAATATCATCAATAAATAATGGATTGAGCTGACATCCTTCAGGATGCCCAGATGGTCCAGATTCCTTTGGACTATATTATGACAGAGGGCAAGGGACTGAACATAGCCTTGGGAAATTGTCAATATATGGGTTATTTACCCATATAAATGCAAATGGTCTTTCATCCTCTTCTCTGAAGGGAATAGCAAAGGATGCATTCACCAAATCAAGGCTACATACTATGGGCCCAAGGCCATGTCAGTTCTGCTGTAATAGATAAATGGACACAGTGGCTGGAATTGGGGCCAATATCTGATTGGGTTTGCAGTAAGTTATAGTCATCCTCCAGAGTCCGCTAGGTTTCTGCAGAGGCCAACTATTGAATTGAATGAGACATCATGGGAACTACTATTCTGCATCCCTTAGATCCTTAAGTGTGATGCTAATATCAACAATCCCCCCATCATGTGATATTGTTTCTGATTTGTTATCTTGGTTGGCGGGTGGGGCCATTTCAGAGGCTTCCACTTGACCTTCCTCACTACAACAGTTCTTACTGCATAAGCCTAAGATCTAATGATCCAACTAACAAGGATGTCAACCCCAATTATTCACTCAGGGACTGGAGAGATTACCTTTAGACCATTAGATGTATCTGCAGACCCAGTGGGCACACTGTAAGCCAGACCGTGGCCAGGATTTTATTTATTACGTGGCCCCCATATGCCCCACTAGTTAGAATAGGGGGCCATGATGATGTTTGGTTCTCTGGGTATCACGTCAGCTTGGACTCTATGTTCTAAGATCAAACATCTGGGAATCCCTCTTCCCCAGTATACATTTCCCCAAATAAATGACGGCACGTTCCTTTGGAAAGGACTTATGGAATCATTACTGTGTATGTTTGCTGTGGTGTTGCAGGGTTTTGTCTCCTGAGAATCTAGCTGAGTCTGAGTCTGAAAATTAGCTCAGGTCCAGAAAATGGGAAAGAGATCATGACATGTTATTGGGGCCACTGCCTTTTAGACTCCTTGTCATCCATCCTTAACTTCTTCTAATGGTACAAGCTAAGAAATAGCTTTGTTAGCTGAGTGTCTATTTTGCCTCTAGGAATATCATGTTCTTTTAATCATCTCCATTACTGTCTGTGAGTCGGGCCCCTTTGGCCACCACACCAACCCTATTGCTCATCATAATAACTGCATCCATCTGGCCTTTTTGGTTCTGGACTTATCGTCACCATTAGTATCACTAAGCCAAATTCTCTACCTACTTCTACCTTCAGCCCTGGCTCACAGAAGAGAGTTTTGACTGAGTTTTTGATGATGCTGGTGTCCTTCTCACTAGCTTATTTCTTCTAGCTTTGTGAATGATGTATTGCCTAGGCCTTCCCATAGAACAGAATCATCTGGTAGGTCTTCCAGTCTTCCAGTATATCCACTCTAGCATGCTCACTTCCTGAGCCCCCTCATTTCTTCCTCCACTGCCTCCTGGGGCAGTCCTGGCATTTCAAGTTCATACAGCTTGGGTCATCACTTTTTCCATACTTCTAGGAGCCATTTGAACAGCATGGTCATATACCTCCTGAAGTCCCTGCCAGGCATTAAAACTTGTATCCCTGGATTTCCCTCCAAATCAATATACTCTTCCCCATCTTATCTTGTGCTTCAGCTCCCTTGATCTAGCATTTTCAGAATCCAGTACCATATGAACTCTTCTGACTCTTGCTTGTACCTGCTGAGTAGGACTTACAGCTCATGTGAGGTCTAGTCATTTTATTTAAAAAAAAAAAAAAAAAAGGCCTAACATGGAGTCACTTGTGCTAAACCCCACATCAACAAACCAAGACTTAATACCTAATAAATGTAGTTTCAGTCTCTCCCAGGAATGCAACCTTTAATCAGTTAATCTAGAATTACTTGGTTAGCACTAGTGAGGTAACCTGCCGGATAGACCCCTGCCTTCCCCCAAAGGAAGGTGACCTTGCCTGAAACAATTCACTCTTTGCTAGAATAACTTCATTGCCCTGCCTCCTGCCTATAAGGTCTTCCATTTTGTACAACTCTTCAGCGTGCCTTTCTATGTGCTAGGATAGGATGCTGCCTGCTTCATAGATCATTAAATAAAGCCAATTAGATCTTTCAATTTACTCAGTTGATTTTTGCTTTTTAACACCCTTCTTCCAATACCAGGGCCAAAACATCCCAGCTGGGTTATGCTGTGACTTAACCCTAGTTATAAGCCTATTTACTAGGAGGGGAGATGGAGAGGAGAGGTCTTTGAAGTATCTTCGAGCAAGGTGGGAGTAGGAATAGAAACAGTAGAGTTAGCTCTTAATAGAGAGAAAGGCAGCCTAATTCTGCAGGCTCAGAGAGTTTAGAAGAATCTGGGAGTTAAACATTTGGGGGGAATCATCCACGTAGATGTCCCATCCCAAGTTCTGGGGCTCCATCTCCTCTACAAATGTCTCCATTCCCCTTGGACTCAAGCCTGTTCGTGTGTATGAAATAGAAAGGACAGGTTCAGCTTTCCTCTACAGAGAGATTATGGGACTTGCCCAACCTGCCTGAAATCCCACAGGAATTGATAACAAGGGGGTTTTCAAGGGCAATTTATATTGAAATAAACGGATGTATTTAGCCTCCAGATTTACGACAACGGGACAAGCTCCATAATGATGGGGGATTTCATTCCTATTTAAATTCTAAATAAAGCCTGTTTGTTCACACTATCACCTTTCAAGCTCTACAGTGAAAAAATTACTTAATTTGAGAAGGTAAATTTTCTTCAGAGATCATTAACCTTAATCTTTTATTCACATGAGGTTTTTTTTAAATAACTTCTACACGAAAGATACCTAAAGAAATGATGAAGCCTCACTTTGCATTTCAAAAAGTGATGTATAGGATCCCCAATATTCCTGGGGTTATCTCCTTCCTAAATGTTCCATTTATGCAGCAGAGGTTTATCTTGAAGGAGAGAAGGGGATGGAATCCTGCAGTCCCACCTACTTCAGCATGGGAGCTTTTCTCTCTAAAAGCAAGACCTGTCTGGATCCCCCATTCCCCTCTGACCTCTCTTTATTGAGCATTCAGTGACTATCCAGCATAATGCTGTGTGCATTAGGGAGAGGGCAGTGAGGCACAAATATAAGTTACATCCTCCGGAAACTTACTACCTTATTGTGGAAGGAACTTGAAAACTCAAATATCAATATAAACATATATTCCAAAAAATGAAACCTCAAAAAAGTGAGAGAATTCAGTGGACCAGAAAAGTTAGGAATGGATTCTCATAGAATCATAAATCATAATAGGATTATAAAGTGTAAGGGAAACTTAGAAATGACCTAACTCAAGTCTCTACTTGATGTGCAAAATCTTCAAAGACATCTTTAAAAGAGAGGCATAACTAAGGTGGTATTACCTCCAGTGCCTGGGAGCTCACACAAAGCCAATTCCATTTTCACATATTTCCAATTTTTAGGAAATCCTCGCTGAGAAAAATCTAACTACTTTTAATACCTACCTATTGGTAATACTTAAGCCTTCTAGAAAGAAAAATATAAAATTAAATCTACTTCTTTCATGAGCCTTTGAACTAGTCCACTGAGGTCTTCTGTTTGCTTATCTAAATAGTCCCCATTTCTTTGGGTTAAAATCATAGAATATTACTGATGCAAATATTTATCCTTTATTGAATGTTTATCTCTTGCAGTCTCCATGCCTGCCATGATCTCATTTAAGCATTGCAACGACCCCTCAAGCCAGTATTACTATCCTCACTGCATAAATAAGAATCTTGGGGCCTCAAGGAAGTTCACCCTCTCCTCCTAAGTTTCTCCCTTCTAGATAAATTTTTGTGTGTCAGAATGTCTTTAAAACAGTTGTTTTTTCAGCAGGGCAGTGGAGTGGACAAAATGTATTGGAGCGTAAACATTTGGAAAAAATGAAAACCTGTTAGGAAAATGTGACTATTACCAAAGGTGATGAGGTTGGGATGGTAGTGATGAGTAGTCTGGGGGTATGGGGGTTGGTGGGTGGAGGGGGGCATGAGAAGAGATAGAGGGATGATTTTAATGAGTCCTCAAGTATTTATCAAGAATAAATACACCAGGGGTGCCTGGGTGGCTCAGTTGGTTGAATGGCCGACTCTTGATTTCAATTCAGGTCATGATCTTAGGGGCCTGGGATCAAGCCCCATTGGGCTCCTTGCTCAGCGGGGAGTCTGCTCAAGGATTCTCTCTCTCTCCCTTTCCCTCTGCCCCTCCTCCTGCTCATGCACTCTCTCTCTCTCTCTCTCAAATAAATAAATAAATCTTAAAAAAGAAGAAGAAGAAGAAGAAGAAATACACCAGACACAATGCTAGGTGTCAGAAATGGATAGTGAACAAAACAGATATGTGCCTCCCTTCATGGAGCTTCCAGTGTGGTGGGGGAGAAGGATATTAACCTGATCAGCATAGAAACAAGTACATAATTACAAATGTTGGTAACTATTCAGAAGGAAAAGAATAGGGCTGTATGAAAGTGGTCCAGGCCAGGTCTGGAGAGTGTGTGAGCTGGTTGGTTGGCGGTTGTGATGGGTGAAAAGCCCATCTCCTTCAGATATGTTCCAGGTTCAAGTTCAACCACCTGCTGGGCCCCTGTGGCTGCCAAGTGGAGGGAGTGAGAACCCTAGCTGGAGTGCTGGATGGTGCCAGGCATGAAGTGCCCTCTAGCGTTAAGCAAAGGAAGGGAATGCCTGCAAGGAAGGGAATTGGGTAACAAGGAAGAATGTTAAGTATGGACTTGTTTTGGAGGTGGGTGGCCAAATCCTTTACCTGGGTCAAGGAAAAGCCCCCAGGGACCTGTGCTGACAGGTTGGGGAAAAGGTTAAAGGGAGCACCCCCATGGTGTCCAGAGTATATGCGTGCTTGTCAGCCAATAACAAAGATAGTGAGCTGGAAACTTCCTCTGCTCTGTATGTTTTACTCATTTATGCTTCACAAAAGCCATATGAGAAGGTCCTGGGAGGACCCTATTTTACAGGTATGGCAACTGAGGCAAGGAGGTGAAATAACTTGCCCAAGGTCACAAGGCTTATAAATCGCATAGAGCAGGATCAATAGTCCATGTTATTATCTGAGGGGCCCCAGTAGGTCTCTTGATCCCAAGGCAGGTTCTGGATGTTTCAAATGTGCTTGGCTGAGCTGCTCTTTGCAATGTTTTGCCTGAGGGCTGATAAAGCAACCCAAACTTTATTTGTCATGCAAGTGACATCCCATGTAGGTTGGCAGAGGGCTCTCTCTCCAGGACAGCCCCCTCTCAGGAACCAAGCTCCCTCCATCTGGTGGCATTGCCCTCTCAGCACTTCGCCTCCATGCCTGCTGACTCAGGGGAAAAAGGGATGGACAAGACACACTGGCTTTTCGTTTAGTCATCCCAGGAGCACCACACCAAATGTACTTAGCCTAAACTGCTCTGTTTAGGCTAAGTTAGGCTCCAGCCTAACTGTAAAGGAGGGTGGGGAAAATGTAAAGACATGGACAATCAGGACAACACTGTCCCTTGTCCCTGCCATAAAGTGGAATGACCCTGAACCCAGAAGCAGAGTCAAGGGAAAAGGTGATGAGCATGAGCAGTGGCTCATTTCATCCCCAAAGGAAGATAATACCCATCAAATTCTGGACAAACACGGCCTGTCCAAACACGACCAGCCTGTTTTCAGCTTTCATGCTCTGCTCCTGCCCCAGGTGTTAGGGGCTTCCTTCTACGTCATGGTCCAACTGGCAGCAGGGAGAAACGGGGAAAATTGGGAAGGGGGTCACCCCACAGCCCAGTGGGAAATTGCTCCCCATTTGGGAATGGGGAGGAAAAAATATTTCTTTATTTTTTGGGTGTATGGGGAGGCACTGACCAGGGAGAACCACAGAAACTTGAGCCCCTGAAAGTTCAGTCTGGAAACCCAACACAGGAATGTGTTGTCCATCCTCCTTATAGAACATGGCCCCCCAGACTCCTACCTCAGGATGTTCATGCCTTTCCCTCAAGTGTGAGGTGAGCTGTGACTTACTTTTAACCCACAGAACACAGCAAAGGTGATGAGGGGTCACTTCCACGATGAAGATGCATCAGATCATAACACCGTCTTACAAGGAGACTCTTTTCCTTGCTGGCTCTGCTGAGGCCGGATGCCATGTTGTGAGCTGCTCTGTGGAGAGAGACATGTGGCAAGCCTCCAACCTACGGCCAGCAAGAAACTGAGGCTCTCAATCCAGCAACCCGCAAGGACCTGAATCCTACCAATAATCGTATGAACTTGAAAGTGGATGCTTCCCCAATCAAGCTCTCAGTGAGAACCCAGCCATGGCCAACACCTCGACTGCACCCTTGCAGAGAACTCAGCTAAGTCCTGCTGGAACACTTGACCCAAGGAAACCATGAGATAATAAATATGTGCTGTTTTAGACTGCTAAGTGTATGACAAGATTGCTACGCAGCAGTAGATACTAATACTACTTTGGGATCAGCGAAAGTGTGAGAGGGGAGCATCAGTTTCCTAGGGCAGCTGTTACAAAGCACCACAGACTGTGCGGCTGAAAATAGCCGAAATACACTGTCTCACAGTTCTGGAGGCTGGAAGTCCAAGATCCAGGTGTGGGCTGGGCCACGATGCCTTCGAAGCCTTTAAGCGAGAATTCAGCCTTGCTTTTCTCAGCTACTGGTATCCCCAGGAGTCCCTCGACCTGTGGTAGCATGCCTCCAATCTATACCTCTTCTCTTCTAGGGCGGCATTGTTGGACGGAGGGCTCCTTCTACTTGTCTGGCTTCATCTCAACTAAATGCATCTTTAATGACCCTATGTTCAAATAAGGCCATTCTGAGGTACTGGGAGTTAGGGCTTCAACCTATCTTTTTTTTTTTTTTTTTTGCAGACAAAATTCAACCCATTCACAGGCAGAAAAAAAGAAAAGAGTTGACAACTAATGGACGTATCATCTGGAAAGCCAACATCTTCTTCATGAGCCTGTTAGACCTATCAAAGCATCTGCACCTTCCACGCAAAGACTAGTGTCTCTGTAGGTGAGGATCTCAGAAAGTGCTGGTGGAGAGGACCCTCCCCTGAGCTTCTCACCGGAAGTGCTTGGAGCAAGGTCAATCCCACATGCTCAGAGCGCCCCAGCCCCAGGACCGCTTCTCTCCCCGCTACCAGCTATGCCTGTGCCGTCTGCCCCGTGGCAGGGGATGGACAAGGACTTACATGTCCTTCTACGGTGCCCTCATTTCAGGGTTCGGTGCTGTATCTCCAGCCCTGTACGGGGTGAAGGAAGGGGCCGTTTTCTTTGCCTCAGCCACTGGAACTGCCCGCAAGCTGCAGTACTTTGCCAAGTCTGGGCAGATGCTGCCCCCTTGTGGCAGGAAGGCTCCACGGCCGGGATGGCCGTGTGATTTACTACTCCGACAAGGACACTTTGGAAAGTGAAAGGGGGCATTTTTAGTTATTGCGTTGGGACAGCAGTGTAAGTGGGGACTGTCCCAGACAACCCGGGACATATGGAATGCGAGGGAACGAGAGGCCGTGCGGGGTTCTCTAGAGGCAAATCTGGCAGAGTTTCCCAAATTTCCCGCTTCCCAGCATTGACTCCCCCCACGAAGCTTCCTCTACTACCCACGCTGGGTACCACTCACCGCATACAAGGCTGACGATACACGGAAGAGTTTTGAGTTCCTCTGACACAAAGTATAAAGAATTCCCAACTGTACCTATTAAAAGGAAAAAGAAAAGAAAAGAAATCTCCTTCTCCATTGCCTATGGACACAACATGCCCCAAACACACTTAACGTTCTGTTCTGACTTTAAAGATACGTTTTAGGGATGCCTGGGTGGTTCAGTCGTTAAGCGTCTGCCTTCGGCTCAGGTCATGATCCCAAGGTCCTGGGATCGAGTCCTGTATCGGGCTCCCTGCTCCGCGGGGAAGCCTGCTTCTCCCTCTCTCACTCCCCCTCTTATGTCCCCTCTCTCGCTGTGTTTCTCTCTGTCAAACAAACAAATAAATAAATGTTTTAAATCAATAAAGGAACAAAAAGCCCAGGAAAGGCCTCCTGTGTGTATGTGTGTGTGGTGGTGGAGGTAATTTCAAAATATATATATATTATTCAGAAACATAGAAGTGAAATATTTGTTTTACAATTGCATTCTATTCTGGATGCTAACTTCTTTTTTAAAAATGTTTTATTTAAATTCAATTTAGTTAACATGTGGTGTATTATTAGTTTCAGGGGTAGAATTTAGTGATTTATCAGTTGCACATAACACCCAGTGCTCATTACATCACGTGCCCTCCTTAATGCCCATCACCCAGTTACTCCTTCCCCCCACCCACCTGCCCTCCAGCAGCCCCCAGTTTATTTCCTATAGTTAAAAGTCTCTTATGGTTTGTCTCTTTCTCCATTTTCATCTTATTTTATTTTTCCTTTCCTTACCCTATGTTCATCTGTTTTGTTTCTTAAATTCCACATATAAATGAAATCATACAGTATTTGTCTTTCTCTGACTGACTCATTTTGCTTCGCATAACACCCTCTTGTTCCATCGTTGTAAATGACAAGATTCCATTCTTTTTGATGCCTGAGTAATACAATTCCATTGTAAATATGGACCACATCTTCTTTATCCATTCATCTGTCAATGAACATCTGCACTCTTTCCACAGTTTGGCTATTGTGGACATTGCTGCTATAAACATTGGGGTGCACGTGTACCTTCGAATCACTATGTTTGTATCCTTTGGATAAATACCTAGTAGTGCAATTGCTGGGTCATAGAGTAGCTCTATTTTCAACTGTTTGAGGCACCTCCACACTGTTTTCCAGAGTGGCTGCACCAGCTTGCATTCCCACCAACAGTGTAGGAGGGGTCCCCTTTCTCCACAGTGGGTGCTATCTTCTGTTGATAGCAGGGACCAGGTGACCCTCGCAAGATACTTCAACCAGTGACTAATGGTAGCTCAACCTCTCTCATCTTCAGACCTTCTGTGGGTAAAGCAGTCAAGTCCTAACAGCTTAGAAGGGTCACCCCTTCCCGGGTTGCTGGGAAGTGATATTGGGTGCAGTGATTCTTGCTCAGCTATCCCCTACTCCCCAACAGCTTCCACTGAGAGCCTCATCCCGCTTGATGCCAAAGGTGCAGCCGGCCTGATCTGGTCCATAGGCCACATAGTGGCATCTGCCACTCACACCCTGGCCCTTGCTATTGCCTCTGGTGACTAGGTCTCTTCTGGTCTGTCAGCTATCCCACTCTTCATGAGTGCCAGAAACCTGTAGATTGTGTTCTCTCCGACAAGCTGTGGGGGGGGGGGGGGGCGGGGGCGGGGAGGGAGCTTGGCTCAGCCACTACTACGTCCCCCATCTTGGATCACGTCAGTGAGGCATCCCACCAGCGAAGCCTTTCTCTGCGCGGCCTGTAGTTTCCCCACGCTCCACCCAGCTTGTACAGAACACCAGCCTCCTGAAATTCTCAGATTCTCCAAATCTATCTGGTTGTCATTTTGTCTCCCCACCTCCTCCAACCCCACCTTTTGTCACTGCTCCATCCTGGAGTGAGGAAGGGAGTCAAGCATTTCAGGCAACCCTTCACCCTCTCTCCTCCCTCTCACACCCTGCTCCCGCTTTCAGCACCAGGGAGACCTTTGCCCTTCCTCTGTGGTGGGAACTTCACTACCATCTTATTCCGTGTTCCTCTCTCATCAGTGATCTGTCCTGGGATCATCTCACTAAGCTTGGGCTCTCTGAAACTCCTCCAGCTTTTCTTTTTTTTTTTTTTAAACTTTCTCAACGGAGCCTGGAACAGTAGCTCTCCCATTCCTGATGGTTCTTCCCTCCCCATGAAGCTGCGAACGCCATTAATTCAACATACGGGAACCACAGGCTAATCAGACTCTAGGCAGTACCAGGCATAATATCTCAAAAAATATTGTCCTAGAACAGTGAGAATTTTGCATTTGATAAGTGTCTTCAAATAATAAGTACAGGAAGAATAGTCTTAGCTAGCAGTTTAGAGAGATTGTTCCAATTAATTGTTGAAATAAATTCTAGATGGATTAATTAATTGAACAACTGAAGAAAAATCAAATCATGTTTTAAAACTCACAGAAAATAGAAACGAGTATCCTATCTCTTAAGGAGTAATTTTCTAAGCTTTAAAGTCATGGAAGAAATAAAATAGGAAAAGAGAAATTAAAATACTTTTAAAAATCTGCCCTGCCCCCCAACAGCAATTTAAATAAGTCAAAAAGGTAAACAAAATTTGGAAAACATTTCTAGAACACATAAGAATCAAGGGAATGGGGAGTATAATAGGAACAATCATTGCTTCATTGCAGTGTAAATTGATGCCTTTTAGAAAGCAACTTGTCAATACTGTATAACCCAGGAATCTCACTATTTGGAATCTACCTTAAGGAAAAGAAGACTCAAGTTACGCACGCTTTTTATAATCCTATTTATGTTATACCGATGATCATTTTATACATTGGACTTTCCCACCAGACACTAAGGAGATTGTGTTCCTCTCCCCTCTGGACACCAGGGTCTAGCACATTGTAGGTGGCAAATAAATGGTGCAGAATAACTATTTTATTGTATTTTTATCATATTAGAAATGGAAACAATCTTAATTTTCAATAATAGGGAAATGATTAAATAAAATACAGTATACTTGATGAGGATATAGTCAATTTCATAACTATTGTTACAAGACATGAAAAAAAAATCTTACGTCATCACAGCGAGTACAAATCTTAGACTACATGCTCAGTTGTGCCAAAAATGTACCTTTGTTTAATTTTCTATAGGAAGACTTACTTTCTCCTTCAAGCCCCCATTGTGCGAAGGGTTATGTTTCTGGTTGGCTCCATCTGGGGACTCTTGGGCAATTCTGTCCTGTTACCACCTTTCCTCCCAACTGTTTGTTTCCCCTGGAGTTGTACCTGGTACTTTGTCATTACCTGCCCTTGCTGGCACCCACCAGGATGTTCACCAACTTCTGTCTTCTCTGGTCACGGATCCGTGCCGGACTTGGATTGTTCTGTGTTCCTAATGCGGAGGTTCCTCAGGCCAGCCTCTGTTTTAGCCACATTCGGTCTGTTTCATCAGATGACTCTGGGTCCCTGAGTCCTGAGAGGCTGTGTAGGGTCCTCACGTCTTCTCTGGGTCATAGAGCCATTGCCGCTCTTACGGGGCGCTAAGTGGAAGGACCTCTGCCACACTTAGCACTTCTCCAGGCTCTTTTCAGGAAGGTGGTTCAGGTCTCATCCACGAGGTCCTGGGGGAGCGGACAGTGTGGGGAACGGGCCCAAGACACACATGTTCCTCCGGATTCTCCGCAGCCCTGCCCGAGCCCAGTGGACTTCATCACGTCTCTGAGGTGAGAAAAACTGACTTGGGCGGTTTATGTACTTCCAAATGCTTTTGTCTTTGGCCTGGAACTCAGCTTTTGAAATTTTAAACCCAATAATTGGTTATTTTATTCTTTGTTCCTGTCCTAACAACCTTCCAGAGATGGCCTGGGAAGAGCAAAGATATAAAATACAACAGCATAAACCAGAATAAAGTTTAAACTCATTGATGAATGTATCAAAACGCTGGTCCTCTACAAAATACTAAAACAAGCAAACACATCCCCAAAATTGCCTGTAGGACTTCATTATAATTGTGTAAACATTATCTACGCATATGTCCAAACACTATAAAGGAACAGGGAAAATACTAAGCTAATTGATATGCTGGCGAGGAGAGAGTAGGGGTGATTATTTTTCTTTAACACATTTCCTTCATATCAGTTGGATATAAATATCAGCCATGTTGTTTGTGAAAAAAATCAATTCGTTTTACCTCCAATAATACAGAGTTCCTGTATATTTCCCGGCTGGTCTCCCATCAACCCCTGATATGGCTTCATTGCTCGGGCAAAGCGAATCTCCATACCACGGGCTCCCGCCAGCTTCAACGATTTTCCTTAGCCCAGTGGTTCTCAAACTTTAGTTATATCAGAATCACCTGGAAGACTTGTTAAAACACACATTGCCGTGCCCCACCCTAGGGTTTCTGATTCAGTACCACAGGGCTAGGGGCTGGAGCCTGAGAATTTGCATTTTTAACAAATTCCCAGTTGGTGTTGATCGCGGTGGTCTAGGGACCACACTTTTTATTTATTTATTTATTTATCTATTTATTTTAGAGAGAGGGCGTGCAAGCGGGGGGAGGGGGGGAGGGTGAGGGAGAAAGAGAATCTTAAGCAGGCTCCACGCTCAGCATGGAGCCCAATGCAGGGCTCAATCTCAAGACCCTGAGATCGTCACCTGAGCTGAAACCAAGAGTCAGATACTTGACGGGCTGAGCCACCCAGGTGCCCCAGGACCACACTTTGAGAAACACTGCCTTAGCCACACCCTCCTCCTGAAAAGTCTCTTTTTTCATCCCTCCCTCCTTTCCTTCCCTTCCATTTCTTCCTCCCTTTCTACCTTCTTTCCTTCCCCAAACACTTAATGAGAAACTAACATGCATAGTAGGCATGACGCACTCTTTAAAAAGATTTTTTTGGCTAGAACCAGTCTATATTCCATGCATTTCACCTACCTTTCCTTCACAAATTCTCAGAACTCTGATTATTTACTCTGTACCACTCTTACATGATTCAGCCAGTATATCAAAATAATACTAGATTATTTTGAATTTTCTACTGCATACCTCTGTAGTTGTTTCACTCCCCGCCTCCCCTTTAACCAGCCCTTTGAGGCTCAAAGAGACTATGCTCTCTCTCCTCCTTCACGGCACAGAACAACCAGTGTTCGCTGACTGGGGCCCCCGAGGGGCAGGTGTACCATGGATTAATAGCGCACAGGCTAGAGACACTTGTGTGGTCCGGCTGCTCTCCCCACCCTTACGAGTCCTGATGTGCAAAGTCTCTCTCACCCTGTCCTTGCTGGTCCATTTTCCATGTTCCTGCTTCCCTTTTACAGTAAGAGAGCCCCCCAAGACCACTCCCAACAGGCTTGACTTACATCAAAACCAGTTCCCAAAGACAGTTGTGCTGAGGAGACAGGAACAAACTATTTACTATTTCAAAAATGGATTTTATGGGCGCCTGGGTGGCTCAGTCGGTTGAGTGTCTGCCTTCGGCCAGGAGCCTGCTTCTCCTTCTCCCTCTGCCTGCTGCCTCCCCTGCTTGTGCTCTCCCTCTCTGTCAAATGAATGAATAAAATCTTTAAAAAAAATGGATTTTATTATAATAGTTATAATACAGTTTCATAGTTTTATACTAAAAAAATACAGGAAGCTAAAGAAGAAAATTAAAATTTACCCATAACTCCACCAGATAAAGATAACCAATTTTAACATCTGAGTGCTTATCTCTCATGTGTATTTTCCCACAAAATTAAACTATTCTGTAAACACTTTTTTTACAAGTCATGTTTTTTCATTTGCCAGTATACCCAGACTTATTTACTGATGTCATTTCATCTTCTATAACATCATTTCAGATGGTTACAGAGCATTACATCATATACAGAGACTATAAGTTCATCAACCAATCCTTTATTGGTTAATAATCACTTTTTTAACATAAATAATGATTCAGTGAATATCCTTATTCATTCATCTTTGTACACCTTCCAGTGATTTTATCAAATGAAACCTCTAAAGATTTTGATAGCATATTGAAAAATTGCCATCCAAAATATTTACAATTTCTCAATTCTTTGCTTGGAATGGGGGAGGGGGATACAAGCCTCTGCTTGCAGAACACCTTCCTCCTAGAGCTTGGAGACTCCCTGCGTAGTTGGCATTCTGGGGTGTCACTGCATTCCTGAGAGCCACTGTTTCTTGGGTCCCTTGTTTTCCTCAATCTTAGCAGACTCCTTTATTTGCTGAAGCATGTTGCTAATCATTTATTAACAAAGGAAGTTCAACAGGTAAATTTCTCCAGTCTTTGCATTTCTAAAAATATCATTATGAATAAGACCACGAGGTTGATCTAATGGACACATATTAAATGTACTAATGAAAGAAAACATGCTCTTTTAAAATTAGACTTTAAAAAAATTTCAAAAATTGACCACCATGGTAAACCGTAAATCAGTTTTCAACAAATTTCAAAGAGTTAGTATCAAACAGATCTTATCATCTGATGACAAAAGAATTACATTAAAATTCAGTAACAAAAACATACCATGTTTTAGGAGCCATGTATTTGGAAATTTTAAAACAGATCTCTAAATATTGGAAGTATTAAAATAGAAATAATATGAATTAGAAAAATATTTCAATATAAATGATAAAAAAGACTAAATTTCAAAACTAAAATAACCATTTGAGGGAAATTTATAAACTTCTATTGTATTAGAAGAGAAGAATGGCTGAACACTAAATAATTAAACTGGATCAAAAATCCAACTAGAGATGTCAGAAAAAGACCCACAGAAGAAAACCAAGTAAAGGTGAAGAGGGAAAATGTAAGACAAGAGCAACACTTGAAATAGAAATATAAAATACAGAGAGACAACAAGATCAAAGGGATTAACCAAGCTCTGGAAAGATGATTCAAGTAAGGAAAGCAAAGACACTCACAAACAACACCAGGAATGAAAAAATAGTAACTAACAACATTCAAGATAATAGAGGAATGTTATACATAACTTTAAATCAATAAACTTGTATTCTTAGGTGAAATGGACAAACTCCTAGAAAAACATAACTGGTAACAATCACCTCTGCATGAAAAATGTAACTGGTAGCAACTGCCTCTAACAGATTTATAACTCTTAAAGAAATTGAATCTCAAAGAAAACGCTGGGCCCAAACAATTATAAAAGTGAGTTCTGTCATATATTCAAGAGATAGAGGTAGATAACCCAAATTTACTAAACTCTTAAAGAAGGTAATGGGAGAGGCAATCGTCCCAAATTTATTTTATGAGATTATTGGAAGCTGGATCCCCAAGCTGTACAGAGAAAGTATGAAAAAGAAAAAAAAGATCAGTCATACTTATGAATACAGATTTTTTTAAAAACCTAAGTTAAATATTCCAAACATGATCTAACTATGTTTTTTCCCAAATAATATAAGTATATTCCAAGAAGTTATATTGGAAAATATCTTAATATAATTCATCCCATTAGAGATTTAAAGAGATAGTCATCCCAATAGGTGTAGAAAAAATATGAGATGACATTCAACATTTATCCATTAAAAAAAATCAAAACGAACCTCTTAGTAAACTAGAAACAGTAATTTTCTTTACCTGATCAAAGAAATCTATTTAAAAAAAAAACAACTACAGGATTAACATGGTAAATCATTAGTGAAACATTAAAAGTAGTGCTTTTAAATTCAGGGACAAAATTAAGATGGCAGTAAAGATTTTAGTCAGCTGGTAAAGGCAAGGAAAAAAAGAGAAAAAATATAAGAATGAACAAAAGATAAAATAAGATTCTTATTATTTGCCAATGATATGAATACCCACATGGGAAACTCCAAATAATCTAGATTTATTATTAGAATTACTGGCAGGTTAGCAAAATTTCCAAGTTTAAAATAAATATACAAAAATTAATTAATTTGGGGGCACCTGGGTGGCTCAGTCAGTTGAGGGTCTGCTTTTGGCTCAGGTCATGATTTCAGAGTCTGGGAAAAGCAAATCAAATTGCTCGTTACACCATATACAAAACTAAATTCCAGATGGATTAAAAATTTAAATGTAAAAGACAAATTAATGACAGGTTTAGAAGAATATAGCAGAAGAATATCATGACTTCAAGGAAAAGAAGGGTTTTATTTTGTAACAAGATATAAATCACAAACCAAACGAAAAGTGGATATGCTTGAATACATTAATATACTGTATATAGTTGACTTTGATACTGTTTATGGTGCTAAAGAGAAAGAGAAGAAAAACCACAAGGTCAGAGAATATAATTGCAACACACACCTAAGTGACAAAGGAATTTGTATCTAGAATATAGGAAAAAAACCCACAAATCATAAGAAAAATAAAAATAAATCAGGGGGAAGGCTGACAAAAGACATCTCACTTTTCACTGGAGCAGAGACCTAAAATGGTCCAAAAACGTACAAAAAGATGTTCAGTAAGATGAGCAATCAGGAAAATGCCAATTAAAAAAACCACAATGAAACAACATTGCATACTCAACAGGTTAGCTAAGATTTTAAAAATGTGATGTCAAGAGTTGGAGATGATTGGGGCGCCTGGGTGGCTCAGTCGTTAAGAGTCTGCTTTCGGCTCAGGTCATGATCCTGGGGTCCTGAGATTGAGCCCCACATCAGGCTCCTTGCTCGGCGGGAAGCCTGCTTCTCCCTCTCCCTCTGTGTCTCTCTCTCTCTGTCAAATAAATAAATAAAATCTTAAAAAAAAAAAAAGAGTTGGAGGTGATGTAGAGAAAGAAACAGAAGCTCTTAAACAGTGTGGATTAAGTGCTTATTAGAATGAGACTGGAAAACAATTCAGAATTGTCTAAGAAGGTTGAAAATGTGCATACAGTATGATCCAGCAATTCCACTGCTGGGCATAGACTCTGAAGAAGCTCTTGCACATGTCCACCAGGTGGCCTGTAGGAGAGCGTTCATCCAAGTGTTGTGTGTAACAGCAAGAAACTGGAAATAACCCAAATGACTTCAACAATAGAATGCATAAAGGTGGTAAGGACATAAAGTGGATGAACTATAGTCGCAGGCATCGTGAATGCATCTCAAAACATCATCTTAACCATCATACATTGCTGGTAGGAATGTAAAATGGTGTAGCCACTTTGGAAAACAGTGTGTCAATTCCTCAAAAAGTTAAGGAGAGCCTTAGCCATATGACCAGCAATTCCACTCTTAGTGTTCTCAAAGAAAATCGAAACATAGATCCATGAAAAACAAAAGCAAAAAACAAAATAAAACCCCAGATGCAGACAAAACAAACTAACCCCCCCAAAAAACTGCACAAATATTCACAGCAGCATTATCCATAATAGTTCAAAAGTGGAAAAAACCCAAATTGCCCATCAGCAATGGATGGATAAACAAAAATGTAGCACATCCACACCACGGAGCATTACTCAGTCTTAGAAGGAAGGAAGTACTGATAACGTGCTACCACATGGATGGAGGAACCTTGGAGACATTATGCTAAGTGAAAGAAGCCAGTTGCAAAAGATTACATATTATATGATTCCATTTACACGAAATGTACAGAATTGGTAAGTCCGTAGATACAGAAAGTAGGTCAGTGGTTCCCGGGACGGGGGGAGGCAGGATGGAGAGTGACTTCTGAGGAGTGTAGGGTTTCTTTCTGGGGGCGATGGAAATGTTCTGGAGTCAAATAGTGGAGGTGGTTGCATAGCTTTGTGAATACAATACTAAGCATACTAGATACCATTGAGTTGTACACTTTAAAAGGGTAAATTCTACATTATGTCAATTATATCTTAATAAAACTTATTTAAAAGTAAATATAAGGTTGAGTGAAAAAAAAAACCAGAAGAACACAGTAAGTGTGTTTCATTTATATAAAGATCAAAAATAAGGAAAACTAAGCAATGCACTGCTTAGGAATAGATACTGATGTGAATAACTATAAAGAAAAGCAAGGGAATGATCACCATAAAATTGGGGCAGAGGGAGGGAAAGATCTGATCAGGGAGGGCCACAGAGATGTCAAAGGAACCAGTAATATTCTCTTTCTGAAGTGAGGTGATAGGTATACCTGAGGTGGTGGGTGGTATTATCTGAATAGTATAGATTATCCTTTAAAGTGAGGTTCAACTATCTCTATGTATCTGTTCATTAAGTTTACATCTATTTATCTATCTAGATATATGCATACTCATGTGTCTATTTCCTGACTTCTAAAAATTAAATCCTTATTTTCTATCCTTACCCTGGATGTTAAGTTTGTGGTCTGCCCTTCTTTATGATGTGATAAGTATCTCTGAGAATATTAACTTGAATATTTTTAAAATTCCCTTCTTTAAATTATCCACTTGTTTACAATTGTTTCTCCCTCTTTCTCAGTAAAGCCTCTCTTAAGATATCTGGTTATCCTTGGTTGTCTATTCGTGTTTTATAAAACATCAGATTGGGAGTTCCGTGTCCACGTACGTGCATTGCTTCACACAGGTGGGGTGCGAGCCAGCAGTTACCCCGACATCTAAATGCCATTTGGGGGGTATTTTTTCTCTGGAACCATTCAGTGTCTCAAGAGAAAAAGCCCTCTGTTGGTTTTTGTTTGGGAGTTTTGTTTGTGTGTGGTTGTTGGTTGTTGTATGGCAGTCTTTTATTGAGAACCGACTGGAAAGCTTGTGGCCTTGAAATTCTCATGCTGTCTTGGTTTGAGCACGGACTATTGATACCATCCTTAATGGCTTACCTCTTTGAGGTCTGGTCATTTTCTGTGATTATAATGTAGCCGCCAAAACAAAATACTCCCTAACCAGGACTCCTGGGTGGCTCAGTCGGTTAAGCGTCTGCCTTCGGCTGAGGCCATGATCCCAGGGTCCTGGGATCGAGCCCTGCATCGGACTCCCTGTTTGGGGGGGAGCCTGCTTCTCCCTCTCCCACTCCCCCTCCTTGTGTTCCCTCTCTTGCTGTGTCTCTAAATAAATTAATTAATTGAATATTTTAAAAAATAAATAAAATAAAAATAATAAGAAGAAGAGCACTAATGTTTATTGAGCCCTAACTAAGGGCCAGACACTGGTCTAAGAACTTCACATGTACTATTTTGCTAATCTTCACAACAACCTTATGAGGTAAGTGCTCTTATTTTTTTCCTACTTTACAGATGAGAAGACTGAGAGATGGAGACAATAAATCACTGTCAAAGATCTTGGGGATAAGCCAGTAGTGGAAGCAGGATATAAACACAGACAGTCTGACTCCCGGAGCACTGTCCCAAATCGTCATGACTTTAGATAGATGATGATAGATGATAGGTAGATAGATAGATAGGTTGATATGTAGATAGTCATCCAACCTGAAGGTCCTATAATCAGGGGTGGTAGGTGAAAGGGTAAAATCCATGTCCTAAACTGAAAGAGTGAATGAAAAATAAAAAGCAACCCTCCCTTAATCACGTTTGCAGGACAGACATAGATAAAAAACTAGCTACAAAGTTAACAAGAAACATTGTTTCTCCCAAAGTCATGCAGCAGATGTGAAATGGCATAAAGAATAGAGTCCCCTACCCCCCCATCTGAGTGACCACTATTCTCTTACCCAGAGATGCTCACAGACTCACTTTGCTGGGGATACCCAGTTGCTAAATGGCCCTCAACTCATGACAGTATCCAATCCCTAAGTCATTTCCGCATATCCTAATCCTGCGTTGGAAACAGTAATCGGTTCAGAACTGAACCTCACTTCCTTGAAACTCCCCTCAAAATTCTTCAGCAGGAACCCAAACCGTACAAAGATGCTTCCCCTCTTTCCTCTTATTGAGCTTCATTCTACAGTTCCTCTGAAATACCCTCCCTCATGGCATTGAGTTAAATGTGATTTTGTCAGATGACAGATTTGTGCCTGGTGGTCTTGGCTGATTAGGTTTCAATACAGGTATGTGCGTAGGGATTCATTCTTTTGGCTTAAATGCACCAGCTTTCTACAGTGTCAGAGTCCCAGGGGAGGTCAGACATGGAAAACCTCATGAAAACCTGGAGAAAGAGGAGCGCCCTTGGGAGAAGAGAGGTTGGGACTTGGAAGGCACATTAGCTACTTTGTAGTTTGCCCTCTGGTTGGCTTAGTACTCCTGTCTTTCCTGGCCTCTGGCACTGACTCCTTCCAGGAATCCTGTTCTCCCTGTCAATTTCAATCCTGCCTGGGGCACCTTGCAACTGCCCCTTCAGATCCACCCCTTCCCTAGGAAGTACCTACTTTAGTCAGATGGAGCTTCATGATAAGAGTCTTAGCTGAGAAATGGCATGTCTAGCACTCAAGCCCAGTGCCCTGATGAAGCTTCCCTAATCCGGGATCCAGGGCAGCGTAACTTTTGAGAAGGGCGGAGCGTCCCGTCGCAGCCTTGACCACGATAGGCTGAGGGCCAGGAGGGAAATGTGGATGGGAAACATCACTACTTTTGGAGATCCAGTTAAAGGGTACTCAGGACTTTGACGGCCATGGATGAGTGCCCGTGGACATAAGGTTATCATTATTGTTGTTGTTATTATTGATACTTTTTACACCGGTATTGGATTTTTAATTGGTATTGCATTGCACTGTATTGTTCTGAGTACCTTCACATTGGTCTTCTTTCTCCCAGTCAAGCATACACTGCACAAGTGATCAATCCCGCATTTTACGGTTGAAGAAACCAAAGCCCAGGGAAGTCAAGGCTCTTTGACCGGGTTGGTGACAGAGGAGAGGTCGAAGACCACATTCCCCTGACCCAGTCAAAGGTCACTCCGATTTCTCTCAACAGAACAGAACGCTGAACAGTGGGGGTTGGGAGAAGCACCTGAGCCTGGGGTGTGGGAGCTGTGGCTATGCCCAAAGCCTAGACCGTCATTTCTTAGTGGGCAGAACTACGGAGACCAGAAATTCGTTTCTATTTCCCCATCTCTGACCCAGAACCTACCTATTAACCCCACCTTCAGAAGCCACCCAGCCCAGACGAGAGGGTGGAGCCATGCCCTGGGCCCAGATTATGTAATCAGAGGCTGGGCTACTGCCAGCCGCCAGGCTAGGGACGGGTGCAGGAGGGCCCTGCCTCTGCCCTGACCTCCCAAGGGCGAGTGTGGGCACAGGAATGCAGACAGGCGGCCCAGAGCCAGGCCAGCTAGGTCTTTGCCTTGCAGCCAGCCCTGAACTGACAAGTTCAAACCAGTTTGTGGCTTAGCCCACACTTCAGAATGGGGTGGTGCTGGTTTTTTTTTGGGGGGGGGAGTTTAACCCCTACCCTAAAGCAGTCCATCCAGAAAGAGTGTGGACAAGGCAAGAGGTGGTGGGGTTGGGACAAATGTGCTTCAGGAAGATGACAGCGCTCAGGACTGGAGGCCACTTCTGCTCTTCTGCGCACTGGCCCCTGAAGTCAGATATTAGACCCACAGACACTCTGGAGTCTTTACTGGGAGAGTTCCAGGCATTGGTGTCTCTTTCACTCAGTTCTGCTCTCCTGAATCCTACTGTCACCCTTTTACGCATTCTTCACACAGCACCAGAGTGAGCTTTCGAAACACAGACCTAACCATGTGACTCCCCCTGGCCTAAGACTCCCCCCGGGGGTCCTCCACTTCGTGCATCGAGTCCAGACTCCTCAGCATGGCCAGCCAGGCTCTGCTCTAGAAGAGCCCACCTCAGCCTCCCCTTGCCCCTCTCTCCTCACTGCTCCCCAAGCTAAGCCCAAGTTCCTGGAGAAGGCTCTGTGGTTTCTTTTCTTTGCACCTGCTATTTCCGCTGCCTGGAAGGCCCACCTTCTCCACCTCTTAACTCTTTTCTCTTTCTCTTCCCATTTATTTACTTCAGATCCCTCAGATGTGAGTTGATCATCTTCTTCAGAGACGTCTACCCCAATACTCTACCCCTTACAGTACAGTCGGTCCCATTAAATGCTCCAAAAATACTCCTTATGACAGTTGTCGCTGTTTATTTAATGTCCATCTCATCCTTTGCTAGACTGACTTGAACGTTCCATGAGGACAGGGAACCTGTCCTACTCACTACTGTATCTTCAGCACTGTCTTTGAGTGAGTCAGTTACATTCAATTTATTGAGGACCTAACAGATTCAGCAAAGACTGGCTGAGCATCTACTCTGTATCAAACATCATGCAAATTCATTTACAATTTTAATTTATTTAATCCCTAGGAACTCTATGCTAAGATTTGGGGTTCCAGAGCTGAGGTTACCACACTGAAATAATGAGTGTTAGACGAGCTTATGTGTGTTGAAAGCACAGGCCTGGCACATAGTAGATGCTCAATAAATATTATTCAATGGACAAATACATTTGAAATAAAGCAACCTTTTGATGAAGATAAGTTACACATTTTACAGCTGAAAACAAAACAAAACAAAAACAAGTTTCCCTAAATCACATCGCTAGTAAGTGCTAGACAGGATTTGGACCCAGGCCTGGAGGCACAAGTCCAGAGCTCATCCCATGTCCCCACTTGGCTCTGCTGGCCAGTGTGGAATCCGAGAGGTACATGACCTCGGTCTGCCCTGGAGAAACAGATAGTAAAGTTGTTAAGAAAAAGGTAGAGACACAGGAAACAACCTGAAGACATATTTGCCTCCGTGATTTGGTACCGAAGAAACTGATACGAAAGTAAATGAAATTGGAAATCAGAGAAGGGAGAGATCCACATGGTCACGAGGGACGCCTGCAGCGATGGAGAGGCGGGAAAGAGCATTCCAGGAGGATGAGGCAGCAGAAGGAAGGGCAGAGAGGAACAAGTCGGCACGAATGCCTGCCCCACAACCAGACAGCGCACGTTCCCCGAGTAGTAAGACAGGAAGCGTGGAGAGGACAGGTCGTGTCTGGAGCTGAGGGTCCTGCATGGCAGACAGAGAGGCGGCTGGCGGCACAGGCAATGGGAAGGCATTTGAGATTTGTGATGCAGAGGGCAGCCTGATGCTAGTGGAGTTCCAGAAAGATCATCTGGGAGTGTTATGTAAGCTGAACTTCAGCAAAGGAGAAAGAAGAAAAGGCAGGGAGGAGGGATGGACAGATGGAGGAGGAGGGAAAGAGGTAGCCTTTGCTGAGCACCTAGTAGGCCCTTCATAAAAGAGCCCTCTTTTAATCCTGTGGACAGCCCCGAATGCTGTGTATTGCTCTCTTGTGTTTTGCAGATAAAGAGGTGAAATAACCAGCCTAGCGTTACTTAGCCAGAGAGGTCCCAGAACTAATGCTTGGGTGTTTGCCTCCCAGGAAAGCAACCTTTCCTCCGCATCGCATGGCAGGCCAGTGGATGTGATCTGCCAGCCCATTTAAGAGTCGAGGAGACCGTTCCGCCGGGGATGTCACAGGCCGGTGGTTTTGGGTATAGAGAAACTTTCCTGAGCTAACATGAGCACAACGATGGCAGGGACCTGGCTCTAAAAGCCTCATGGCAGGTGTGCCCTGCCACATCAGTCCCGGGGTAGGAGCAGCACGAGGTCAGTCCCCGGGGAAGCATCCGGGGTGGAGCCACGTGGCCAGTTGAATCCAAAGTAAAGTCTCGGGGGGATGCAGTTAGAGCCTGACAGTCCACCTGGCCCGGGAGTCAGGGTTAACTGCCTGGGGTTCTGGTCCGTGGAAGCAGCCCCTTGGGACTCTGGGTCAGTGACATAATCTTTTTCTCCAACAGACGAGCTTCCTCATCTGTAAAATAGAATTACAAATCTCAGCTTCCTCTTCTGTGTTTTGAGATCCAAATGATCTTGTAACTGTGGGCATGTTCTGTCCCCGGAGGAATGCCGGGCTGGTGGAGAGATCGCTAGTGTCAGAGATCAGGGGCGACGGGCAGGCTGACCCGGGGCTCCGAGGACCATCTCAGAGCTGGTGCTCTGAACTGGTTTGTCATGAACCACTTCTCCCTCTGACTTACCGCTTCCAATCCAGCCATTGCTCGTTTATCAAGCACGCACCCTATCGACATCACTGTGCGGGGCAAGTATTGTTCAGCCCTCTTGCACATCCATCTTTTACTTTTCCTCTTGCTGTTTATCAAAGGAGGTAGTCAGATAAATCCATTGCGCTGTTGGCACGTAGCGAGTTACCTACACCCTACTATCAAGACCTAGTGAAGTGCTTTTCTCGCTTTTTCCTCAGCCTGTCTCCCTACTCCAGTAAATCCACCATCTGTGACACATTTGTGTTATAAATTACAGGTATAGCTCACGAGCTTCAGTCAGAGAATGAAGAAAAAGGGGGAAAAATGCTTACTTGTTTTTATTGCTGGTTAACTGTAAAACATGAGACACTTTACATGTGTGGATGAGGGAGCCTAGGACTGGCTGACACAATGCCTTGCAAATTTATTTTTCACAGAAAATACACTGCAGTGGGGATAGGTATTTTCATTTATTTGTGCCAGAACCTCCAAAGAAAAATAAAATGCCAACGTCTTACTCAAGTGTGCATAATTCTTACAAAACAAGACGACTGTAAAATATCTGGATGCACCCATCCCCGTAGCCTAAGGAAATGTCGTGTGTCTTTGGGGCTGTATGTGTTGACAGGCATGCTTGCTATCTTTTTGTCTGTGCATATCTGCTCAGCCCCGAACACCCCGAAGGTGCGGTGGGCTCCTTTGAAGATCAGGGTCGGAGAGGCCAGCCTGGGAGGATCCCAGTTTCAGACTC
Source organism: Eumetopias jubatus (assembly GCF_037043125.1). Taxonomy (NCBI): domain Eukaryota; kingdom Metazoa; phylum Chordata; class Mammalia; order Carnivora; family Otariidae; genus Eumetopias; species Eumetopias jubatus. The sequence goes on from NW_028274818.1 coordinate 33,322,629, forward strand.
AGGCCTCCAATCCAGAGAGACACAGAGAAGGGAGGCAGAGAGGCTGAAACACGGAGGAGGTATAGAGAGACAGGGGAACAGCAGCACCCACAGAAAGACAGGCCCAAAGGAAGATCAAGAGGGGCATTACCCAGAGCCCAACGAGGAGTGTTTTGCTTTACTGAGAATTAAGCCTGCTACAGGGAAGCATCCTAGACACCCTGGACTTTGTCCCACCACACTAGCCTCATCTGTGTGGTCAATTGGTTTGGGATATGCTCTGCTTTCTGAGGACAGGGCTGCAGAGAGGTTGGGGGCCCCCAGGTGTTTGGGCAAGTGGCCTTTGAGTAAAGCCACACTTTACTCCTGTATGCTGGGAATCCATTCATTGATTCACCCAATGCACACTCGCCCAATCCCTGTAAGATGGCAGGCTCCGTGCCGGGAGCTGGGGGGAAAGACAAGAACGGCACCTGGTCCCCCAGTGTTCTGTGATGAAGCCCCAGAACCAGGACCCCCGCCAGCCACATCAGCATGTGGTCACACTTCAGTAAGGGGTCTGAGCTGTGACGGCTCTCGGATTTTCTTATTTAAGGGTTTTGCCTTTCTTACACTTTCCTATCAAATTCTTTGGAAACAATTCCAGCCTTGGTTCAGCTAAACCAAGCAGGAAATGAGGAGAGTCTCCATCTGGCCGGGGGGGCCCCTGGAGGGCAGGAGGGGCAGAAGCCAGGCATGGGGGTGTGGTGGCCATCCAATCAGGCTGGGACAGGGGTCAAATGAGGGGATGGCACTGCTGGCCCTCGTTAGCCTGGGGATCTTCCTTTCTCCTGGGTTTTGTACCTCTGAGTGATTGGCGGATGCTTTGTTCAATGGCTGAGAGCCGCCCAGAGGCGTGGAACTGGGCAGGAGAGAATGCTCAAGGACATCCAAGACCCTCAGACCCTCTCAGCCTTCAGAGAAGCCAGCCCTCGTGCAGGCGGCACCGGGTGCTCCCATCTTGCATCTGGGATCAGCATGGCTCTGCATGGCACCCAGCTCAATCTGTCTACGCTCTGCTTTTTCTCCCCTCCCCACCCAATTCCATCCTCCTTCAGGCAACTTACCATGCCCTCTCCTCCTGCCTGGACCTGCAAGACGGGGCCGGTCAGCAGCCTGCCTTCTTCAGATCCCACTGCAAGCATGGAGGAGACAACACAGCCCCCATTTCTGCTCTTGATGGGAGAGCACCCAGCCTCTGGAGGCCCTGCCTTCTTCTTCCACTAGCTCACCTCACTTGCTCCCCTACTCCTTTCCCCCCTCAGCCTGGGAAGAGAATGGCAAGAATCCTTTGTCCTTGTTAAGCCGGTTTCTCTACTTTCTTCTCCCCTCCCCAGAGCCCAGGTCTCATTAATCCCTGATTCTTCCGTCTGTGTGTTGGGCGGGGGAGGGGAAGGGGGGGCAGTGAGGAGGGGTGGGTGCATAGGGCAGGCTGGAGCAAAGGAGGGCAGGCACTGATGCTAAAGGACAAAGAGGGGTATGCATTTATTTGTTCAGAAAAGACTTCACATTTAGCAGACTGAATTTTCCATGCTGGCTCTCTCCTGTGCTTGTCCCCCGCAGCTTGTCCCCCCAGCCCCTCCTGCACACACATGACTTTAACCCTCTTTTTCTAGATCCAATTCCAATTTTGGGGGGGCGAGGTCCCCCACTACCAAGCAATTTGTGGACACCTGCTGGCTGTCCTACAATTCAACTCAATTCTGACACTGACTCCCTGGAGATAGTATTGTGGGGAACAAAGGCAAAAGGGAAAGATTATATTTCCTTACTGCCTAGAGTCTATTGACAAGTTCTTGAAACAGGCAGGGTGACCTTCCTCTTAGGAACTCAGATGCCTCCATGTTAATACTTGGCTAAGGGCAAAAGGCAACCTTAGCTTGACATTATCCTGACCTCCAGGATCTTGTAAGTCTTCTTTGACATATAAAAATTCCTCTGGAAACTTCCTTTATCTCTACCCCTCAAGATACATGTTAGCAATCAATCTCCAAGCATATGACCCACTGATCTACATCTGAAGGGTCTCATGACTCAGGTTTTACTAGACTGTAGTAAATGACTTTTTCCTAACAATAGCTAGCCCCTTGAGGTCCTGGAAACCTTGCTTCCAAATTCCTTAGAGACTTATTCTATCCCTAACCCCATCCCAACTTGAAAGTATATAACCAGTCACTCCTCACAACTCCAGTGCGGCTCTTTCTGCCTACAGGTCCTGTCCCCGTGCCTAATAAAACCACCTTTTTGCACCGAAGACATCTCAAGAATTCTTTCTTGGCCATCGGCTCTGAACCCCAACATTTCTACATCAATAGCATCTGATCCCACAGGTTAAGGGCTCAGTCCCCAAGGCTCCTCCACGTCCAAGGCTAATCACTAGGCCAGTTTGTCACCTGTGCTTCTGACCAATCAACTGTAAATCAGAGGTTCTAACAACCTCCTCTCTGGGTTCCATAAATATGCTAGAACAGCCCACAGAACTCAGAGGAGCACTTTACTTCCTAGATTACCAGTTTATTATCAAAGGCTATATAAATCAGGAGCAGTCAAGTGCAAGAGATGTGGAAGGCAAGGCATGGGGAAGGGCAGGGAGTTTCCTTGTCCTGTCTGAGCAGGCCACAGTCCCCTAACCTCCCCAGTCTCACCTCATTAACATAACAAAAACCCCTTTATTATTCTCACCATTTAGGAAATTCCAAGGGCTTTAGGAGCTCTGTGTGAAGACCAAATATATATTTCTTACATATCACAATATCACAAGCCCCTAGCTCTTTCTCTCCATGTCCTTGAAAAAACTCATATGGCCCAAACAATGGTTGCTAATGTGTAAGCACAGTCCAGTCCTGACCAACTATTCCTGAAACCAGATGAACTTCGGCTCTCCCCTCTCCTCCTAAAGCCTTATAAAACATTCCACTCCCCTTCCCAACTTAGAAGGGAAGAAAGGCTTATGCTAATGGTGCGCTGGAAGATTTGATTTCACAATGCACTCCTTGGGATAAAATGGCCCAATCTGGGAGAGGGTCTTCTATTTATCCCAAGAAAAGTCTGGAAGGATAAGCAACATGGCGGGGGAGGAAGGGAAGATCATCTCGCAGCTTGAGGAGGGACTTGAAACCATGTGTCAGAAAGGATGATTGGGGAATAGTGAGGCAGGTGTAGCCAGCACCACTCCTGGGGTCTGGGCCAAGAGCCCTTGCCTGGCTGCCCTCCCCACCAACCCCCCCTGAGGGGCTCCTCATGGCCCCCAGCCCACTGGCCTCTCAAGCCAACTGCCCCTGCTCAGGACCTCTGTTTCCCTGCAGAACTGCACATCTGCTTAGTTTTCTTTTCCACATTTTGCCTTGGAAAGGTGATTAGCTGAAATACCAGATTCGCCAAGGAGATGGGCCTCTAGAAATGCAGGCTCAGGGACTAACTCGAGGACAGGTCTTGATCCCAGCATCAAGCATCAGGCCGTCCAGAGTGGATGCAAGTCCTGGTTCTCTCCACATGGCTACCTGGCCCCGCTCCCATCATTATCAGAGCAAGTACGGAATTTCTGGGTGTGAGGAGGGCCTGATCAGAGGGGATGAACAGTAGGACTTCCAGGCCAGGGCCGAAACGGTAGGGTCCATACCACAGCCAGAGCCTCTGAAGGGACAGGGGGTTGCTCACTGACCACGGCTTCCTGCTCCTGTTTTTCCTGAACGCAGTCCAAGCTTATTTGCAGAGCTGAGGAGTCCGCCAAGGCCAGGGTCTTATCAAAGGGCCTTTTGTCTCCTGAGCTAAACATTGGCTCATTGTTACCTTTCTTTCTGGCCCCTTCCGGAGGTGGGAGGCGGCCCAGAGCCTCCGGTCTGTGGGTGGCTCTGAATGCAATGGTGCAGGAGAAAGAGAGCAGCCCTGCTCTGGGAGGGAGAACACCCGAGGACGGGCTGACATGATGACGTCTTTGCTCAGGGCTTCCCGTCCAGGGATGACACGGATTCGATGAATGACTACACACAGTTACCTTTCTTCGGGACAAAGGATTCTTACATCTTTTCCTTCCCGCCTTCTAAACTCAAGCCTGTTAAAGAATTCTTTTCTGCTTGCTTCTCAGATGAAGTACTTTATCCTTTAAAGATGGAGCTCAACATCCTTTCCTTCCGGTTAGCTCCCTTTCGTCTATCAACACTCTTCCCCATTCCCTCAGTGGTTATGTACCTCACCCAAATCGAGCTCATTTGCCCTCTTTCTGTGGTGCTTTTCATCTGCATGCATGGCTCTCACATTGGAATGCTTTCTGAGGGCACAATCTATGTCTCCCCCATTAGACTGGGAACTCCCTTCCTTGCAACTCAAAGCCTGAATATGAGAAGTCAAGTTCTTTAGATGTTTGTTAAATATTGATTCTAGCCTCAGCTCTCCCATAGACAGTGTTTGAAAGGTCTGTGTGGAAAGTCTCTTTCTCTCTCTCAGGTTTGGACATAAACTGCATGTTATTTCATGTAGATCAACCATCCACCCATCAACAAGTTAAGGCATTGACTACAGTAAACGATACAAAATGAGTTTTGTTAGATTCTTCCAAGCCTTGAAGGCAATTGCGTGTCTCAGGAAGGGGTTAATCACCTCCTCTCCACCTGGAATGAGAAGTGAAAACTTGAGAGGGAAGAATTTCCCCCCAGCCTGTGTTATGATGTGCAGATCCCAACTCCTTGAACACGAACACCACCTAGGAAGGCCCTCAGCCTGTGCCCAAACGGAGGCCCTGGATGCGAGCATTCCAGTCAGTTCCTTGTTCCATGCCCCTGCATCTTCTATGAGCTGTAAAACTCTCAGTATTTCACAGAGCACTCCTACTTCCTGCCCCAGTTGAAACATGCTTCCCCACTTTTCATCCCTCCCCCACTTATGTCAAGGGGCTGAGATGACCCTGGAAGGCAGCGTTAGTGTTCTGCTTACCCCAGACCATTTCCAGAATGTGCCTTCTCTGCCCTCTGAAGTATAGTACCAACTCCTCAGTGCTTCGAGGGTATATCTTAAAGTTCCCTTTCAGCAGCCTGCAGGTACTGACAGCAACTTCAGGTACTGTCGGGATGCTGGAGTGGTCCGCACAAGTTCTGGGAATGGGCAAGGGTGGGAGAAGAGCTGGGGATGTAGTTTAACCGAGTGGAAAACTGGGGCAGTTGTTTCTGCACAACAGTTGTGTTTTGTTAGGGTGTTTTTATGTGGTAGCTGTGTAATGGTGAGGCAGGGGGCCTCAGTCAAAGCACCAGGGTTGAGGACAACCATGTACTCCCTCCAGCCTGGATTGACCCCACACCACCTTCCTTTCTCTGCACACTCACACTTTCCTTAAGAGTACATGGGTAGTCTTTGACCTCATTTGAGACCTCAGTGTCACCACACATTCTTGTCTGTCTTCGTTCCAAATGCACTGTATTTCTCATCCTTACTTACAATGGCCATTCTATACCTTTTCTCTTATCAAGTGTCTTACCCTTCCCCTACTTCTCTTGCTATCACCGACTGACATTAAAAGGGAAAATATAATCCATGAAGAGGGAACTCCTTCCATTTCTCAGCCTCTGCCCATAAAGTTCGGTGTTTTTGTTTTTTTTTTACATCTCTCCATGCTTTCCTTCTCCTCCCCTGACCTGGAGGAGAAGGTGCTGACCTTTCTCCCCAAGAAGAATTCATTCTTGTTCACTAGATTGCAACCCCCCTTTCTTTCAAGAACCTTGTTCTATAATGATCACCTTTCCTACATAGTTAATTTTTTCCTCTGTTGAATTTTTCCTCCTAGCGTATGATCATGCTCAATTTATTTCATCTCAAAGCAAAAGCAAAACAAAACAAAACAACCCTCCTTGAGCCTGATGACCTGTCAATTTCCCTAGCTTTCTTCCACCTTTAAAGCTAAGCTTAAATCTACGCTCACTGTCTCACTTCCATTTACTCAACTCTCAAGTTAGCTTTCCGTACTCAACTCTCCACCAGAATTGCTTTTGCTGAGATTGTTGGTGACCTCCAAATTTCCAAATCCAATAGAAATGTTTTAGTTATTGTCATATTTGATGTATCTGGGGCATTTGATACTGTTGACCATGTCTCCTTCTAAAAACTCTTTTTTTTATTTTAGCTTCCAGAATCTCTCTCTCTCTCTCTCCCGCTCTCTCTCTCTCCTGTCTTTCAGAGTACACCTTCCATATGTTTATTAAATGCTTGTTTTGGGGCATAATGTCAAATGCTTATTATGGGCCAAGAATTATTCTACAAGATGGGCAAAGCCCCTGCTTTCACAGAGTTTAATTTTGGTTGAGGGTGAGGGAAAGAGAAAGCAAATGAGTAAGAAAATAGGAGATAGTGGTGAGAACTAGGCAGAGCACTAAAGTGTGGTATGACGAAGGAAAAGATTGAGGGTCATTTTTAGATGGAGCATTAACAAAGGCCTCTCTGAAGATCTGAAATGTTAGTTGAAGTGGATGGGAGGGAAGGAGGTCTTCAGCCTCGGTGGGATCCAGCAGGGATGCCAGCGGCCTGGAGACAAGCTGTAGTCTAAATGCTGCTGGGTAGCCGAAGCCACAGAACTCTGCTTCCTCTCACTGGGCAGGCTGCAGCTGCTATGCCAGCAACTCTGTGCAGAAGTACTCTGGGTCTCTGTTCTAGCACGGAGGGGTAAGGAGAGTTACTAACATCTGCACAGCCTTGAAAAGACCTCCTGGTGCTTCCCTAATATGTATCTCATGTAAGTCTCACAACAACTCTGTGAATCAAGAAGGTAGGAGAGATGTGACGTGACTTGCTCAAGAGCACACAGCAGCCACGTGATGGAAGAATCAGGTCTTCCACTCCATATGCTGGAACCTTTCCCTGCTTCCCCTCTTCAAGGCTGAAGGAGAAGAAACCAAAGGTTTGAGCTGAGGAATGAGGAAGACTTGTTCATGGTCAACCTATGCTACCAGGAGCATGAGAAGGGGGATGAAGGGAGGAAGACAGGTCATTGGATGCTCATGAAAAGGATCACTAACATGGATGAGCAGGAAGCCAAAACCAGCCCCAAGCCTTCTATAAGCTGATAGTCGCTTCTTTGAGATGAACCCCAGGAAAGGAACTAGACCCAGAGATGGGGTGGACTGTCTGCCTGCCTCCTAAGCAACTCAGGTGCCCACCCAGAAGGTTCTTTATTGACCATGTGCCCAATCTTCCTGGGCCCAAATTCCTGGATGTAGTCACTCACCAGTTAAGCTCAACAGTGGAGATGATCCCTCCAGATGCTGTTAAAAGGGCAGGATCCTATCCTGATGTGACAGGCGAGCAGAGCAGAGAGGCCACAGGAGTGGGCTCTTAAGAGACCTTTCGCACTGGAACATCTCCTGAGGCTGGACAGTTTTCACCTCCTTGAGAAGATGGCAAAGAAAAGACAATTTTAGGAAGTTTGTATAACAGCCAGACTTCAAGACCTGACACCACTTGTTAGCTGTGTGACTTGGGGCAAGTCTCTTAACCTGTTTATGCCTCAGTTTCCACCTCTACTAGGGCTGTTGTACGGATTGAACAGGATAGTGTGGGTGAAGTGCCTACCTCTGTGTCTTGTATATATTTAACTTCAGTAGAAGTTGCCGATCCTTACAATTCTCAAGATGAGCTCTGGGATCTGACTCCAGAGTCTACCCTTTTACCCTGTTCTCTACTACCTTTCAGGGACATGAGTGTGTTCCTGGGAAATTAGGATGAAGTTCTTCATCTTTGGTTAGGGGGTTCCTCAGTAAATTCCCAGGCTCTCGGTGAAGACAATGTCCACACATTTGCTTCTCAAGGCTGACTACCAAGAGGACGAAACGCCTGGTTACCTACCACCCTGCAAGTCCCAATATGAATGGGGCAGAGCCAGAAAAATTTAAACGGTTCACCTGAGACATAGTAAATCAGAATTGTCTCATCTTTGTTTTAACCTGTAGGAACGATGTGCCTTTGTGGCACCCTGCACCCAATTCCACCACATATTCCTTTATCCATTCAATAAATATTCATTGAGTACATACTGTGTGCTGGGTATACAATGATGACCAAAAAGAGAAGTGGTCTTTGGTCTTACGGGGCTTAGGCTAATGAAGGAGTGGACATTAATGAAACAGTTATTAGCAAATGCTCTTGGGGAAGAGAATGACTATTTCCGTGAACTACAGGAGTGACTGGAGCTCAGAGAGGGGAAAGGGGAGGCTGGAGGGATGGCCTGGGGCTGGAGTCCATGTTTAAAATTTTGGACTTGTCCTAAGAGCAGTGGGGAAGCCAGGTCATGACTGCTTCAGGTTTTTATTAAAAAAAAAAAAAAATCTTTCTCAAAACTTTTTAATTTTAAATACTTTCCAACTTTAGAAAATTTCCAAAAATAGTTCAGAGAGTTCCCACATACTCTTCACTCAGCTTCCCCAAATGTGAGCATGTTACATAAGTACACTTATTAAAAGTGAATCAGGATGTCCTTTTCTAATGCAAGATCCAACCCAGAATCTTAGATGGCATGCATTTGTCATGTCTTTTTATCTTCTCCAATGTGTGACAGTTCCTCAGTCTGTCTTTCAACATCAGGGTGCTCTTCAAGAATCCTGGCCGATTATTTTTGTAGAATGTCTCTCAATTGGTATTTGATGCTTTCTCACGTTTAAGTTCAGGTTGTGCATTGCTGGCAAGAATACCGTGACATTGTGTCCTTCTCCGTGCGGTGTAATAAGAGGCCTTTGGTATCAATATGCATCATAATTGGTGATGTTAGCTTTGATCACTGATTCATCTTGTGTCTACCAAGTGTTTTCATTGCAAAGTTACTGTTTTTCCCTTTTCAATTAATACATAAGTTGCAGGAGGATACCTTGCGACTATGCAAAAATCCTATTTCCCATCATACTTTCTTCCACTAATTTTAACATATATTAATGATTTTTGCCTGCAACAATTATTACTATGGTGTCTGCCAAACTGTAATTTTTCTATTTCCATCATTCCTTCAACATATTGATTGGAAAGCTACTAAAACAAAGAGTTGTTTCTTAACTCCCATTTAATTATTTATCCAATGATTTATTTATATCAGTATGGAATCATGTATATTTATTTTATTCTGTGAGTTATAGCTCATGATTATCATTTCTTTTGTTGCTCAACTTATTCCATATTTGGCTACAGAAGGACCCTTTACATTGGCTATTCTGTCCTGACAAGCTCCCACCATTGTTTGAGTACTTCCTTACTTTTGACATCACAAGATGGTTGGGGCCCCTCTTGCTCTTTCTATGTTCTCACCCTGGAGTTTTTTGGGCTTTTAAAAATTTTTTTCAATTCTTTTTTTTTTGAGATATTATTTATTTATTTGACAGAGAGAGAGAGACAGTGAGAGAGGGAACACAAGCAGGGGGAGTGGGAGAGGGGGAAACAGGCTTCTCGCCGAGCAGGGAGCCCGATGTGGGGCTCAATCCCAGGACCCTGGGATCATGACCTGAGCTGAAGGCAGACGCCTAACAACTGAGCCACCCAGGTGTCCCACACCCTGGAGTTTTTTAAGGACCCCTGGATCCCTTTTTGGAATTATATTAAGAAGCTGAGATCAGGGTGCTAGACATGTTCATTGGGACTGGGGTATCATTGTTTCTAAGCCCTTTCAATGAACAGAACCAGGAAATATATGTGCAAATATACACACACATCTATATCTTTGTCTATACTTACCTGTCTGTCTGTATATATATATTAAGATCTATTTATTTTATTTGAGAGAGAGAGAGTATGTGGGGGTGGAGGAAGGGGGGAGGGGCAGAGGGAGAGGGAGGGAGAGTTCCAGGTGGACTCTGTGCTGAGTGGGGAGCCCATCCTGGGGCTCTATCCATGACCCCAAGAGCATGACCTGAGCCAAAACCAAGAGTTGGATGCTTAACTAACCATAGCACCCAGGCGCCCCTGTCTGTATATATATATTAAAAACTTATGAATTCTTATTGATACCTCCGCTGGTGCTGTGGTCTCGAATTTTGGCGAAGTGCTTCTGCAGGCACCTACGGTCATGGGCACTGCAGGGACTGAAGCTGTTGTTGGGGTGGTCACCCTCATCCTTGTCTGCAGTCAGGCCGAGATGGGGAGAGGTCAGCACCGGGAAAGGACAGGGCAGCACACCAACCCAGCCTCCCACCTTGCTTTCTTCTTGGAGATTCTCCAGAAGAGAATCTAATCCAAATCTAATCCAAAATCACAAGGTTTATTCTAGTCTTCCTCGTTTTCTTATTTTTATCTCTCTTCTCCAACAGTGAGAAACCCAGTGCTTTCATCCATAATAAAGTTACTTATTTGCCCGATCCTATAATACACATAAAGTAAATTCAGAAAGCTAACCCATAAATGTGAAACACACCTTCATCAACGAGAACCTGTCTTCAGCCTTTGACATCATTGTGTGAACCGGACTCGCACCGTCTTGGACCAATGTGCCATGATGACTGCTTTGTGACCTGAAGCCTTCTCCAGTACAGCCCCCGCTTCCACATTCTTCCATTTTTGTCTAACCACACCCTTAAGTGCACCCTTGGGGTATTATAGCCTTTATCTGCTCTGAAGATACAACATTTCCTGTCTGGTGGTCTACCAGCACATACTTCCCAGCTCTAGAGTAATAAAAGCAGGTCTTACGGAGTCGAGGTTGCAGAGACCTACGTGTCTTGGGTCTTGCAGCTGTCCAAGACATGCTTCTGCCCCTCAGTCCCCTTACTGAACCATTTCTCGTCAAGCTGGGCATGTCAGCAGGTCTTAGAGCTCCTTTGGTCTTTGGAGGTGGTTTTGCATGTACGTCCCTTTCATGAAGCAATCACATAGTCAAAGTACTTTTTTTTTTCAAAGTTAGACCAGTTCTTTTCTTCTTCGTTCCCTTTAGTGTGGTGGGACATTCATCTTTAATATGATTAGGCTTATTTGATGTTGTTTGTATTTCATTTGGGATCCTTCCACCCTCCTCCTCCAAACACACACATCCTGCTTATTTATTTATCATTTACATATTTATTTCCTGGATATGTGAGACATTACCACAGTTCTAAAATCTGAGCTATGCGAAAAGGTATACTCAGAGAAGGACCGTCCTCCTCCTCCCTCCTACCCTGTTCCCATTGCCCCTTTTCACAGCTTTCCCACCTCCTCCCAGTAGGTAATCAATCCCATTCGTTTTTGGTTTAACCCTGCTGTATTTCTTCTTGCACGAATGTGCAGATACATGCGCATTTTCTTAGAACTTTATTCTTTACATGAGAAGTAGTGCATGACAGACGAAAAGTGTGGCTCCTGGGTAGAGAGGGGGCTGGAGGGGGCTTGAATGGATGTAAAGGAACAACTAGAAAGCTGCCACCCAGGTCCAAGAGAGGGATGCTGGGGCCCCAGCGCAGCTGTGGTGGTAGCGGAAAAGAGGAAAGGAGGACAGGTTTGAGTGTTTGGAGGTGACATTGCCCTGATTTGGTAACTGATTACTGAGGGTCAGGGACACGGCCCTGTCAGATGAGGTTTTGGTTTCTGGCTTACGGATTGGATGGATGCTAGTGCCGCTCACTGAGATATAGGACACTGTAAAAGGATCAGATTTGGTTGGAGGGGTCCCCCACCTGTGTCTGTTTGGATGTGTTGAATTTGAAGTGGAAGCAGAGTTAGGCCCTTGAGGCACACAGCACAGAGGGGAGGGGAGGTCTGAAGAGAAATGTCCCAAGCTGCACAGATTCTGCCCTGGTTTTCCGGACACTTAGGTCAGAAAATAAGAGGGCAGCAGCGTAGTGAGTATGATCTGCACCCAGTTCCAGTAAGGGGGGCTTCCCACACCACCAAGCAAATCTGCGACATCAGCTGGGTGAACTATAATTCAATCTAACTCTGACACTACTACCCAGGGTCACCAGCAGACTCCAGTCGGATGGAGGGCCCAGTCCCACAAGACGGCTCCCCACTGCAGACGCCAGTGTCAAGTCCAGCTCGTCCTTGGTGTTCCCGAGCATCTGGCTGCACATTAGAGGCTTCCACGGCCCCTCCTTGGGTCTGACTAATTTGCTAGAGTGGCTCACAGAACTCAGGAAGCCTTTTTACTCCCGAGATTACCAGTTTATTACAGAAGATATTAAAGGATACGAATCAACAACCTGATGAAGAGATACACAGGGCAAGGTCCCAAACAAGGAGGCTTTATCCTTGTGGTGGATGTGCTCTGGTTCACCAACCTGGACGCTTTCCAAACCCTGTCCTTCGGGGTTTTAAGGTGGTTTCATTACATAGGTATGACTAATTAAATCATTGGCCAATGGCAATTGAACTTACCCTCTCGCCGCTCTCCCCTCCCCAGAGCTGGGGGATAGGGTGGGGGTGGGACTGAAAGTTCCAAACTCTAATCTCTGGATTGGTTCGTTCCCCTGGGAACCAGCCCCCACTTTAGGTGATCTAGGGGTTTTCCCTTTTTTTTTTTTTAGGGTTTTATTTATTTATTTGAGATAGAACGAGAGTGAGTGAGAGAGAGAGCACAGGTGAGGGAGAGAGAGAGAGGGCCATGGGCTGGGAGAGGGGAAGAGGGAGAGGGAGAAGGAGACTCCGCATGGAGCAGGGAGCCCGACAAAGCCTCAATCCCAGGACCCTGGGATCATGAGCTGAGCTGAAGGCAGACGCTTAACCAACTGAGCCACCCAGGTACCCCTCTAGGGGCTTTCCCAAAGTCACCTCATTAATATAACAAAAGATACCCTTATCTCTCTCATCACAGGAAATCCCAAGGGTTTTTAAGAGCTCAGTGCCAGAAACAGGGACAGAAATGAAGACCAGAAGTGTATTTCTTATTACAAATCAGAATATTGCAGGAAGATATTCCAGTTCCATGCAGAAGAACAAAACCCAAACCAAAGCCTTGGTAGTCGCCCCAATCTCTTCTTACAGGAGGCTGGCTGCTCAGGGCAGTGTGCCTATCAGAAGACTGTGCCTTCCCAGTGGGTGAGGTCAGAGGCACAGGGCTGTCCCTGCCCCTCTAGGTGGAAGTGGAATGACAGAAGATCAGGGCTGCAATTGTGCCCGATTTCAAGTCACCCTAAAATGCTAATGATGCTGTATTTGAGCTAACTTCAACTAAACCATATCCCCGCAGCTCACAAGACCTCCATGGGACCTTGGCTATTATAGAGCCCCTGCCGAGGGATTGGGGTTGGAGGAGAAGGGGACCAGACTTCTCCCCATATCCAAGCAGATGGACACAGCAGGGAGGAATTGAAAGGAGCCCCTTTGAATTCCTTAGGAAGAGTGTAGTGGCGGTCGGTATCAGTTGGAGGTATAGATGCCAAAAGTGATCTTATGGGGTTTCCTCCTCCCTGTTTTCAGGCCTGAAGGTAAGGAGGTAGAGAACATTCCAGAGCTCATTTCAAGAAGATAGCCCCACTCATGGATAAGACATTTTTTGAAAAGTCTCTAGGGGCAGAAGCTCAGATCATGAGGGGCTCTGAGGGTGGGTGGGTGATGGGGAGAACTTCCACCAGGAGCACGGCAGGAGGGAAAAAGAAGATGGAAAAGGTGGCTTGGGAGGTGGTGGCAGGTGTGTGCCTTGCGTTGGTTCTCTCGATATCTCCTACCCCAGTCTTTAGCTAAAAACTCAGAAAACAATAAACCCCCTTAAAGTAACTTGATTTCCCATGCCAGTCAATGAAAGGCCTGGGCTTTGAGTCTGGCCTGGCGTGGGTCTGATGAACTTGCTGGGAGTGGGGACAGTGAGAGTGAAATGGGGCAGCAGTGCATGGAGCAGGAGGGCAGGCAGGGTGGGGAGGCCCTGGCACAGCACACCCAGACACAGAGAACACAGCATCGTGAGGAGGTTGGCTGCAGGTTCTGGAAATTGGAGGAGGGCTTTTGACTATTCCAGGCTGAGGAATTCAAGGGTGGGCTAATATTCATCCAGTCCTCAAGGGCACCCATTGGCATCTGACTTACATATGTATACGATACTAATATTAATAGGTTCCATTTATTTTATTTTTTTAATATTTTATTTATTTATTCTAGAGAGAGAGAGATCATAAGCAGTGGGGAGGGGTAGAGGGAGAAGCAGACTCCCCATTGAGCAGGAAGTTCGATGTAGAACTCGATCCCAGGACCCTGAGATCATGATCTGAGTTGAAGGTAGATGCTTAACCCACTGAGCCACCCAGGTGCCCAATAGATTCCATTTATTGAGCAATGTGCTATATGTTTTTCATATGTATTATCTCATTTGGATTCTGTTTTCATAACAACTGCAACTGTAAGTATTATTACTGCTTCTACAGGGTTCATTCCTATTATAAGTTCCTTTTTTTTTATACTCCATGGTCATACTAAATAACTGTAAAATAGCATATAGTTCCCTGAACTTCCCAAGGAAGTTAAAGGAGTCAAAAATAAACTGAAAAGGAAACTGAGGTGCAGAGTAGCTGGCAGCTTGACTCCTAAGCTTGCACTCTTGGCCATGTTCTCAATCCTCTCCCCTCCTCTCTCTCATCTATCCATCCATCCATCCATCCATCCATCCGTCCGTCCGTCCATCCATCCATCCATCCATCCATCCATCCATCCATCCATCCATCCGTCCATTCATCCATCCATCCATCTACCCAACCATTCAGACATACATCTTTCTGACTATATCCTTATCCACTTATAGATGTAATTCCTTTTTGAGTGGGAGGTTGAATTAGATAATCTAAAACTTTTCTTCCAGGTCTTAGGTTCTATGAGGTATATTTTACCTTAGACTAAATTGTGATTATTTTTGGCAGAGTGTTTGTGTTTCTAATTAAGTTGCTTGTACTCGTTTTAACATAGGTTTCAGAGCTGGCATGGATCTAGGCGGTAGTCCAGTCCAAGTTCCCCATTTTATGAGTGAGATGAAGTGACTCACTAAAGCTCATCTGGTCCAGAGCTTTGCCAGGATACCATTCTGTTTCAGATTATTTTGAAACCTGGATACATGGCAAGTGCTAAATAAGGACAACCATCCAGATAGACCATGAGCAAGAGGGAATGGCAGCCTGGAATTAGAACGTCACCTGTTCTTACCTCACTTACATGCCAAGGGTCAATGATGACAATGATGATGATGGTGGTGGCAGATGGTGGCAGTGATGATGGCAATGTCTCCCGTGATTCCCCGGGCCCTGATATCCCAAGGGATGTGCAGAGTCATCCAACACACCTTCTTGCTTCCTGCCAACTAACGCCTGATTCATTCCTGAAAGATGCCTACCTTATTTAGAAAATGCCCCAGGAAGCTTGAAACCTTTTCTAGTCTCTATCTCTTCCTGACTTGAGCCATCAGTCCCCCTTGTTATGTGTGCTTATTCTTTTTCTCCATTTTAAAAATGAGTAACTATAGAACAACATATAGTTTCCTGAACCACACAGCAAAAGGAAGTTGAAGGAAGCAAAAAAAGTAAACTACATGGTCATGGGCAACAAGACATTGATGATAAATCAAAAGCCGGGTTTAGAAATAGAGAAGCTGGCTTCACTGAGACACAAACACCATATTCACACTGATCCCTTTCTTCTCCAATTCCAGGAATCCTGGCGTGGGTGAAGTTGAGTCACCTGGAGGGTGTGGCAAAGCCTAGTTGGTACTTTGGACTTTTACTTGCAGCAAGATCTCTCCTATTTCCTCTCAGAGCTGAATTGGGTGAGCTCTTGGCTTCCAACCCTGTCTCCATTTGGTCCCTTTGAGAAGAAAGAAATAAGATGCAGAAGACAATACTATCATGTATTGAGTATCTACACTATGTCAAGCACTGAGCTTTATATATTTTATATCACTTGTTCACCTCAATGATATTGAAAGGATGGTATTATTATCTAAGGTCTGGAAAGTTAGAGTGACAGCCCTAGGGTTCCCATGTTGGTAAGTGATGGAGGTCAAATTGAGCCCAGCTCTATATGCTCTATAGTCATTCACATGAGGAAAAGAGCATGGGAACCTTACAGCCCCATTCCTCCTTAGATTCTGAGAAGGACATGATTTCTCCTGCCCATCCCACTGGTCTCCACCTTCTCTAGCCTATGAGTTTCACGTTTTGACAGTATGATCCTCCTCTTCCTACACATGTGATCACGAATCAGGGATGGAGTGGTTCATCTCGCACGCTTATACGTATTGTAGACTCTTAAATCTTCACCTCCAGCTTTAACCCATAACATCAAGTAGGGCCTGCTCTCCACTCCTCCACCTGCCCTTTCTTCCATGGAATCAATACTTACTTTTGCAAGCCTGTGCAAAGCCAGGTTTCAGGATGGCCTCTGCCAGACCATACTTCCCATGATGGAGGGAGGCACCTGAGAGGTGACCAGGCCCATCCCCCGACTTCTGTATAGGATAGCACTTGGCCCTACCACACCAAGTAGGGGTACAGAACTCCCAGGATAACACATGAGGGGTGATTTAGAGAAGCAGCTGTCAACACACTTGAGGGCACAGATCCCACCGTGTCAGGCTGAGGAGAAGCCAGCTCCTCTGTTTGGCAGATAGTTTGTTCCCAGTAGCAGCAAGACTATAGCAGGCTAGAGCCGAGTTACAAGGCCGAGTGGAAGTAGAGTTGTCACACGGGTTTTTTAAAATCAAGTGAATGGCCTTGACAACTTCCATCCAAAATCTTTCAAAAAGGGACAAACAGCAGTGACCCCACTCTCGCCTCCATCCAATGAAGAGCAATCCTATATGGCTAAAAGAGGATAGATAAAACTCCTTCTGTCGGTCTAGCCTCACCTTCAGGATGGCAAATGTCCCTAGTTGGGTTCCCTTGCCCCTCTTCAAAATGAGAACAGCTGGGTTTGGGTTTATTATCCTATTCTTGAATCCCAAAGACCATCCTAAGAGTAAAACATGCCCTCTGGAGGGCAAAGACCTGGGGAAGTAGGAAGGGAGTTGCTGGGGGAATGGGCATGTCACCGGCTGAGGATGCAGAGTGAGAAGGCAAGCTGTATGTAGTATGTTTTGTTGGAGAAATAATTACCTTTACCTGGGAGTGAGGATTTAAGAGGAGGTACTCCTCACCCACCTGTGTTGATGCGAGGGCCCTGGTTTCCTCCCAAGTCTTACTTTATGGGTAGCACCAAGTTTCCCTATTAATCAGGGCAATTAAAAAAAATTAAGTGATCATTCCTAGGTTCTCCTGAAATACACACATGAAGCAGTTCAACCAAACACAGCATGTGTCAAAC